>NC_090277.1:67582863-67926196 GCF_040414725.1 Anabrus simplex
TGGAGAATGGCTGCGTGTGTCTCCGGCGTTTTTGGCGCTGTTTACAGGCGTCAATTCATCCGCTCGTGTAGAATAGGCAAAAAGTTTGAGCGGTCAGGCGGGCGAACAGCGGCGTTTTACCTGCTCGTGGAGAATCAGCCTTAAGAAACTCGACAGGCTGCGGAGAAGAGTGGCTGTTTGTTGTTATTTCATTTCCGGGGATTTGACAGCGTGGTCATGAAGCCCCGTTTGCATGGGTATGTGTGTAGTACAAAGCGCACCTCGTTTTGTGCTGGGTTATTTCAGGCCAAGGAGCAGTGTTACCAATGCTGGATTATTTGGGTTGGGATAGGTTAGACATTAGGAGACAAACAGCTCGACTTATGTGGGATGTTCAGAGCTGATCGTGGTGAGATGACAGCAACACATTTATTTATTTATTTATTTATTTATTCTACACGCATTAATCTCCGCGGGGCTCAAGCGCGACTGTAGTAGCGTGCATTCGGGAGAGCGCAGGTTCGAGTCCTGCCTCGCCCAACCTGAAAGTGATTTTCATTGTGTCCCATGTTCAACACCAGGCAAATGCCGGATAGGTGCCTTTGGGATAGGCCACGGCCGACCTCCTTTCCAAATCCTTCCCATTCCCATCTGTGGGAAAAGACGCTAAACTGAGCGCAACCTATTACACATGGATGTCAAAGCAAAGCAGAACAACTGTAATCTCCCTTTCCCATTGTGTGTTTGCCAGTCAGACAACAACATTGCACACCCAGGGTATGTTACGGTACATCACATTAGTACATGCCTGGTATCCGTTCAGTGGGTGAACTCACTCCCAGGAAACTACTTGCGCGTCAATATGTCCTTGCCCGACTTCACGCCGTCAGATGCGGCATGCAAAACCACACATGCTGTTCTTATTTATATCTCAAAAAGTAATTGATTTTGAAAATACTTACATATTTGAACTTGTACGCCGTTGAACTTTTAGGCCAGGTGTATGAATTTGTGCCATCCCATTAAAAAATATGGAATTAGTATCATTATCTCGGGTATTAATCAACCCATGAGACTATGTAGCACGTTATTTTACGAGATCTTGGATACCATTTAAGAATATGAACACAGAATGCCGATATCTTTAATCGTTTAGAAGTTATTTCCGTGTAACATGTTAGGTGAATAACCCTGTATATAACACATATTTACATAAACGACATAAACAAAGGAAAATGCACTTACACACAAGAGGAGAAACAGGAAAGAACAAGTAGGAAGATTAAGTTATAGAAGAAATATCATGACAGAAGCAAGGAAACGATACGAAGATGTCTAGATTCTGCCTATTCCCACTAATTTTTTTTAAACTGGGTTTGATTCCGACTTCAGCCATCCTCAAAGTGGTTTTCCACTTCTCCCCCACGCAAATGCCGAGAAGATAATTTAAGGCCACGGCCGCTTTCTTCCCTCTTCCCCTTCTATCCGTTCCAATCTTCTCATTTCCTCACAAGGTCCCTGTTCAGCATAGCAGGTGAGGCCGCCCACTTGTATATCCCCAACCCCAAGTCACCGCCCCAGGACACTGCCCTTGAGGTGGAATCCCTCGCTGAGTCCGAGGGGAATAACCCTGGAGGTTAAACTGATTAAGGAAGAAGAAAGAAAGATTTTTTAATATGTAAAGAAATTTAAAAATAATTATGTAACAAAAAGTAATGGTATGTAAACCCTGTTGTCTATCATTCCTTGTCTTGTCGCCCCTATTTTTCGCCGCTACTGATATCCTCGGGGCGGGGATGGTGGGCGGGAGGAATCTATATTTTAATTATTATTATTATTATTATTATTATTATTATTATTATTATTATCTACTTTTATTGGTAACTACTAGACAGTTAGTTGCAATTTGTTTCTACCTCGCTCCGACACAGATAAGTCTTATGGCGACATTGGGATAGGAGAAGGCTGTAACGCGGGAAGGAAGGGGCCGTGGCTTCAATTAAGGTACAGCCCCAGCATTTGCCTGGTGTGAAGATGGGAACCTACGGAAAGCCGACAATGGGGTTCGAACTCACTATCTCCCAAATACTGCATACTGGCCGCACTCAAGTTACTTATTTCTTTTCGTTCTTAGTTCGTTTACCCTCCAGGGTCGGTTTTTCCCTCGGACTCAGCGAGGGGTCCCACCTCTACCGCCTCAAGGGCAGAGTACTGGAGATTGAGACTTTGGGTTGGGGGATACAACTGGGGAGGATGACAAGTACCTCGCCCAGGCGAGCCTCACCTGCTATGCTGAACAGGGGCCCTGCGGAGGGATGGAAAGATTGGAAGGGATAGACAAGGACGAGGGAAGGAAGCGGCCGTGGCTTCACGTTAGGTACCATCCCGGCATTTGCCTGGAGGAGAACCACTTCGAGGATGGCTGAGGTGGGAATCGAACCCACCTTTACTCAGTTGACCTCCCGAGGCTGAGTGGACCCCGTTCCAACCCTCGTACCACTTTTCAAATTTCGTGGCAGAGCCAGGAATCGAACCCGGGCCTCCGGAGGTGGCAGCTAATCACAATAACCACTACACCAAGAGGCGGACTAATTGCCAATCAATGAATAAATTGATGCTTTCATAACTTAATGCTTATGCACGTAAAATCGGTATAAACTGTATACCTCAACAGTAGAGTAACTTCGTAGATCCTGTCCAGGCAGACATCCTGATCCCTTATTCTAATGCGAGCGGCTGTCCACCGTGTTATTCATGAAAAATAAAAAGGAGCCTAAGGATATTTCACCTGCGTACCATATGTTGACGTCGTTTTAGGTGGAGATGTCTCCCCCTAATTTGGAATGGTTTCATTCGATGAAGGACGAACATTATGAAGTGCCTTATCATCGATGTATTTTTACTATCGTTTTTAAAATATTTTATCACATTGTGTGAATTTGACTTGTTTGTCTGGAAGCTCTTCAAAGTAGTCCAAGCCCATGACCTTTTTCTACCGGCCATTGTCTGCTCTGTCTCAAGTAATAACAAGTTCGTATTAATAATATAATATAATTATTAATGAGGAAATAACATGATTTTCGTATGCCACGAGTTATTAACTATCGGTACTTGAAAGTAATGATTAACAACATTAAGCCTGCAAAACACGACCAAGTTACAAAGCTAAGCATTTCTGAAGAGCGGATAAAATGTAAAATTAAATGTTAACGAAATAAATACCTTACCATAAAATTGCTTTTACCAATCTGTTGTTCGTACTATCAGGAAGACTATAAAGCAAATGCTCTTTCCATTCACAGAGAACGTTGTGTTCACCACCCCACACACATAAATATACTGAGTGTAGTAGTGTAATACGACGACTGGTCCGTCAGCGCTCCGCATAGTCTGTGTGTGGGGTCGCCAGACCGTATCGAGCCTACGTAGCGTATTGGCCCGGCTCGAGCCTGCTCGAACTTGAGTATCATTCGCCTATTACTAATGAGCATAGCCACAGCGTTCTAACAAGATACTACTTCTGTTGACAAGACCGTACCCAGTCTCCTCACTTTCCACCCGTAGTGAACTCTGATCCACGTTAGAAAGTTTGTAAGACTCTTTTGTTGAAGTCTTCGTTCTTCTACATTCACTCTGATTAGTGTTAATAGAGGCTGATTGTGGCCTTCGGAGAAGTCTAGTGCAGGAGATGACGCCCTGTAGGAGACCTGCGCATCTGAGGATTGCGCCCTACTTAATGCTGAAGACGGTACGAACACCCTGCCCCCGAACCCAATCCCCAACCCTGCCGAGAATAGAACCCGAAACTCCTTCAATCAAAGGCTAGCATGCTAAACATTTAGCCATGGAGCCGGACAAAACTCGTGTTCTCGTCCTGATGTGGTGCAGCTTTTTCAGACACACCCCCAATGGAGGGGAGCTGCTTGTGCCGTTTTAACCTCGCAATTCATAAATCTCTGGCAGTATCGGGAATCAAACCCGGGGCCTCCGATGACGGCAGCTAACAGGTACGCTACGAAGGCGGACGATGCATAGTTGAACTTACTTTTATAATAATCACCATCAGCAAATAAAAACACTATAGTTTCAGTTATGAAACAGATTTGAGCAGTACCATTTAAAAATCAACGGATTGAGATAACCGTGACGTAGTAGACAGCACACTCAAGCGTGCAGCGCGAGGCAAATCATTTTGCAATTTGTTTTAAAATGGAGGAAACCTTTTCTTCACTATAATTGTTATGTTAATATGTTTTATATCCGACATTTTCGATAAACTCATAGTGGCTTGATAACATATTTGTGTCACATTCCATAGGTTGTTCATATAAACATAAAACCATTCAAATATATAGGCCTACGTATTTCAACACTCATAATAAGACAATACCCTTTATATTTTAACTTTTCTACGATTTATACGATGCTAATAAAAAGTCCAAACAAAACATTTGTCTGGAGTGTAAAATCTATTTTTAAAATGAAAGGGACACATCTTACCAAAATTTTCCATTATTTCACAGTAAAATTGTTAACTATGTTCATAGAGAAACATTTAAAGGCCGCACAGTTTTATACATTAAATTCAATTGTTTTATTTTCCAAGTTGTTGATTTCATACGAGATAATGGGTTGAATTTTTAAAAACTTGTATAAGTTATGTTGTATATATTTTTCAAGTTCATTTCAGTGGGGAAGGGGAGGTTGAACCTTTTTAATTCCCAATGGATACGGCTTTGTCTGTTGAAAAGCAGATATACCCATTGACTGTCTGTCCGTTCCTTATACAAATCCATACCGTTCCACCAATCTGAACCAAATTTTGTATACTTATTTTTTAGGACCCCTGGTAACCCCATCTACAAGAAATGTTAACATCCCTCTCCATTTCCTAGATTTAGGCCCTTTGGTTTATTAACATAGGCTAATATAGGCTAAATATAGAATTCATCACACAAGGACGAGACAAAGCTCATTTTAAGCCTCACGATGCACAGAACAAAACTCAGTAAGGCCCTATGGGTCCCCAAAACCATGTTTTAAGGGCCTAAAACCAACCGTTATAGAGATATTGGCACCACACGATCCCACTGTAGGAATCGGATGAAGAAATTGCCAGCCGTAATCATGGCAACGTCAGCTGGGTGGAGTTAGACACTGGCATAAAAAAATAATCAAAAATAGTGTGGAATCCATAGGTTCCAGGATCATTGAGATGAACAGTGACACTCTGCATGTCGTTCAACTCAGAGTTCAACCACCATCATCATGGGGGGGGGGGGTGAGAGGGGTGAAAACAGTCCAAAATGGCCAAGATTGGGGGTGCTGAGATGAATAGTGATACTCCAGGTGTTGTTTATGTCCAACGACACGGCGTGAGAACATAATTATACAAAATAACAGAGATTACAGATGAACGTGTATCTTCCAGCATAGCTCTTAACATAGTACACATACGGCTTACTATCTGAAAAAATGGCTGTGGGTTCAGGACTCCCATAACTGCGTTTAAGTCATAGTTCAGCCCCAGCCGGAATGGAGGTTGAGAAAGGTTGAAAAAGAATGTCCAAAATGGCCAAGATTATGGATGTATGTGTTATATTCCTGCATAGCTGTCAACTATACTTGCTGAACACATGACTCAATATACTATCTGGAAAAAATTGTGGAGTAAGACTGCCCTAACGGAGGGGATGACATTAAAAATAATCGATAACGACATATTATTGTTGAACCCGTAGTTTTCCGGGGAGGTGCCCGGGAAGCGCCGGGTAATATAGCTAGTATATATTATTTATATCACTGTTTTACGATAACAGTCACCACCCTCGACAAATGAACAATTACTACCATGTCAGCAATAACAATCTAAATTAGTGAATACCCCTCTCACCACCACGCTGATGGGGGTTGAACTCGTAGTGCATATGTTATGTGCAGTATTGACGCAGAACTTAAAGAGAAAAAACCTACAACCTGTTTTCCAGTCTTTGAGTGGGTCAGGGATGTAATGAATGAACCATATATAGGCTTCTAGTGCAATGGGGTCGCCACTCCCAAAGACACACACAACTAATATTCCCCAATGCTTTTTGTTTAATGGGCCTAACATTTAGGTCACCGGCCCCTAATATTCCCTTATTTTTTATCCAAATGAAAGATCAGAAATAAGACTTAATTATGTACCTACATTCCTGTGATACAAACGGAGAAATCTGAATTATATGTGGAGACGGTAGTTTAACAATATCAAGGCTCCTGCCCTGACAGAAGACGCCACCCTCTATGAGGCTCACCTTACCCCACCAGGGTGGGAATTTTTTTTACGAACAGACGGAAGTCTACTTTCGAGCGTAGTGGTTAATTTTTTAATGGAGCATTTTGAGGAGGAGGCTACTGCTTCAGCACCCATCAAACCTATGATTTGGAGGTATGTTGATAACTCAGGAGATACTAGACCTGATTGATGAACGACGAAAATACAAGAATGCTAGGAATGAAGAGGGCAGAAAAGAATACAGGCAATTTAAGAATCGAGTGGATAGAAAGTGCAAGGTAGCTAAGGAAGAATGGCTGAAGGAGAAATGCAAGGATGTCGAAGGCTGTATGGTCCTGGGAAAGGTAGATGCTGCATACAGGAAAATCAAGGAAACTTTTGGAGATAGGAAATCTAGGTGTATGAATATTAATAGCTCAGATGGAAAGCCACTTCTACGGAAAGAAGACAAAGCAGAAAGATGGCAGGAACATATCCAACAGTTGTATCAAGTTAAAGATGTAGATAATTTGGTTCTGGAACAAGAAGAGGCTGTTGATGCTGATGAAATGGGAGACCCAATTTTGAGGTCAGAGTTGGACAGAGCTGTGAGTGACCTAAATAGGAACAAGGCACCTGGAATTGATGACATTCCCTCTGAATTGCTGACTGCCTTAGGAGAAACCAGCATGGTAAGGTTATTTCATTTAGTGTGCAAGATGTATGAGACAGGACAAGTCCCATCCGATTTTCGGCAGAATGTTGCTATACCTTTTCCCAAGAAAGCCGGTGCTGACAGGTGTGAAAACTACCGCACCATTAGTTTAGTATCTCATGCCTGCAAAATTTTAACACGTATTATTTACAGAAGAATGGAAAAATAAGTTGAAGCTGAGTTGGGAGAAGATCAATTTGGCTTCAGAATAAATGTAGGAACACGTGAAGCAATCCTGACTTTACGTCTCATCTTAGTGGATCGAATCAAGAAGGACAAGCCCACGTACATGGCATTCGTGGATCTAGAAAAGGCATTCGATAATGTTGACTGGACCAAGCTATTTATGACTCTGAAGATGATAGGGATCAGATACCGAGAACGAAGAATTATCTACAATCTGTATAAAAATCAGTCTGCAGTGATAAGAATCGAGGGCTTTGAAAAAGAAGCAGCAATCCAGAAAGGAGTGAGGCAAGGATGCAGTTTGTCCTACCTCATTTTCAATGTTTACACAGAACAGGCAGTAAAGGAAATCAAAGAGGAATTTGGAAAGGGAATCACAGTCCAAGGAGAGGAAATCAAAACCTTGAGATATGCCGATGATATTGTTATTTTGTCTGAAACTGCAGAAGATCTCTAGAAGTTGCTGAATGGTATGGATGAAGTCTTGGATAGGGAGTACAAGATGAAAATAAATAAGTCCAAAACAAAAGTAATGGAGTGCGGTCAAACGAAGGCAGGTGATGTAGAAAATATTAGATTAGGAAATGAAGTCTAAAAGGAAGTAGTTGAATATTGTTACCTGCATAGTAAAATAACTAACGATGGCAGAAGTAATAACATAAAATGCAGACTGGCACAAGCTAGGAAGAGCTTTTTTTAGAAAAGAAATTTGCTCACTCCAAACATTGATATCGGAATGAGAAAGATGCTTTTGAAGACTTTCGTGTGGAGCGTGGCATTGTATGGAAGTGAAACATGGACGATAACTTCGTCAGAAAGAAGGAGAATAGAAGCTTTTGAAATGAGATGTTACAGAAGAATGCTGAAGGTGAGATGGATAGATCGAATCACGAATGAAGAGATACTGAATCGAATTGGTGAGAAGAGATCAATTTGGCTAAATTTGACGAAAAGAAGAGATGTGTCCTATCATCCTAAGACACCCAGGACTTGTTCACTTGGTTTTTGAAGTAAGTGTAGGTGGTAAGAACGGTAGGGGTATACCAAGGTATGAATATGACAAGCAGATAAGAGCAGATGTAGGATGCAATAGTTACGTAGAAATGAAAATGATAGCACAGGATAGGGTGGCATGGAGGGCTGCATCAAACCAGTCTATGAACTGATGAGTCAAGCAACAACAACAACAATTAAAGTAACTAAAGAAAGTAAAGTAAAGTATAAACTGCAAAGCATTACAATAAACAACCATATTCACTCTCATCCATGCATCCCATTCACACTCAAGAAAGCCTGGAAGTGCTTGTAAGATGACGCTGGCGGAGGATTTTAACTGTCTTAGATTTAGCTTCCCTGATGTTATTGGGGAGTTTATTCCACTAGCTCATGGCGGTGATCGTGAACAATTACATCCGTCCACATATGGTTAGCATCAGGAAGAGCAGCCGGCCGTAAACAGGGCCAACTTCATATGTGCTAAACAGTTCGCAGCCGCGACCCCACAAGTGTGGGAAAAGTGGTAGAAGAAGTGTAGTCGTTATGCAGTGCCAATATATCGAACATGCCTATTGTACTTAGGCAAAGGAACAGTAGATGGCATCCATATTTGCGGTACTGGATAAATCTTTACCATTTGATTAATTGTCAATGTTGGCAGCAGTGCATATATTAGTTCGTTGTTTCATTCCAAGAGTTGCGTGCCAACTTGGACATTGTATTGCCATATGTTGTAGGAAACGTACGCTATCTGCGCTATTTCGTTCATTCCCGGAACTCGTGAAGAGCAGTCTGCCCTAAACCGGATGAACGAACGATCCTCGAGGCGGAGAGCAGCCTGATTTTCCAGCAGCGTATACAAGTCCAACACTCGGCCACCTGGATTCCTCGCTGCACACCGTCTTTTCTGCACAACTTGTAACCAAAGAGAATGCTCGTAATTAGCGTAAGGAGTCTCGATTTCAGTAAGGCTCTATAAGATGGGTATGCTTAGCCGCCATTTTGGTTCATACATGCGCAATGGGCCATGTGATCAAACTCGAGTTTCTCCTACGAGCGATCGCTTGGTCGCATGTGCTACCTGAGCAAGTTAACCAATGTTGCAACCCTTTGAAGTTTAATGAGGTGAGTCGTGTTGAGAAATCATGCTACTTCCCCTCAAACCAGAGAAATCTCCTTAAAAAAATAAAGTAAACTTTGCCAAAGTCAAATATTTTCAATATTCACCACAGCTCGTGGGTCAATCCCCTTACAATTCAGTGGTAAATGATTATCAGTGCAATACTTCAGGTTGAGAGAGAATATTCAGCTATAGAAGTAGTTAGGCTTACTCTATTCCTATTTTCTTCCCGAATGCAATTTATAATAACATTTCTTTTATGAATGTTCGGTTGAATAAACGAAAATCCTCCGTCCATTACAACTGCATAAGCTGATGAGGTACATAACACTCACCAAAAATTGTTTTACACATCGAATGTATTTTTTTAAATACTAGTAAATTAAAAAGGGACTAAATTTTAGAAGAAAGAAAGGAACTTAAAGAAATCAGTAGTAAGTAAGTAAACTCGTGTCCTCATCCTGAGGTGGTGCAGCTCTTTTCAGGCACACCCCCATTGGAGGTGAGCTGCAGGTACCATTTCAATCACATACCAGCCCTCCTGCCAGTTTTTAAATTCCTAGCAGTAGGTACCGGGAATCGAACCCGGGCCTCCGAGGACGGCAGCTAATAACTCTAACCGTTACACTACGGAGGCGGACAAGAAATCAGTTACTTGGGTGTGTTCGTATTCGTAAATCACATTTCAGCGTTATGTTTGTTCGAAGAATATTTTCCTTATTATTTCGACAAGCTTGAAAATAGCGCTGAATCAATTTCACGCAAGTATGAAATACCGACTGAGATCATAGGCCCTATGGTACCGGTATCAAAATCTTCTATCACAATTTATATATCTTCGACACTGACCGATTACCACATCAAATTCCACGATTTAAGAATGACAGTAGCCTATATCAATACCATGGTGTCCCTCATTTCATTTGACGGTACCACGGCGCATAGCTTACGAACAACCTATTCTACTTATCAATAATATAATAATAATTTAAAGAAAACGATTTATCAGAAAGCTACTTTTTCTAATATTTCTCCAGTGGGAGTACATGCCTAGTTTGTTTGTTTATTAAAAGGCTAATTATCAACGACCTCGCTTTTGCAATCACCGTCTCGAGTAAAAATTACACAATAATTTACGAAATATACTAATATTTATGTTGAGTAACCGTTTGAGTAATACTGAGAATGAGTATTTTTACAGAATGTTAATTTAGCATTATTTCCTAGCGTGGAGAACAGTAAAAAAAAGGGGGATATACAAGCCTGGGACGGCCACCTGCCTAACCAACCTAGTGCAGGAATGAACCATAATGGCGGGCGAGCATACCTAGTCTTTAGAGAGCCCTAGATTTCAGTAATAGCCGTGTGAGCGCTAAAGGTGTGGTTTGTCTGTGCCATCTGTCGGTTCAGTATTCAACTAAACTATTGGAATGGCTACAATAACCAGTATAAAAAATACCATATATATATATATAATATTATCCAGTCCAACTGTAATACGATTAATATAATGACCCTATTTATGTTATTTTCTCCTCTGCCTTATTACCATATATATTTTACCGAACTCGTACGCTCATGTTCATCGGCAGTACTTATTATATAGGGTACTTGCTGAACGTATTTCTAATCATTATGAAAGGTGTTGTCAATATAATTTGAGGTTAGGTATATATATAATTCCTAATGATGTTGACAGGAAGGAAATATCCATGTAAGATCCATCTGCGGTGTTAAAAGAATATGTTGAAGTAAATTTTAAAAAAATTCAAGTATGCTATATGTAGCATATACTAACATTTTATACTGATTTAAAGGTGGCGTCCGCGGAATGTTCGATCTCTAACCTAAATTTTGTCCAGTGGGTACCGTAAGTTTTACCGATAGATATATACATGAATTCACTTGGGAAGCTCTTAATCTGTTCTCTCTGGTTATTGCGCAACGCTACGAAGTACGTCCCTCTAAAAATTCAAATCAACGACCCTTGCCGCCAAACGCTAGGGAGTAGAACACGGTGAAAATCCAATTCCGCTAGGAAATAGCAAATACAGTAGAGATAATACTCGACACTTACGGATTTCGCCTTGCTAAAATGGGAGATATGGGAAAGACTAACAAAGATAGACCTGGCCACCATAGAAGGAGTTAAGGCAAAATTCCTAAAGACCATAATGGGCATCTCAAAATACACGCGTTCCCGCCTAACATACGAACTAGCACGGGAACCCTTTCTTATTGAAGAACTGAGGATAAAACTACCACTGCCATCCACAATGAATGTAGAAGCACACCTAGCGGAGAGGCGGAAGAAGAGAGAAGAAATTCCGCTAGAGTTCTACAGCACAGATGCCATGTTGGATCGAAATTGGACGAACGCAGTGGCGGCCCGTGGCCAAATTATCCGGCGGGGCACAACTTATAAAATAATATGGACAGTCAAGTAGATATTTAAGGTATCGGTTGCAAAATATAACACTAATGCGCATGTGAATAAATACACTAACAACTGACTTGTAAATCAGCTTATCCCGTTTACAGTTGGTGCCAGTTAGATATTAACACCAAGGAAAAAGACAGTGAAAGGTGGGGTAAAAGGAAACGGGACACGAACCCGCGACCTCTCCATTTCCGGTCAAGTGTTATTTCACTGAGCTAAATAGCAAGAGATAAGCTGATCCACATTTCGTTTATAACCTGTTCCCCTACAAGTCAAGTAATAATGAATATACTAACCTTCTCATTTTTAGATGAAGTCTATTCTTCGATCCTTTGCTTGAGCAAATACTTCGATAACTCGCTGGTTGAAGTCGGGAATCGAAAGTACCATTTTACTTTCAACTGAAAGCATCGCCAGAGCCGTTAGTCTGTCTTGGCTCATCGTATTCCTCAAGAAGGTCTTTATTCGATTTAGAGTAGAGAAAAAATTTTTTCCTTTCCACTGTCGACATCGGGTTTGTAACAATCATGCTCAGTAACCCAACGCATTCATTAAATGTGTCTTGCATATTGTTGCGCAGGAAAAGTTGCAAAAGCGCCGCAGCACCATCTGCCGTACGCACGTCTACCCTGGAATATAACACTTCAAGTTCGGTCCTGAGCCTGGCTTTGTTCACTTTCGGGTACTTGTTTACGGTTGACGCGAAATTTTTTCCGGAAAGAGAGTACAAAATTCTCCAAAACTTGACACCCGAATAAGGTTGGCAGCTGCTAAATGGCCTATTAGAAACACGGTAACCTCATTTAAGATAACTTATTTTAATAATGAAAACATCTGAAAGCAACTAAATCCCTGCATGAGCGATATGAACGCATTTTAAAATAAACAAGACTAAAATATTATTGGATTTACTTTAGTTACAGAATTGGTGAATTGGCTACACTGATGTTTGTAAAGCGCGGATATTTCTCGTGATCTGTTATTTGCTCTATGCGCATGCGCTGCAGAAGGCCTCAAGGATCTGAGCTTAGCCTACAAGGCTAAGATCTGAGCGCCCAACCAGAAGTACTCCCCGTCGCCCGCTCACCCACACAAGCCCACAGCTGTCATGGACTTTCACCATCTTCAAATACTGTTCTAATGCGCAGGCGCGTCGTTTGGGCACAAGACGGTCTAGTGCCCAGAGCTGCACATTTCGCCTGCCACTCGCTTCGCAAGACTCCTGCAGTCATTATTGTCGCACTGACAGCAACAGCTTGTCTCTTTAAATACAAAAGGTATCCTCTCTTCGTGCTTAAAGACATGGTGGGTTTAAATACCTACCAAAATCCGTAATCCAGTTAAGAATATAACATTTTGTCGTGATAATATTTGTAGAAATAATTATGTTGTTCGGCTGTAACCCAATTAAATTATAAATTATTTCCTGAAATTCTGAGTGCAAAAACTTGACAGGGCACGTGCCCCTGTGCCCCTAAGGGCCCACCGCCACTGGGCGAACGCCAACCAGAAGCTAAGACATGTGATAATAAAACTAGCAGTACACGGGTACCACCATAAAATATGTAATGTCTTATCACGACCCAAATGAAAAATGTGAATGTTCACTCTGTGATCAGTTCTGTGACATGTATCACATAAGAAGATGTAAAAACAACAACAAATCTCTGTCCGTTTTAGTCTTTGCTATAATCGCATAATGATCTTTGTAATGCACATTCGTGCGCTTTTCTAATAATAATAATAAAATGGGAGACAATTCGACGGTGGCGCTCCTAGTGACTTAACCTGAACAAATCGCGCTAAATTCAAATATCAATGGAAATGTATATAATGGATAAATAAATTACGTCTAGAAAGAAAGTGCTATGGAGATATTAACTTCGAAGTTGCTAAAGCAATTCTGGATAAATGAATGTGAAGAATTATTTAAAAGGTTATTATTCAAAGACTGAAATTACACATATAGACAAGAAGTGAAATAGACTGGTGTGAAATGCCTTTATCTTTCATTTATGCATTACTTTTTTAGCTTTAGCATTCCTGCCTGAACTCTTGCGGTTGGATTTGTCTTTTTTCTCATTTAATAACATTGTATCATCACATTAAGACACTTGTCGATAAAAATATTGGCACATTCCTTACACATATGATGCAATAAATTAACATTTAATAGCTTGACAATTTTCCTCTTAACATGAAGCCTACTGACAGAAAGATAATCTATAAAATCCCGGCTTTAATCTGAGAAGAGGGATAAAGAAAAATAAAAGTATGGAAATGTTGTCGATAGTGATGCTTTAAGGAATATTTACGTACAATTAGAGCAAAAATGTAACATACCCTTGACTGTATTGTCGAGGATTTCTAAAGTCGCTGGCCTGGAAATGATCTGAACAGCTCTTATAATTCTTATATAAGCGTAACGTCCCTTCTTTCTTGTACACCTTAACCAAATCGCTTCTGTGACATTTCAAAACCCACAGATCACACCTACAACAACACATCGGTATTGAAGGTTAACTGCTGCACTATAGAATAAAATGTGTATTACATTTTATGCCAGTTAAAATATGGGTCGAGCAGGTCAGAAGATTATGAAGTACTATAAAGATCTCTCTCACTGGAAGAATATATATGCAAACACAATATTACTTACATGTTCTTGTCACGAGGGAACCTGAAGGACGACCGCGCATTTTTCTCTACTTCGTAATTACTGCAGCCAAACACAGCACATACCTTTCCCCGCATGTTGAGAGGAGATATCAAGGAATGACACACTACTATTTATGTCAACTCACTGAAAACGCATAAATAACACCAAAAACTTCTTACAAAAATACACGTGCTCTTATGAGAGAATCAGTACTGTTCAGGTCTATCCGATAGAGTGAGCTCCAGTAGCTGTCCCTCGATGTCTCGCTCAGTGTCGCGTATTATCTCTACTATATTTGAAAATAGTACGCGACAGAAATGCAAATCGCCGGCTATTACCGCCATTCTAATAGTTTAGTTTTAGTTGAATGCTGACAGATGGCGCATACAAAACACACCTTTAGCGCTCACACGGCTATTAATGAAATCTAGGCTCCTTACAAGCATTCACTTTGCTTACAAGTTGTGCAGAAAAGAGGGTGTGCAGCGAGGAATCCAGGTGGCCGAGTGTTGGACTCGTATACGCTACTCTGATTTCCTCGGCTCGCTCCACCAATATTGTAGTTGGTCTTGCTCCAACCTTCCCGCTCCCAAGAACGACTCTCAGTTAGAAGCGGGAGCGAACTAGCTAGCTCCCTCAAAGTAGTTCAGCCTGTTGCTCGAGGCGCTGTTCAATATATTCTAGTTTTTGTGTTATGTCTTTCAGCTCATTAGACACACTTTCCTGAAAATGGGAGGAGTTAGCCGCTGTAGCCCGTCCGCGCGGCAGGTGCATCTTGTAACGTGTTAAAACCGGCGTTGGGAATCCTTCGTAACAACTTCAGTAGAAGCTACACGACGAATAACTTCTTTAGCGGACATACTGAAAGACGCTTTATTAGGCCAATGACAGATTAGTTACTCTTGTTAATCTGGCTAATTGACGAGATGTATTGGAGAGACGTTTTAATACCGATAGAAATAATGAAACTCAAAGATTTCGCTTTGTCCGAATACTTGTCTGAATGGTCAGCGTTAAGGCATTCGATTCAGAAAGTCCCGGGTTCGATTCCCGGCCGAATAGTGGATTTTAATGTTGAAGCCTCAGGGACTGCATATTTGTGTTTGTTCTAACACGTTTCTCTTCATGTTTAGTCAACACCCTACACTTTCAACCTCCACAGAAACATCCAATAGTGAATACTAACCTCGGAATTGTAGGTGCTTAAATGTTTAACTGCCTAAAACAGACTCAAATACTGTAGGTTCTAAAACATCTTTAGGTAGATTCAATTTTACGTAATTTAATATGCATCAATTAAAATACCATGCTTATTTTGATAAACTGATAATAGCTCGTTATCGGGGTAACATAAAAGTTAGAAAATGTAATTTTACCATCCGATGTGAAAGTCGGGAAATCCTTGTAACCACTTTAATTAAAGACTACTGGGAACCTGACACTTTCTGCACACTGTGATAGTACATATATCGCACCCCCGAATTATATGTACAAGTTAGAGATATTATTGTCAGTATTCGACTTATTATTATTATTATTATTATTATTATTATTATTATCAGTACTTAATTTGTATATTTTGCCATTTATATTGGTAAGCTGGAAGATATCCACATATGTAGGTATGCGTAATTTGTTTTGCACGAGTAGGAAACATTGCTTTAATAACTCTGGTAATTTGATTGAGTCATGTGGCTACCCCAGTGTTTGTTGTGATGTACTTGTGTCGGGATATTCCATGAGCCATGTAAATATCCCAGTGTCTGATGAGATGTGTTTGTTTATGTTGTTGTACTAGGGAAGTTCGGTGACTCATTTAATAAACCCGAGTGTTTGTTATTGTCTTGGAACCTAGTATGAGTTCAGGGCATGGTATTGACCAGTAGATATCACTCGTGATTGGCAGGCAAGCACCAATCCAGACGTATCATCTGAGAGGAGGGGGATGTTGATGTCTATAAAGGTTGATCATACGGCGGCAACCGGTGACATTGTAATGTAACTACTACAACTACAAGCAGTAACACTGTATGAAGGAACGACAACTGACACTGTACGGGAAGGAAGTGGTGCTGATACACGGTACTGGAGTGGCACGGCTGCAATGGACTGGACTTCAAACGTTCGTGGAGCATAGTCTTGTTATGTTCGTGGAAAGTGGCTGATTGTGGAGAGTGCTTGCGCATGAAGTATTGTAGCACTTGTGGCGGCCTAGCATTATATGTTGGTGAAAGCTATCTCAGACTTTCCATAATTTATGTTGAGGATCGACAGACGTGTGTATATATCTTTACAACCAGTGTTAAAACATGTGAACACAGTAGTACAAGGTACAGTATCTGTGTGATGTGATAACTGCCGATTGTGAGAATTGGTCAGTCTTATTGATATAGAGACAGTGAAGGGTATTTATCTTCATACATGTAGATTGTTCATCGGACTATCTACAAATGGTAGCTTAGTTCTCGCTTTCGTTTTCCCACGATTTTCATTATTGTTGTTGTAAATATAGAGTCTTCCAGCAATATTTTATGTGTGTGTTATATGTATAATGTTGTATGTTGATGAGGTGCTCATGCACGGAATTTGTTAAGAATATAGTTAGCTATTTTAGAATTAGTGTTATTGATGAACCTAGGTGCAGTTCCTACCTAATTAGTCGTTTTCAGGAGGTTAGGTAAGGCCTGCAGCAGATGTACCAGTACGCAGCATTATGTACACGCCCTGGGATATAAAGTTTATCATGCTCTTATCTAAATTCGAGGGATCCATTCTGGTGAACTCTGGCGCCCATACTACGGACATTTCGGTTAATTATGCTTATTAATTTTATTAAGTTTTTGAGTAATTTTATTTATATATTTTTATTCATGATTTATTTATCAGTAGTCATCAAAAAGTTACAACACTTCATAGTGTATAGTATACTACTACACTCGTCCGGCCCCGCGGTGTAGGGGGCAACGCGTCCGGCTGGGTCAGGGGTTTTTAATATCCCTGGCCTGGGGACTGGGTGTTTGTGTCGTCATCATATTCAACACTGTACACTTCCTCCATTCCAATTACACGCAGGTTCGTATCACATGGTCCAAGTAGGGGCAAAAGACCTATAGGTCGACGCCCCGAAGAAATAGCATTTTAAAAACTACAACACTCAGTTTCATGGTCGTCCCGCTAAGTGCGCTAGCAATGTATGTCTCGGAACATCTCGCTAAGTGGCACGCATTCTCTGTGGTGTACCTGCTTACGGGTACTGTAAATGCGACGAGATATAATTTTAACATTTAAGATACTTAAGTGGAAAGTGTCCTGCAAACTTCACGTGGTTTACGATAAAATATATGCTTCAGAAAATTATTAGCAATTTTTTCATTGAAAATGGCCGGGGATGTAGTCAAGGCCTGACTGATCCCTTAACGAGAATACACTGGAGAACAAAGACGGTAAACACTAGACAGGCAATAAAATACACTGCATACAAATAAAATTAAGTAGGCTACACGCCTTGAGAACAAAAAATATGCATACAAAATAGTAGGCTGGTGATTTTTAGACTGGAACTATCTAGGGACGAGTGTCAACTGAAAATACAGTTTAGTTAGTCTTCTACCATACGATACATCGCAAAGACCGCATTCGTATCCGTGTACATATACTACACAGAACATACACCTACTGAAAAAAATACACACACTTTACAAAACAACCACACATTCAACATCGTTCGATGCAGGAAAGTGTGTGTGTGTGTGTAGGGGGGGGTCTCAATAATTACGTCGCACAACACAAGAATCACTAGGGTAATGGTAGGCAGTAAAAAAAAAAAAACTATGCTACTACACCAAATGGAGATAATGGATCACTGAATTTTTACAACTTCTATAGAATATCCTGGCATGCGGTACCCAGTGTGGGAATGTGGTAACCCTGCGGCTACTATTAATGTGAACTATATCGAAAAGAATAAGAAACTTGCCTGATGGCAGCAAGGCAATAGTGGCGACGATCTCCGCTTTCAGGCGCTCCCGGTTTTAATTCTACAATTTAACTAAAATTACTTTTTAGGGCGGGTGGGGCAGTCAAAAGCGAGCACCACAAAAGAATCTCTCTCCTCTGCTACTAAGGGAATCGCCATGTGACTTTTCTTATCCCTATAAGTGTGCCCGTTGAATACGGAAGCACCATCGATTGAGATTCCCAATGCGTTTCGTCACAGTTCAAGAAGGGAGCTGAATTACTTACAGTTGTCGAACTGAAGGGAAACCATGCTCTAATAATACACACAAGCGAACAGTCCACTTTGTCCCTACTTAATTACCAACTAAATAAAAATGTTAATTTTCATAGACATACATCTCGGAATATTTATGATACCCGATATGGAATATAGTCATCCCTTAGACAATCAGGAACAATTTCTCTAAGTTACCAGAGACATGACTAGCCCAATAACATTCCGCGGGCTCGGACTTGGCTTCGAAAAAGAACTGAAGCGGTAGAACTTAGTATCGCGGAACCTGCAGTCCGTGTCTGACGTTCATTATCACGTAGACAAAATGTACCTACTTAACACTGTCATATTGTACAAATGATGTATTTCACCGCTTCACTGCAGTGCTTGGCCCAGTAATTTACATCACACGTCTTGACCTGTCTCATCCGGGTGTATGGTAAGCTGCACATGCATTCTGCAGATCTTAAACCCAGGGTCACAAGGAACAAAATCCTCACAAGCATTTTAAGTTATACATCGTACGGATTTTGACGATGGTTGTCAAGTTGGACTTCCTCTCAATATAATAACCCCTAACACTCCGTTTGTATTTTACACTTGAAAATGGATCAATGTACTCCAAGAGTTAATTCCACATCAAAAACACCTATGAACTATGTTGTTAAAAACCTATTTGTTTCAAACTCAGCAGCGAAATATAACCCTAAATATCACGTTACTACATTCCACATAAGGTCAAACATTTCTCTTGTAGTAAGTATTATTTAGATCCTTTTTAATTTAATTTAATTTTGCACAATGTGCATAATTATAAGACATACTCTTAAGCATTTTCACAGAATTTTGTCAGAGATATTTCTCTGCGCTTACATGTCATTACGTGATATCTGTCACATGGGTTATCACAAAGTTCATCCGGTTGGTGGTAGATGTGTCTCGTGTAGATACCGTGGTGAAAACCATGAACAGCAAAACGCGTCATGAAATGTCTCAATGCGTAATTGGCTTTTATCTATTCTCTGTTGACCATAGCTTCTGTAGTATAAAATTCAAGAAATATTTCTTCTCTTTTTCCTTGCATTTCACGGAGTAGACTCTGGTATGCTTCTGTTGATGGCAGAAATAGGTCGTATCTCAACTCCCCAATGTAGAAGGATTCTCTGGCGAGAACATATGCCAGACGTGAGGGTGTATACTTTGAAATACACAAGGCCTTTTTCAGGAATCTTGCTTTTAATTTTTCGATTTCCTTCAGATTCTTCTTCCTTAATTGGTCCCAAATTAAAGTCAAACTATATCTCACTATTGGAGTAATTTTTAACTTGAAAATGTTTAACGCGGTATTTAATGGTAACTCCCGTAAATTCGGTATACTGTTCATAGTTGATAAAGCGGCGATAACTCTCTCCCGAACATGGATACTGTATACAATTCCGTGAGTCTGTAATGTGATTTCCAAATATGTGTAATGTGTTACGATCGATAGTGCGTCTCTTTTATAAATTATAACATCGCTAGCTGCCGGTTTGCCTCCTTTCCTGAAAGTCACTGACCAGTTAAATGAAAATAAAACTGTAAGTTCGTTCTCGGTTGCCCATACTGTTAAGTCTGTTGAAAGCCTCCTGGAGATTCACTAACTCAGTGGATACAAGCACCATGTCGTCCGCGTATGCATACAATTTGACCTTTTCTGTTCTAATGCTCTGAGTTATGTCCGCAGTTACTATGTCAAATAGGAGCGGACTATGCGCATCACCTTGCAAAACTCCGATTGTTTGTTCTATCGGATCTGATATATCAACATTGTCATCTATTTGTATGAAAGTTTTGTTCAGAATGTTCCTTAAAATCCTCGTGATGTAAATTTTCCCAGTGAGTTTTTCCAGTTTATCGACTGCTATATTTCTATTCACGAGGTCGAAGGCTTTAGTGTAGTCTATCAAGACAGCGTGTAGTTTACCTCTCTGGAATCTTAATGCATCTTCTATATCCCCTTGTAAACATTTTACCGCTTGGAGTGTTGATTTTCCCTTCATAAATCCAAATTTCTCTTCCGGTATTGATACTTCAACCAAGCTGTATAGACGCTGTGTTATGAGGCTTGGCAGTAATTTTAGGGCAGTTTGGATCCCTAATATTTCCTTTCCCTTTGTATAAAATTTTAAGAGTAGAAAGTCTCCAGTTATGAGGTATTTTTCCTTGCTTTATGCATTCATTGTATAGGTCTATCCATATTTTCTTGAGATGGGTTGCTGTACCTTTAAGATTTTCGTAGTAAATTCCGTCTGGACCACAAGCTTTTTTGTCTTTCGTTGTGTTTATTTCATGTTCTACTACTTCTACCGTAAAGGGAATAAAATTAATCTCTGGATACTCGTCTTCATTTAGCTCTTCTGGTCGAGTTTCTTTTGCTTACGAGACTTTGCTCAAATGTTCTTTCCATATTTTAATCGGAATGTTGCTCGGAAAATGTGGTTGTTTGGGCAGTACTGCTTTGTACCATTGTTGTTCTGCCTCTTCTATTTGTTTTTGCTCTTTGACTTGAAACATTTCTTTTGCTTCTCTGATTATTGTTTTATAATTCTTTCTTGCGTCGTTATATTTTCGTAGGGATGTTTCTGTTGGCGTTATTCTCGCGCATCTCCGTGCCTTCAGCGTGTCTTTCCTTGCTTTATAGCAGTTGTGATTAAACTAGGGTTTCGCTCTTCGATTTTGTTGATTATCATATACGACAGTATCTTTGATACATCTTTCTAAATTCTAAAAAATGATAATTTGTTCAATCGTTTTGGTGTTCCAAACCCTCTGGCATAAAATGAGGCTACGGTTGTTTAATAGTTGTGTTCTCACTTCCATTTTATAAATTAGGCACCGATAAGCAGAAGTCCTGAAATAAAATTTTACTCTTTTTGTTATATACCATTCAACGAGAGTCAGGATGGCGGCAAAAAGTTATACAAATATTCTGATCTATAAGAAGTTACGTATTCGGAATCCACAATACTGATTCAAAGCATCCCAAAATTAAATCAAAACAAGAATAACAGTTCGTAATAATTCATCTTTAGCTGTAGGGCAACAGCCAATTAATCTGGAATAAAACCATTAGACATTTCACGAAGTACGAGATACATGATGAATCAATCAATCAATCAACCAATGAATCACCTCTGACCTGCATTTAGGGTTGTTGACCAGATGGCAGATTAGTTAACTACTGCTTGATAAATTACTTTAATCACTACTTCCTCTTCCTATAAATGAATATTTCCTCCAATTTGTCCTCTTGAATTCCTTCTTACTTTTATGTACTTTCATACTAATTAATAAACGAATAAGCTTTAGGGCAGTTTTTATATCATACCAAGCCATCTCTCACCGGCAGCTCGAAACATACCACTTTGTCGACCGTCTCGCCTCCTTCCAGCCTAATGTTTGTAACACTACTCTTATCGGAAATCACCAAGAACAGGCCATGCTCCTTTCCTTTGAAACTTTCACGATTCTCGCATCAAGGTCCCGTACAATATTGAACCCATGACCTTTGTGCTCTAAGAACATTATGCGTAAATTGACAATTTATTTATAAGTTCGATTCTTGATAGCATGGATTTGACACGTGACGAGGGGGTGATTACCTTCGGTCCCACGCTCTGGGATACGTGACGTCAGTCGCACGTGTCAGCGGCGGAAGAATCTTAAGTCAGCTTTGTGAACTATTTCAACGCGCGTGTATATGGCGTGCCCCAAGCCAAGTCAAAAAAATATAGTGCCTATCAAAGGAGGTCAATTATCCCACAAATCGAACCCGTATAAATTTTAAATGTCCATGAACACTACCGCCAGAAATGTAGCAAGTATGTAGTCACTTTCAAAACTCTTGTAATTACAGTTTAATTCAGAAATTTTATAGAAATGTTCTTGGCGGCAAAGGGAGATGCCCGAAGAGAGGGGGTAACTGCTATAAATATGAAGGGACGCCATGACGAAGTCTCCTTCTCCGGCATTTATGGTCCGAAGCTGACGATAAAGTGTCGAGCTGCTCTGTGAAATCAGACAACAAAAGTAGACTGAGTTCAACTGCAGATTTTAGCCATTGTGGCTGGGGTCTTGACTCCATGTGGAGATAGTTTGAGTGGAAATAATTGACCGTCCTATCTGGTACAAAGTACTGAATAAATTCTCATGTGACAAAGTAATTCGTGTGCGGAAGTAATTACAGTCCATCGTGTGCGATCAAAAAGAAAGTGAAGGGCATTTCTTTTTATACTTTTTTCAGGAAACCTGAAGAAATATAATAATGATCTGTAAAGCCACGAATGTAAAAAATGGCTAAATGAAAATGCCAGGGTCGCAGGTGAGCCCTATGACGAACACTGGTGTGACTACACAAGGTATGCGACTTTCCACCTTACTACCTATTATATCTTGTTTCATGATCTCTAAATGTGTATTTGAATGGGGATATACGACGCAGTGGTCACCCCTGTGATTTTTGTAAATGGTAGAATACGACTAAAAAGAGTCATTTGTTTTATTTTCCACTTGGATAAATTGTTGAAGCCTTGCGAGTGCCGTATAATGTTGTGGAAAGTTATTGAATAGGGTTTCGAAGTGATATCAAGACCAATGTAGATAGTCATTTCCGTGTGTGTCTATATTTTGTGATGTCAAATTAAGATGTTCATTCGACGTAAAAAAAAATTTGTCTATAAATTTGACGTTAATAATATAAGGAATCCATGGTTACTCATTTTCAATCGAGTGGAAGCGCGCTGTCGGGTGAGAATCTAGTGTGATGAATTTGGTCACGGAGAAACGTTTTTCTAGGCCCATTTTAAACTGTGTCTGACTGAAAAATTCTACTAGATCTTTTTATTGTCAGTCATTTTTCGTGAAAATCCACTTATTAAATACGATATCATTTTATGCGAAGTTATTCATTATTAAAGCACTGTGCGTATTGGACGTTGTGGATTCTAGTAAGGATTTTATTCCAGTTCCTTTGGGAAACAGAGGTTAGTTTTGTCGTATGAGTCGAGATGAGATTTGTGAACCAGGTTAGACCTGCCAATTGAAGCCGGGACATGGAAGCCCGAGGAATATTTTATAATGTTGGGAATGGAAAGAAATATATAGAAATCCACAGCGGTATTAATTTGCGTGCGACGCGTATATTTATTGCGGGCATCTTGAAGCATAATCTGTGCATTTTGTTGGTTAGAATATCGTATTTGTTTAATTATGTCGGCGGAGTTTAAAAGGGAGCATTTTGAGAAGCCAGTCAAGTAGAACAGACCAGGTGTTTCATGTTACTGCCAAGCGAACTTGGGGACGAAAGGCCTCAGCTGAGAGGGTTTCACCGTAAGATAACGGGACATGCGTGGAACTGAGATTGTATTTCTCGGCCGGGGAGAACGTTAATGTTGGATTTAGTTGAAATTTTCATCCGGTAATAACCTGAGTGTTGTGGAATACTGTCAATTTGTTTAATTTGGGGCGTAATGAACATTTGAAACCACGAACTTCGAGTATAATGAACAAGAGTAACCAAATTCAGGGTCGTCCAAAATATAGAGCGATGGTAGTGATAATTGTTTGTCTGTGAGGAGTGCGCAAACTTTATAATATGTTATAACGAGATATGACATCGTAATTATATGGCGAGTTGCTTTTGGATTGTACGTAGATTATTAGGGTATCCAAGTGTTATAATAATGGCTAGGATTAGATTAGATTTAAAGTGTGAAATCATGAGACAAGATATATAACCGGACATGAATTATGTAATAATTCTTTCCCAGCCAGATAAACATCCCCGGATTGAATTTACATCACAGCAGCGTAGGAATTTGTGAAGAAACCAGAGTCCGCGGAGATAGAAATTGTTGTTCTTTAAGGTTACATTAAATCATTTAAATTTTTTTAATTATTAAAATCAGTGAAACCGCATTTTGAAATAACTTTAATCAAGCGAATAACTTGGAGATGCATTCTGGAAATCTTAGTTTGTTTTCTGGGGAATATTTAATTGGTAAAGTAACGATTAAGGGGACATATCCGAAGGAAATGGATTTTACTGCCACAAAGTTTGTGGGTATTGCTATTGTTGTAATTATTTAAATTTGATTGATTGAGCAGTGAATGTGCTTGGGATAGTAAAGTGGAAACGTAGGTCATCAACCGATGTAACAATTGTGTTTAGCCTTCAGCCTAGAAACTTGGATGGTCACGGGGTCATCAACCTCAGTGACTTAGATTAGGGCCATATGCCACTGTAGCATCATTTTCCTTGCGGTCATCATCCACAATGACTTTAAAGTAACTTAAAAGTTTAGATGTCGGTCCATGACATAGACGATGGTCACATCGATTCAATTAAGGGTCCATGTTTTATAACCACTGTGTGGCACATACCGATTCGACGGCCTTAATTACACCAGAGTCCAGAGTTCGTGTTACGAGGGTGGATCATAACGAATCACTATGATGGTACATGTGGTCTCACATGGAAGCCGAATTTAAGGATTTCCTGACTTTCCTTTCTTAAATAATTAATAATTGAGACAATGGTTTCTAGTAAGAATGCCCATCAGGCAGTTACGTCAAAGGCTCACACCAGTGCTCTGACCCTTTATGTAGAAATGATTGTGGTGTCCAGTAGACATGATTTATTTCAATAATGCCGTTGACATATCAGATTGTTTCTAAATTTCCTGAATAAATAGAAATATTTAAAACATACCTTTCATTCAAGTAGATAGATTAGAATTACTGAACCCTACCTTTACCTCAGCAAGTGACTAAGAACCCGATACGACCCAAGAGACAGATCTCATGAACTTTGCTGATAGGTAAGAAGGTAGGTATCCCTTAATATGGACCAAAAGGGTTCAATATGAACATACACCAATTGGGGTGCATCCCTCCTACAACCCCTAAATAACCCTATAGCAATCTCAAGAGATGTGTAACTAGTACATACAATCCCGTTTATGTGGTCACCCCAATGACGATTTTAACACTAGGTACTTACAGTGATCAGATCACCATCATTACAGTCATCCAATTAACAAGTTAAAATAGAGGACTTCTCCCCTTTGTGAAACTTACGACCTGACTTTTCACCCCAATAAGCATAATATCAGTGGCTGATGGCCATCTCACAACTATGTCAGGATCTTTTTGCAGTCGCTAACAAGGTTGATCAACATTTATTCACTTATAACTTGGACCATACTAAATCTGTCACGCCAAACAGTTCCGCCAATTAAGTCTTAACCCTCAGGACAGACCTTCTGAGACGAGTTCCCCAGATCCTTCAAGAAATCAAGAAATTTCTGAAATAGAGAATTCAACACCCGACAATTGGATCACTGGCTTCATGCTCAACATGCTTAATGTTTTAAGGATACAACACAAATATCCTGGGAGGAGCTTTAGCATAATATCAGTAGGCCTACATACCATATATTTATAACTGACACTACATATAAAACTTCAAGTTTTCCTTGCCAAGAAATAGCAAAGATACATACTTCATTTAGCTGCGAGAGAAATAAAATCAAACAATTGTGGACATTCTCTACTTCTCAAAATAAAGGCAAGTAAATATTCAAAACCAACCCAGTCAGTACAAAGATTGGGCCCACTAGCAACTTCACTATCATTAACTCGCGCACCTAATGACCAGCAAAGCAATATTGATTTTTCAATATTGTCGAAAGCACAACAGAAAGGATCTTCCGGTTGTGAACAGAGTCCTCCCGCATTCCCAACAGATTTAAAACTTCTGACTCAAGATCTAACGGGTAGGTAATACAATTGGTCACGTTGAGCCTTAAAAATATTCGAAGTTTTTTCAGACCAACAATCGATTTTAACAAACACAGGTCCCAGGCAGTTGAACAGGAAAGATCTAGAGACTCTACAATTTGCGAGTCGTTGAAGGCAACTATTAGTAATATCTAAACGAATTTTGCACATAAATACTACACGTATGACTAACCCCTTACGAACTGTTGCTCAGGCAACCTCCGTAGCAATGGTGTCGTGCTAGTCGTATAACTTTCCGCGCCCCTGGTGTACTTTTATACGCAACCAAATTTACAGGTTGGTACTGCGGTTATGCATAAACACACCGCGCCTGCGATGAAGACTTTAGGCCACCAATCTGCCATATTCGTAATGCAGGACTGTACAGCACTCCACCCAGTGGCCAGTCCTACAAATCTCTTTAGCGCTAGTGAAGAAGAAATCTCATATCCACAGTGATTCAGCACTTGTTGAATCGCTCCAACATTTATTATTAATGAAAAATGCGCACATCGTTCATAAAATTACAAATATGTATAGAATTTTGTTTATGACAGTTCTCTTAGCACAATCTATATACAGGGTGAACCTGGTATACGACCCATGGAGGGTTGTTATTGTTTTATCACCTGTCAGATCGCTTCACGGGAGACTTCAGATGGGATTTGCTAAATGTGCACGGCTTGATAGAAGAAGGGCCTCCCTCCTGATAGGCTGGCATGGCCCTCGTGCACATTTAGCAACATCGCCCACGAAGCAGCTGACAAGGGCGCGAGATCAACGCTCATTGTTTCCGGCATGTCACAGCGGTAGTGAGAAGGTTTATGTCTCTTTTACAAGTAAAATACAATAAACCTCACGAACGTTCCATCATGACGACCTACGTACACAGCTAAATATATCGGCGTGCCTCCTGGCTTCTGTTGCCTTCCACATATACAAGCCATCAAATATGAACTGTTCAGTGAAAAATGCTCTCTCTCGAATAAATCTTGTTTTCCATTCGGCGGCCCAGCCGGTGGCCGTGGTTACCCGGTTCGAGCACCGTCCGTTGAACGTTGGCCGGTAGGGGGTGTCGTGAATGCGTCCCAAAAGCCTGGATTTTATTCCGAGGCTCTCCGCAGTACTCTGAGCGCATATGACGCTGTCTATTCGTTTTGGACACAGTTGTATGCAGTTTTCTCACGAGTAGACGCCAAAGTACAACAGCATTCAATAGAGTTTGTTTCGACTCCATTTGAACGCCATATAGAAAAGTGTAACTTCCAAGAGTTGTCTGTACATTGCTGCGAGTTCATCTCTGTGTGTGTACGGACATCACGAATAAACGGCTCAAGATCACTTTATGTAAAGTCGGGAAATGAGCCATTACAATCTAGAATATAATTACTTTATTCACACTGAGTGGAATGGCAGTTTACGGGAAGGCCTGAAGTTAATTCTCAAATAATTATGTTATTACTGGTCCTATCGATAAATACCACGTACTTTTTTACCGTACCGGCTGTGATAACGGAGATATTCATGTAAGTCCATAACAACGCCGAACCACGACAAAGTGGGCTAACAGAATGTAATAAAATTCAGTATGTAAAGTCGGGGAATAAGGAACTACACTCTAGGCTATACATAGTTGTATTCACCTGAATGAAATGGCAGTTTAGGGAAAGGCGCCTAAATTCAACTTGTAAATGCCAATTTTATTTGTCCTACCGAAATGTACTACATAACAAAAGTCATACAGAATACATTTTCCGATCATTAGTGTTATACATAAGAGAGAAAAATGGAAGGGGTCCGACACTTCGGAAATTGTAGGTATCGACTGAAGAAGACTAAGGACCACGAAGTGCGTGAAAATGAAAGTCTCCCTAGGCCTCCATACGTAATAGTGTCGGGGTCGGACCACGGGAGGTCGGATAGTATACATAAAACTGAGGAGCCTGCCACACGTAAGTGGAAGAAATACCACGACTCGCCTACGGGCCCCGTGGTCGCCGACAGACGCTCCTAATTTCAGAGCCCGTACGACCCCTTTTAGCCGGCCATTTCCTCATTTACGGATTCATTTAGTTGTCGGGAATAATCAAAACAGTTTAATTAGTATACCGTTACGAAATTCAAAATGACTTAAGGCCGTGCAAAATAAGGTATTTGTTTGAAAATCGGATGAAAGAATTTCAAGCTCGTCTCGGCCAAGAGACCGTGGCTGCTAACAGTGCTACCAACACCCACGACATGCTCCAGGATCTCCGCTCGGATTTCACTGATTTCCAGGCCACTGTAGGAGCTGAATTGTTCTCCATAAAGGAGGAATCAGTCTCGCTGCAGCGAACAGTGAAAGTGTAGGAGGAATACTCCAGGCGAAACCACCTCCTCATCCGTGGGATCAGCGAGTGTCCAGAGGAAGATGTAGCGGCTATGGTACTCAATATGGTGAAGCAGAAGCTAAACATCGACCTTACCATGGGGAGCATTGACTGCTGCAAGAAAGAATTATAAAACAATCAGAAATGCAAACAATATGTAGAACTATAAATTCTCTTCTCGAACAACTACCACCAAATCGCCATTCTTTGAATTTCGCGAGTCAGAGATTGACGTGAAACGTGAAGCACTATCAATCACGTCACCCGCTATAGGACCCACACTCGTTACTCATATCAGTGTGTTTTATTATGACAGTAATGAAAATAACACACGCTGCGGAAACACACTTGCTATCAGCAGCATATAGCCGGCCCTTTGTTACAGGAGTTGTGGAATTCTCTTCCCCATACAATTACAGCCACAAAAGATGAGTTTACAAAGTAAGAATACCTTTTACTTATTTGAGACACGAAAATTTGCTGGTCAATATTTTTTGGACAGGAGATGTTCAGCTACTCAAGGCATGTTCTGCACTTGTTACGCACTGTGCAGGCAGATCCCAGTCAGTGCCTTCCTCATGCAAAAAGCAGACGCAACAATTCACGGGTCAAATTGAACGCAGAGGAAAGAACGGTACATTTGACGAAAGGCAATTGGTAATATTCCATCATGAAAAAGGGAAAACATGTCGACAAATCGCAGAAGAAAAGTACTGTGAATTATGTTATCTGCTGATACAAACTGAAAGAGACAGTTCGCCCGAGGGTCCTTACTAGGACAGAAGAGGGCAGTAGTAAGAAGAAATCCACGTCTTACTACAACCAATATTGCTGCTGCAGCTGAGAACGAGCTTGGAAAGAAGATCAGTGCAAGTACCATCCGGAGGGGGTTATACAGAAGTGATTAATTATCACGGGCGAACTGCAAGAAGGAAGCCCTATATCAATAAAATAAATAGGATCAAGCGACAACGATTTGTAAGGAGCATCTTGGTAGAAGACTAATTTTCTGTGACTCATAGAAAATTTAACGTTTATGGCTCAGTGGGCGCATCATAGTTTGGAGACTGTCCAATGAAGGTATGGAGGGGGACATGTTATGGTGTATGTCGGCTCATGGAGTAGGTGAGCTGGTTTTTATAGACGGAAATATGGAGAACCGCCAGTATCTACAGATTTTTAAAAAACCGTAAGAAAAGTGCAGAAAATATGGGAGGTGGGGACTGTTTTAAATGTTATGACAACGACCCGTAACATACGGCCTATAATGTACAGCTATGGTTGTTGTACAACTGTTCATAAACTGTGAATTCTCCCCCACAAAATCCTGACATTAACCCCATAGAGAATCTATGAGATGTACTGGAAAACAACATTCGGAAACTTCCCATAAATTCCAAAGCTGATGTGAAGACACGACTGAAAGGAGTGGGAATAATCGTCCCATTCCACCACAAGAACACTCTTAGAGAGCATGCCGAGACGCCTGACTGAAGTGCTTCGCAGGAAGGACACAAACACGAAGTACTACACGGACTCTTGTCCGAGCATTTATTACTGTAATTACATTCATCAATTGCAATATTTTTGTGTATCATTAAATGAAGTGCATATTTATTTTTGGTATCTGTATGTGTAACTACTCATTTTGGAGTAAGGAAAATTAAATTGTATGTGTTTATATTTAACATAAGATCTGCCTGTCCGAAACATTACGACGGTCACTGTACTCGCACCAATTAATAAAGTTAAGATACATGTTGTCACTCTTAATGCCTAGCACAAACATAATTGTCTTTATTAAACTACAATTTAAAGGTTAGGTGGAAATAGTAATTAAGTGACACACAGGTTACAGAAGAGGACAAGGAATTCCATGATGAAATTAGTTATTTCAGGAAAGGGTATAAGCCAAGATTGAATGGCTGTAAGAATAAAGAAGGTAAGCTATTACAGAATGAAGACGAAATAAGTGAAAGATGGACCGAATACTTCCGAGAGCTCCTTAACAAGGAAAGAGAAGAGGTGGAAGAAAGTGAAAAGCATATGGAGCTGAGTGGGCCAGAACAATGGATAAATGCCCCCACATTGAAAGATGCAGAAAATGCTATTGCAAAATTAAATAACCATAAAGCAGCAGGATGCCTTTGCTGGCGGGACCTAATGTTTACAGTGCACGATGTCTTCTGGTATGAGCTAAAGAAATCTTGTTACTTTCATTGATCTGTCTGTCTTATCTTTGGCTTTGACAAAATGAAAGTGACAGGTATGAGTGATGCTAGTAATGCCATCCCTTCTGCACCCAGTCCCTGCTATGAATGGTGTGAAAATGTTGCTCATAAGGTCGGTTGGTGCATGCATTTCAGTGGGCTTGGCAGACTGATATGTAATAGTAACTTCTGGCTCGGTGAGGAAAGCAATGGGAAACTACCCTACTCCTCATTGCCATAGTACGCCTCTTCAGTGATGCTTACGCCATCTATGACAGCTGATGGCGGAGCTGTTTAGGATCCAACCAGCCTTCGGGCTGAGGACTAAACATACATACAAAGCAGCAGGAGAAGACGGAATAACAAGTGAACTGATTAAAAATTGTAGCAAACAAATGCTACAAGAGGTGCATGAACTGGTTAAGATTTGGGAGGAAGAACGGATACCTGATGAGTGGAATACCGGAATCAATTTCCAAATATATAAGGAGGGAAATAAATACGAATGCACTAATTGTAGGGGAATTACATTACTGAATATCTATAATGTATTTTCAAATATCCTATTACAATATCTGACTCCATATGCTGAAGAGAGATTGGATGAAGCACAATGTGGAGCACAGTAGATCAAATATCCGTGCTACGTCAAACGATGGAAAAATGCTATAATATAGATCTACATATGTTGTTTGTAGATTTTAGACAAGCATTTGACAGTATATACAAGGATAAGCTATATGAATATATGGAGACAATAGGAATACCACAGAAACTGATTAGGATGTTCAGAATGACATTAGGAGAAGTAAGGGCAAAGGTGATGGTGGATGGAAGAATTGGAAATGAGTTTGCTCTTAATACGGGAGTCAGACAAGGTGCTGCACTCTCGGCTACTTTGTTTAATCTGGCAATTAACCAAGTCCTTGCAAAAATTATGTATACCGGAAATATTGTATATAAATCTAAACAAAATTTGTGCATATGCAGATGATGTAGTGTTGATGGCCAGAAATGATAGATATTTGAAGGAAATGTTTCTTGAAATGGAGGAAGCAGGAAAACGGATTTACTGTCATTCACCTCCAATCCCAACCAAGTATGTGCTTGTGACTGTTATAGAGGGCAGAAGAAGTCAAGATAATCTGACAATAAATGGGCATAGTTTTGAGAATGTACGAAGTTTTGAGTATTTGGGAACCATGTTGAAAATAATAATAGAATAAGTCAGATACATCATAGAATAATAGCTGGAAACAGGGCCCATTACGCAAATCTCACATTACTTAAATCTCGTCTATTGTATAAACCTACAAAATTCAAAATATATAAGACCCTTATTAGACCTGTAGTGACATGTCTCAGAAGCCTGGAACCTTTTAGTTGATGATGCAAATAAGTTATGAATATTTGAAAGAAAGATCATTAGACGTAAATATGGCCCAATTCAAGACCAGAATGGTTGAAGAATAAGGACAAATGCTGAAATACAGAACATATTAGACCAGGAGGATATAGTTAGATTTATTAAGGCACAGAGAATGCGATGGCTTGGCCATGTGGAAAGAACGGAGGAAGATCGAATGCCAAGAAAAGTAGTTAAATCCCGAATAGATAAAAGACGGCGACAAGGAAGGCCCCGTAATAGATGGAGCGATTAAGTTGAAGCCGACCTGAGGGCAATGAACATCCGCCCATGGAGATCAGCCGTTCAGGATCGAAGTAGATGGCGGACTATCGTAGAAGAGGCCAAGGATCACACAGGGCTGTAGCGCCGGATAAGTAAGTGTAATGTTTAAAGGTGGTTTACTTGTGTATCGATTGCAATGAATGATTAGTCTTTCCAGGCGTTCCGGAACCAGGGGATAGGAGCAATCCACTTTGTTCTCCATGAGGATGTTATTATCAAGGAATATTTATGATATCCGATATGCAATACAGTCCTCCCATTAACAACAGGGGCTCGGACTTTGCTGGGAAAAAGAATTCCAAGACATGCAGGTCCTGCGATACTGTGTCTAACGTCAAATATCACGTAGACAAAATTAACCTACTTTACAATGTACGAAGGATGGATTTCACCGCTTCATTGCCGTGATTCACTCAAATGCCTCGCATCACTAAAACTAATCGTGTCGACTTCCCTTACGGCGTTGGGTAATTAAAAGATCCTGCACTCTGCAGATAAAACCCAGGGTCACAAGGAACAAAATCCCCACGAGCCCCTCAGGTACGGATTTTGACGAGGGTTGCACTTCCCCTCAATAGAACAACCAGGCCGTTTAGATTTTACACCTGAAAGCGGGTCATTGTACTCCAAGATAGCTGATACCACTGTTAAAAAAACAGCTCTCAGCAGATACAATACTGTTAGTAACCTAATTCTTTCAAACTCAGTAGCGAAATATACTCGGGATTATCCCGTTACTATATCCACGGAAGAATCAAAACATGTTTCTTGTAATAAAAAGGGCCGAAACAATAAGAATTTGTTCAATATTTTGGACAACATTTTAGTGTACCAAACTATCTTGCATAACATGAGGCTAACCATCCTTTTATCAATGAGTGTAGGGCAACAGCCCATTAATCTGTACTGATCTTTACGAAACAACCGATCGATCAATCAAACACCGGTGACCTGCATTTAGGGTGGTTGTTTATAACATCTACCGTGATAAATCATTTTAATCCCTACGTCCTCTTCCTATAAATCAATATTCGCGCCAATTTCGGCTCTTGAATTCCAACTTTCTCAGATTATTGATCTTACATACTCTTAAAAATTGCACTCAAGCTTAATCGTTTATTAATATCATTCCAAGCCATCTTTCCACCGACAGCTGGAAACATACCGGTTAGTCGACCACCTATCTCCTTACTTCTAAGTATTCCCAGCCTAATATTTGCGACATTTTCGTACTACTACTCTTATCGGAAATCATCCAGAACAAATCATGCTGCTGTCCTTGGGATCTTTCCCAGCTCTGGTATCAAGTGATCTTGGTGAGGGCCCCGTACAACATAAACATACTCTAAATGGGGTCAAACGCCTTGTACTTTACATCCTTACTACAATCCCCGTATAACCCCATAACAATGTACCACCAATTTACATCACCCCAATAACGAACTTTTCTTATATTAACAGTAGGTACTTACAATAAACAGATCAGTTAGTGTCATCTCAACACAGTAATTAAAACCGAAAGGACTTCTCCCCTTCGCGAAACTTACGACCCGACTTTTCACTCCGATACACATCATACCATTGCCTGACGATCATCTCACAACTTAGTTAAGATCGTTATGCTGTCACCAATAATTTTGATCAACATTTATTAACTTATAAATTGGACCATACGAGTAGATCTATCGCGGCAAACAAGTCCGCCAATTTATTCTTTTAACCTTCATGACCGCTGATCTCAAGCGAGATCCCAATATCCTTTAACAAGTCAAAACATTTCCGAAGTAAAGAATACAATCCCCAAAAGGAAATGAATAGCTTCCCCCGACCAGTAAATGAATAGCTTCATGCGCAACACCTTTAATCAAATTAAAATTATATAAAGAAGTATCCTGGCAGGAGTTTTAATGTCAAATCCAGAAAACAATGGCTCTGTATGTGTTAGCATCATTGCGTACATCTCTATTTCTTAAAATAATTGCAAGTAAAAATTTAAAATCAAACCCAATCAGTAAAATAAAGTTGTCACACTCAAGTACCCCATCAAGAATTCGCACGGGCCTATGGCTCAATATTTCAGTATTTGAATCTTCGTATATTTTCGAAAGCACAGAAAAAAATCATCTTCCGGTTGTGAAAACTGCCTCTCCGCATTCCCGATATATAAAAGACGTCTGACTCAAGAGCTAACGGACAGTCAAAGCAACTTGTCATGTTAAGCCATACGGAAACCAGGAAGGCTTTTTCACACCAATAATTGATATCAACAAACTGAGGTCCCAGGCAGTTGAAAAGGATAGACCCAGTAAGACTGGAATTCGGAAGTACTGGAAGGCGGCCCTTAGTAAAGTCTCAACGAATTTTGCACGTAAGTGCTACACATATGACTAACCCCTTTGGAATCGTTCGACAGGCAACTTCCATAGCAAGAGTGTCGTGCGGGTGTACATAATTTGTCCTGCCCCTGCAGCACATCTATATGCAACCAATCGTACGGGTAGGTACGGCGGGTATGCATAAACACACTGCGCCTGCGATGTAGACATGAGGCCACCAGCCTGACATGCTAGTAATGCAGGACCACGGGGCAAGTCGTACAAATCTGTTTAGCGGTATTGTGGAAGACAAATTACGGCTTAGGCCTCTTGTCCACGGCAGAACGATAATTCCGCCGGCCGGCAGGTAAACCGTGCGGAGTTGTCCACGGAGACGGCAAGCATGCAGTGTCAGTGGTGTACGGCAGCACTGTAGAATGAATGCATAACGCAGTATACTATTTTTACAAAAAAAGTTACTGGGTGCATCTTGTGTTACAAAACAGGTGCAAATTTTATGCATTTAGCTCACTGTTTCAAAAACTACGATAGAATGACGCAAAGCATGTTAAATTTTTACATTTGACATGTTACTAAAAATGTTCATTTGGAATATGAAGACACCAATATGTGGAACGATTTCTCCTCCTGAAATAATGCTAGCTGTGACATGAATGGGTACGCATTTACATAATTTACCTGTTTGAAAATGAACACTTTAAATGATTAAATGATGAAACGAACATTAAATATTTCCTTTTGTCTAACTTAGCACGGAATTAAATAACCCATTTTATTCAGTAAATTGAAATGCAAATAAAAATGAAAATGTCTAGTACTGATGTGAACGTGGGCTACCTGAAATTAATGTCCTAGAAACACTTCAACACTCCTAAGTGTCCCGGTCGATAAGCAAACCTACCCAGTTCATCACGCACATGTTCGGATCTTAAATCCTTCCAGCACCAGATTAATGCGTCCTGTCTGTTTTTAGTCGGATGTCTCAAAACCCTGATGCATCCTATTGACTGAAATACTTCAGTGAGATTGTATTGGTCACCAAAAGAAACCAGTTTTTCTAATGCGAATGGACATCAAGACCTGCCGTAGGATTCTAGTCAGTGTTTCCATTGTTCGAATAAAAGTGAAGGAAACCGAACGCCCTCGACACACCGAGTCATGTTACCCATACACCCTTATTATTTTCGTCTGAATTAACAAAAAGGAAACAACTTAAAATGATAGACCTCAGAATGAGAAATGTTGGTCCCGACAGATCCGTTCACACACCAGCCAGAATCATATACCGCAGTTGTGTCAAAACTGCTCGGAATATCTCCATTGGCTTTGCCCACAGTGATAGGGAAAATATATTTTTATCTGTGTGTCTGTCTGTCGACGCATCACAAGAAAATTACTTAACGATTTTCATTTTCTGATAAGTCGGGGAAGAATGCATTACACTCCACGCTATAAATTATTTCATTCACTCAGTGCAAAATGGTGTTTTAGGGGACGCCTCAAATTTAAATCTGAAATATTAACGTTATTACAGGTTCTATGGATAAATAGCATACAAAATACAATACCGATCTACAGTTTTGCCGTGGCGCTATGATAAGACAGACATTCATGAATTTAGACTTTTCTTGCACAGTCCATAACAGTGTGGAACAGTGTGGAACATCGCTAACATGGAAATGTTGATCAGTCACGTTAATTGGAGAAAGTGGTGTTTTTGTCATAAGCTCTTAAGTCAACGTCCCATAAAAACAAGGAAAAGTATGATGATAACTATCAAATTTAGAAAATGTCGTGTAGTCGGAATAAGAATATAACAAGAAGGACTCCTAAAAGGAAGGAGATATTGGATGCCCTATAATATAACAGTCCAAAGAAAAGTAAATGTGAGAGTGTTTCATATCGAAAGCCCATAAAACTGATCAACAGTAACATTTCGTTGAATACTGTTCGTTCTGGTGTGCTTTGCCTCTTCTGCCTCCACCCACCTCCGATTGAGTGAAATACTGCTGCGGTGCTGAGGGAGCTAACCGAGCTACCCGACTACAACAGTACAAGTGAATACTGGCCCAATTTGCAAGCAAGCAAGATACATAATTTTGTGTTTCAAAATGTAATTCCTGCGTTTCAATAATGTTCTGATAAGTACTGCTACGCTACATCAGAAACACAGTTTTCCAGGTATTCGATACCTGATAAGAATGGGGAGTGTGTACACTCGACGGCAGAGCATTGTTCACCGCTGTCTGTATTGACAATGCAGTATTAAGACTAGAATGATCCGTACACAATGTTCTGTGTCCGTTACACCAACACGGAGAAATGGATGGGTGGATTTTTGGGAAGTTTGGCATTTCAGTTTAAAATAAGGTGCAGTAGAGTAATAGGTAAGAGTTTTCCAAAATTTCAGCAGGCGGAAATGCTTCTGAAAGAGACGCAGCATAAAACTGAATTTACCTCTTATGATTGGTTTTACATTAACATAGGTCATAGCAATATTTATTTACAATTTCTCTTCTACACCTTTCCTCCGATACAGTGATGAACGGTATTTATCAGAGGCAGTTTTATGAAAGTTATCCGATAGCCGGTATCTATCTATAGCGCGTAAAGAGAGTTGCTATGGAAATAGTCCCGGCAACTTTGCACATCTGTCAGTATTATTTGTATATTAACCCAACGTTTTGGCATTATTTCATACCGGTATGAAGAGATCAAATCAATATCAGATATAATGCAGAATTATATTGCGAACAGCCACAGTGCGCACAGAAGCCGCGGACAGGGAGAGCGTTGCCCACCTATGAGCATTGAAGTTGGGGCGAAAAAACCGTAATCATGCACATGCTACTTGATAATCCCGAAATCGACGGCTTTTGAATATGTACCAAGATAATTCGAACACTTGGAGCAATTTCAACCAAACCTACTACTCGTAGATAGGACTATGTGACTTACGATCAGATGTAAGATAATGCGTGGTTGAGGCACAGCTAACTTTCCTAGAGAATGCGATGGCAAGGCAAAACAAAAAAAATCTAAAATGACAAACACAGAATTCACAGTTTTCGTGGTCGCAGAGACGCCCTTTAAGTCGAAGTTCAGCCCAAATCGACAGTGCGCAGTGAGGTCAGGAAAACAAAATGCAAAATGACCGAGATCTTTTGTGCGTGTGCGTGCGTGCGATTATGGTCCAAAAATAGGACTTTCCGAGCACAGGGTGCTAGGTATAACGACAGAAAGTTTGTAGAGCAGACAGATATTCTCACAGAGGAATAAAATACTTCACCAGAAACACCCGTAAGACCTGATAATGTGGGTAACGGCTACTCTGGTCTTTTCACTTCAAGTAACATCTGTACGGGTACTTGAACACACGGGTGTCCAATTAGAACTTCGGTGCACAACCCTCACCTTTTCTCAGGTACGATCATCTGTATACGAGAATACAAAACAGTGTGGTTAATACCATTCACCTGCTGTTTTCACATGGCTGTACATACTGCATCATATGTCACCCCAACACATTCAATGGAAGATGGGTCGGGGCGATCGAGGTAGACAGCGCACCAGTCGAACCACACCAAAAACACGTCTCATAGCAAAGGAACTACGAGCCCTAGAACAAGACGATGGCTGAGTAAATCTCATTCTGACTTTCTGGCAACCCAAAAATGCCCATTTGAATTATTGATAGCTCGTCTACAGCAGTGACCAATGACTGAACAAGTTGAATTCGAGGCCGCAACGCAGGAGCGCTGGTAAGACTGCTGGCGTTGGCGTCATATAGTAGGCCGGCTATCAGAGACGTTGAATTTGCTGACCTAAAAGCAGCGTATGATCCAGCTCGGAGGCAAGGAATAGTATGAAAGCTACTACAGAACATCCCGAGTCTCTGCTTAGTATCACAAAACTTCTATTCTGAGAGAAACAGCCTACTTCCTTGGCCTACTTGCCTACTTATAACACAATTGACGTCGCCCAATCACTGCAAAGAACGAGACAAGCTGCTCTACTACAAAGCAGTGTACTAATAATGTAATACAAAGCTGTTACTAACAAACCATCTCGGCACCAGTAAAGGAGAGCCTACAATCGATTGTACCCAGCATTCTTTAAATTATGTAGCTAAAGCAAGCAAATAAAATCTTCCCTCGTGCTAACCAAGACGAGTACCAAATGAAGAGCTTTCATGGTCACAATCTTCCCTCGTGCTAACCAAGGTGAGTACCAAATGAAGAGCTTTCATGGTCACAATCTTCCCTCGTGCTAACCAAGGTGAGTGAAGAGCTTTCATGGTCACAATCTTCCCTCGTGCTAACCAAGGTGAGTGAAGAGCTTTCATGGTCACAATCTTCCCTCGTGCTAACCAAGGTGAGTACCAAATGAAGAGCTTTCATGGTCACAATCTTCCCTCGTGCTAACCAAGGTGAGTACCAAATGAAGAGCTTTCATGGTCACAATCTTCCCTCGTGCTGACCAAGGTGAGCGAAGAGCTTTCATGGTCACAAACTTCCCTCGTGCTAACCAAGGTGAGTGAAGAGCTTTCATGGTCACAATCTTCCCTCGTGCTAACCAAGGTGAGTGAAGAGCTTTCATGGTCACAATCTTCCCTCGTGCTAACCAAGGTGAGTGAAGAGCTTTCATGGTCACAATCTTCCCTCGTGCTAACCAAGGTGAGTGAAGAGCTTTCATGGTCACAATCTTCCCTCGTGCTAACCAAGGTGAGTGAAGAGCTTTCATGGCCACAATCTTCCCTCGTGCTAACCAAGGTGAGTGAAGAGCTTTCATGGTCACAATCTTCCCTCGTGCTAACCAAGGTGAGTACCAAATGAAGAGCTTTCCTGGTCACAATCTTCCCCCGTGCTAACCAAGGTGAGTACCAAATGACGAGCTTTCCTGGTCACAATCTTCACTCGTGCTAACCAAGGTGAGTACCAAATGAAGAGCTTTCATGGTCACAATCTTCCCTCGTGCTGACCAAGGTGAGTACCAAATGAAGAGCTTTCATGGTCACAATCTTCCCTCGTGCTAACCAAGGTGAGTGAAGAGCTTTCATGGTCACAATCTTCCCTCGTGCTAACCAAGGTGAGTACCAAATGAAAAGCTTTCCTGGTCACAATCTTCCCTCGTGCTAACCAAGGTGAGTACCAAATGAAGAGCTTTCCTGGTCACAATCTTCACTCGTGATAACCAAGGTGAGTACCAAATGAAGAGCTTTCATGGTCACAATCTTCCCTCGTGCTAACCAAGACGAGTACCAAATGAAGAGCTTTCATGGTCACAATCTTCCCTCGTGCTAACCAAGACGAGTACCAAATGAAGAGCTTTCATGGCCACAATCTTCCCTCGTGCTAACCAAGGTGAGTGAAGAGCTTTCATGGTCACAATCTTCCCTCGTGCTAACCAAGGTGAGTACCAAATGAAGAGCTTTCATGGTCACAATCTTCCCTCGTGCTAACCAAGGTGAGTACCAAATGAAGAGCTTTCATGGCCACAATCTTCCCTCGTGCTAACCAAGGTGAGTGAAGAGCTTTCATGGTCACAATCTTCCCTCGTGCTAACCAAGGTGAGTACCAAATGAAGAGCTTTCATGGCCACAATCTTCCCTCGTGCTAACCAAGGTGAGTGAAGAGCTTTCATGGTCACAATCTTCCCTCGTGCTAACCAAGGTGAGTACCAAATGAAGAGCTTTCATGGTCACAATCTTCCCTCGTGCTAACCAAGACGAGTACCAAATGAAGAGCTTTCCTGGTCACAATCTTCCCTCGTGCTAACCAAGGTGAGTGAAGAGCTTTCATGGTCACAATCTTCCCTCGTGCTAACCAAGGTGAGTACCAAATGAAGAGCTTTCATGGTCACAATCTTCCCTCGTGCTAACCAAGGTGAGTACCAAATGAAGAGCTTTCATGGCCACAATCTTCCCTCGTGCTAACCAAGGTGAGTGAAGAGCTTTCATGGTCACAATCTTCCCTCGTGCTAACCAAGGTGAGTGAAGAGCTTTCATGGTCACAATCTTCCCTCGTGCTAACCAAGGTGAGTACCAAATGAAGAGCTTTCCTGGTCACAATCTTCCCTCGTGTTAACCAAGGTGAGTGAAGAGCTTTCATGGTCACAATCTTCCCTCGTGCTAACCAAGGTGAGTACCAAATGAAGTGCTTTCATGGTCACAATCTTCCCTCGTGCTAACCAAGGTGAGTACCAAATGAAGAGCTTTCATGGCCACAATCTTCCCTCGTGCTAACCAAGGTGAGTGAAGAGCTTTCATGGTCACAATCTTCCCTCGTGCTAACCAAGGTGAGTACCAAATGAAGAGCTTTCATGGCCACAATCTTCCCTCGTGCTAACCAAGGTGAGTGAAGAGCTTTCATGGTCACAATCTTCCCTCGTGCTAACCAAGGTGAGTACCAAATGAAGAGCTTTCATGGTCACAATCTTCCCTCGTGCTAACCAAGACGAGTACCAAATGAAGAGCTTTCCTGGTCACAATCTTCCCTCGTGCTAACCAAGGTGAGTGAAGAGCTTTCATGGTCACAATCTTCCCTCGTGCTAACCAAGGTGAGTACCAAATGAAGAGCTTTCATGGTCACAATCTTCCCTCGTGCTAACCAAGGTGAGTACCAAATGAAGAGCTTTCATGGCCACAATCTTCCCTCGTGCTAACCAAGGTGAGTGAAGAGCTTTCATGGTCACAATCTTCCCTCGTGCTAACCAAGGTGAGTGAAGAGCTTTCATGGTCACAATCTTCCCTCGTGCTAACCAAGGTGAGTACCAAATGAAGAGCTTTCATGGCCACAATCTTCCCTCGTGCTAACCAAGGTGAGTGAAGAGCTTTCATGGTCACAAACTTCCCTCGTGCTAACCAAGGTGAGTGAAGAGCTTTCATGGTCACAAACTTCCCTCGTGCTAACCAAGGTGAGTGAAGAGCTTTCATGGTCACAATCTTCCCTCGTGCTAACCAAGGTGAGTACCAAATGAAGAGCTTTCATGGTCACAATCTTCCCTCGTGCTAACCAAGGTGAGTACCAAATGAAGAGCTTTCCTGGCCACAATCTTCCCTCGTGCTAACCAAGGTGAGTACCAAATGAAGAGCTTTCATGCTCACAATCTTCCCTCGTGCTAACCAAGGTGAGTATCAAATGAAGAGCTTTCATGGTCACAAACTTCCCTCGTGCTAACCAAGGTGAGTACCAAATGAAGAGCTTTCATGGTCACAATCTTCCCTCGTGCTGACCAAGGTGAGTGAAGAGCTTTCATGGTCACAATCTTCCCTCGTGCTAACCAAGGTGAGTGAAGAGCTTTCATGGTCACAATCTTCCCTCGTGCTAACCAAGGTGAGTGAAGAGCTTTCATGGTCACAATCTTCCCTCGTGCTGACCAAGGTGAGTGAAGAGCTTTCATGGTCACAATCTTCCCTCGTGCTGACCAAGGTGAGTGAAGAGCTTTCATGGCCACAATCTTCCCTCGTGCTAACCAAGGTGAGTGAAGAGCTTTCATGGTCACAATCTTCCCTCGTGCTGACCAAGGTGAGTACCAAATGAAGAGCTTTCCTGGTCACAATCTTCCCTCGTGCTAACCAAGACGAGTACCAAATGAAGAGCTTTCATGGTCACAAACTTCCCGCATTCTCGGGAATATTTCCATCGACAGCACTCAACGTTTCCTAGCCATTGTCGCGTGTCGCTGAAAGGCAAATCCATGTACAAAGTCAGTATGTTCAGGACTTAAAATACCTTGCCCACGATAATTGTAGGACGATGAGCCTAAGAATTAGTGCTTCTCACATGATATGCCATGTCATGTAAAATGCAGTCCACTTCGTTCCTCCTTATTTACAACTAAATGACAATGTTAATTTTTATTTAGATATACATCTAGGAGGAAGCCTCCGTGGCTCAGACAGCAACCCGTCGGCCTCTCACCGCTGGATACCGTGGTTCAAATCCCGGTCGTTCCATGTGAGATTTGTGCTGGACAAAGCGGAGGCGGGAGAGGTTTTTCTCCGGTTACTCCGGTTTTCCCTGTTATCTTTCATTCTAGCAACACTCTCCATTCTCATTTCATAGCATCTATCAGTCATTAACAAATCACTTTGTGAGTGGCGACCCCCTCGTACTAATAGCCTACATCTGCATCATTCATTTCATCCCCGACCCGGTCAATATCTGGAAAACAAGTCGTAGGTTTTCATACATCTAGGAATATTTATGCTATTTGTTTTACGTCGCATCGACACAGATAGGTCTTACGGCGACGAAGGGATAGGAAAGGCCTACGAAGTAGAAGGAAGTAGCCGTGGCCTTAATTAAGGTACAGCCTCGGCATTTGCCTGGTGTGAAAATGGGAAAGCACGGAAAACCATCTTCAGAGCTGCCGACAGTGGGGCTCGAACCCACTATCTTCCGATTACTGGATACAGGCCGCACTTAAGCGACTACAGCTATCGAGCTCGGTGAAAATTTATGATACCCGCTATGGAATATAGTCATCCCTTAGACAATCAGGAACAACTTCTCTAAGTTACCAGAGACATTACTAGCCCAATAACATTCCACGGGCTCGGACTTGGCTTCGAAAAAGAACTGAAGCAGTAGAACTTAGTATCGCGGAACCTACAGTCCGTGTCTGACGTTCATTATCACGTAGACAAAATGAACCTCCTTAACACTGTCATATTGTACAAATGATGTATTTCACCGCTTCACTGCAGTGCTTGGCCCAGTAATTTACATCACACGTCTTGACCTGTCTCATCCGGGTGTATGGTAAACTGAACATGCATTCTGAAGATCTTAAAACCCAGGGTAATAAGGAACAAAATCCTCACAAGCATTTTAAGTTATACATCGTACGGATTTTGACGATGGTTGTCAAGTTGGACTTCCTCTCAATATAATAACCCTTAACACTCCGTTTGTATTTTACACTTGAAAATGGATCAATGTACTCCAAGAGAGCTAATTCCACATCAAAAACACCTATGAACTATGTTAAAAACCTATCTGTTTCAAACTCAGCAGCGAAATATAACCCGAAATATCACGTTACTACATTCCACAGCAGGTCAAATATTTCTCTTGAAATAAAAGGGATCTAAAGAATAATAATTTGTTCAATAGTTTTGGTGTTCCAAACCCTCTGGCATAAAATGAGGCTAAGGTTGTTTAATAGTTGTGTTCTCACTTCCATTTTATAAATTAGGCACCGATAAGTAGAAATCCTGAAATAAAATTTTACTATTTTTGTTATATACCATTCGATGAGTCAGGATAGCGGCAAAAAGTTATCCAAATATTCTGATCTATAAGAAGTTACGTATTCTGAATCCACAATACTGATTCAAAGCATCCCAAAATTTAATCAAAACAAGAATAATAGTTTATAATAATTCATCAATAGCTGTAGGGCAGCAGCCCATTAATCTGGACTAAAACCATTAGACATTTCACGAAATACGAGATACATGATGAATCAATGAAACACCTCTGACCTGCATTTAGGGTTGTTGACCAGATGGCAGTTTACTGCATGATAAGTTACTTTAATCCTATTCCCATAAATAAATATTTCCTCCAATTTGTCCTCTTGAATTCCTTCTTACTTTTATGTACTTTTATTCTCTTAAAATCAGCCCTCAAGCTTATTCGTTTATTAATATCATTCCAAGCCACCTCTCGCCGGCAGCTCGAAACATACCACTTAGTCGACCGTCTCGCCTCCTTAAAGCCTATTGTAACACTACTTTGATCGCAAATCACGAAGAACAGGCCATGCTCTTTTCCATTGTAACTTTCACGGTTCTCGCATCAAGGTCCCGTACAATATGAACATACTCCACTTGGGGTACATCACTCCTACAAACCCTATAACACCACAGCAATCTCAAGAGAAGTGTAACTAGTATATACAATCACCATCAGTTACAGTCATCCAATTACCAAGTTAAAACAGAGAACTTCTCCCATTTGTGAAACTTACGACCTGACTTTTCACCCCAATAAGAATAATACCAGTGTCTGATGACCATCTCACAACTTTCTCCAGATCTTCGTGTTGTCGCTAACAAGGTTGATCAACATTTATTCACTTATAACTTGGACCATACTAAATCTGTCACGCCAAACAGTTCCGCCAATGAAGTCTTAACCCTAATGACAGTCCTAAGACGAGTTCCCCAGATCCTTTAAGAAGTCTTTTTTTTTTTTTTGCTAGGGGCTTTACGTCGCACCGACACAGATAGGTCTTATGGCAACGATGGAATAGGAAAGGCCTAGGAGTTGGAAGGAAGCGGCCGTGGCCTTAAGATACAGCCCCAGCATTTGCCTGGTGTGAAAATGGGAAACCACGGAAAACCATCTTCAGGGCTGCCGATAGTGGGATTCGAACCAACTATCTCCCGGATGCAAGCTCACAGCCGCGCGCCTCTACGCGCACGGCCAGCTCGCCCGGTTTTATGAACTCTAGAAATTTCTGAAATAGAGAATACAACACCCGACAACTGGATCACTGGCTTCATGTTCAACATGCTTAATGGTTAAAGGATATAACACAAATATCCTGGGAGGAGCTTTAATTTTAAATCCTGACACTACATATACAACTTCAAACTAAGTTTTCCCTGCCAAGAAATAGCAAGGATACATACTTCATTTAGCTGCGAGAGAACTAAAATCAAACAATTGTGGACATTCTCTACTTCTCATAATAAAGGCAAGTAAATATTCAAAATTAAACCCAGTCCGTACAAAGATTGGGCCCACTAGCAACTTCAGTATCATTAACTCGCGCACCTAACGACCAGCAATGCAATATTGATTTTTCAATATTTTCTAATGCACAACAGAAAGGATCTTCCGGTTGTGAACAGAGTCCTCCCGCATTCCCAACAGATTTAAAACTTCTGACTCAAGATCTAACGGGTAGGTAATACAATTGGTCACGTTGAGCCTTAAAAATATTCGAAGTTTTTTCAGACCAGAACCAATCTTAACAGAGGTCCCAGGCAGTTGAACAGGAAAGATCTAGAGACTCTACAATTTGGGAGTCGTTGAAGGCAACTATTAGTAAAATCTCAACGAATTTTGCACATAAATACTACACGTATGACTAACCCCTTAGGAACTGTTGCACTGGCAACCTCCACAGCAATGGTGTCGTGCGAGTCGTATAACTTTTCGTGCCCCTAGTACACTTTTATACGCAACCAAATTTACAGGTTGGTACTGCGGTTATGCATGAACACATTGCGCCTGCGATGTAGATTTGAGGCCACCAGCCTGACACATTCGTAATGCACGACTGTACAGTACCCCACCCAGGGGCCGTTCCTACAAATCTCCAGCAGTAGTGTAAAAGATATACAAAAAGAACAGTTTAGGCATTCATATGGTCTGTATGGTTAACACGCATAAACACAAAAACACTTCTGAAGCACCTTTTCAAGAAATGTCATATGCACAGTAATTCAGCACTTGTTGAAACGCTCTAACACTTATTTTAATGAAAAATGCGCACATCGTTCATAAAATTACAAATATGTATAGAATTTTGTTTATGGCAGTTCTCTTAGCACAATCTATATACAGGATGAACCTGGTATACGACCCATGGAGGGTTGTTATTGTTTTATCACCTGTCACATCGCTTCACGGGAGACTTCAGATGGGATTTGCTAAATGTGCACGGCTTGATAGAAGAAGGGCCTCCCTGCTGATAGGCTGGCATGGTCCTCGTGCACATTTAGCAACATCGCCCGCGAGACCAACGCTCATTGTTTCCGACATGTCACAGCGGTAGTGAGAAGGTTTATATCTCTTTTACAAGTAAAATACAATAAACCTCACGTACGTTCCATCATGACGACCTACGTAAACAGCTAAATCTATCGGCGTGCCTCCTGGCTTCTGTTGCCTTCCACATATACAAGCCATCAAATATGAACTGTTCAGTGAAAAATGCTCTCTCTCGAATAAATCTTGTTTTCCATTCGGCGGCCCACCCGGTGGCCGTGGTTACCCGGTTCGAGCACCGTCCGTTGAATGTCGGCCGGTAGGGGGTGTCATAGATTGCGTGCTAAAAGCCTGGATTTTATTCCAAAGGCTCTCCGCAGTACTCTGAGCGCATATGACGCTATCGATTCGTTTTGGACACAGTTGTATGCAGCTTTCTCACAAGTAGATGCCAAAGTTCAACTGCATCCAAGAGTGTTTGTTTTGACTCCATTTGAACGCCATATAAAAAAGTGTAACTTCCAAGAGTTGTCTGTACATTGCTGCGAGTTCATCTCTGTGTGTGTACGGACATCACGAATAAACGGCTCAAGATCACTATGTAAAGTCGGGAAATGAACCACTACAATCTAGGATAATTATTTTATTCACACTGAGTGAAATGGCAGTTTAGGGAAAGGTCTAAAGTTAATTCTCAAATAATTATGTTATTACTGGTCCTATCGATAAATACCACATACCGGCTGTGATAACGGAGATATTCATGTAAGTCCCTAACAACGCCGAACCACGACAAAGTGGGCTAACAGAATGTAACGAAATTCGGTATGTAAAGTCGGGGAATAAGGAACTACACTCTAGGCTATAAATAATTGTATTCACCTGGATGAAATGGCAGTTTAGGGGAAGGCGCCTAAATGCTACTTGTAAATGCTAATTTTATTTGTCCTACCGAAATGTACTACATAACAAAAGTCATACAGAATACAATTTCCGATCATTAGTGTTATACATAAGACAGAAAAATGGAAGGGTTCCGACACTTCGAAAATTCAAGGTATCGACTGAAGAAGACTACGGACCACGAAGTGCGTGAAAATGAAAGTCTCCCTAGGCCTCCATATGTAATATTGTCGGGGTCAGTCCACGGGAGGTCGGATAGTATACATAAAACTGAGGAGCCTGCCACACGTAAGTGGACTCGCCTACGGGCCCCGTGGTCGCCAACGAACGCTCCTAATATCAGAGCCCGTAAGACCCCTTTTAGCCGGCCATTTCCTCATTTACGGATTCATTTAGTTGTCGGGATAATCAACAGTTTAATTAGTATACCGTTACGAAATTCAAAATGACTTAAGGCCGTGCAAAATAAGGTATTTGTTTGAAAATCGGATGAAAGAATTTCAAGCTCGTCTCGGCCAAGAGACCGTGGCTGCTAACAGTGCTACCAACTACCACGACATGCTCCATGATCTCCGCTCGGACTGCAGACACCCCGCTGCCAGAGCTCATTAGTGCGAGTATTTCAGGCCAAACTCCCGAGCATTAAAGTGTATTCACTTAAATTCCCAATCACTACCTGCCCATCACGAAGAGCTAACAGTTATTCTTGAAAACAGCAATATACACGTAGCTTGTGCTAGTGAGAGCTCGTTATGCGCAACTATTCACATAACGGGCTATAATATTTACAGGCATGACCGAATAGGTAAAAGAGGTGGAGGAGTAGCCTTGTTCTGTAGAGATTATATTAAATGTAAAATTATATGCACATCTGCGCACTGTGCTGACCCGAGACCCGAGTTCATTTTTGCCGAGATCACTGTGACAACAGTTAAAGTCCTAATAGGAGTAGTTTATCAGCCACCACGGGTGGGTCACCTGTCAGACAGTGAAGACTTTCTACAGGGACTATCACCTACTTATGAACATATTTTAATATTTGGGGACTTCAATACTAATTTACTGGAACAGGCTGGAGATACAAAACAACAGTAAGGTATTTTCCACATTTGACAATATTCCACTAATGCCGGCAAATCATACCTCATCTTCACTTACACTAATGTCCGACTCGTTGGCTGAATGATCAGCGTACTGGCCTTCGGTTCAGAGGGTGCCGGGTTCGATTCTCGGCCGCGTCGGGGATTTTAACCTTCATTGGTTAATTCCAATGGCCCCGGGGCTGGGTGTTTGTGCTGTCCCCACATCCCTGTAACTCAGACCACACATAACACGATCCTCCACTACAATAACACGCTGTTACCTCCACATGGCAGATGCCGCCCACCCCCATCGCACAGTGCGTAATTTCAGGACTCTAGCCGGCCAAAAATCGTATCTCGGAGACTAATGGACCGATTTACATAAAACTTAGTATGTAACTCCTATTATTGGAGATAATTGTGTCGTCAATCAAGTACAAAGAACGAATGTCTACGCCAGGAATACAATTAGTAATCTTTGTCATTTTAATCATTTTTCGTTATAGCTTTAAGAAATTAAATAGATGTTAATAGTGGGACATGTTGTTTAGAATGTTTAAAAACATATACAGGAATACATGTACTTGCCAAACAATTTATTCGTTAGATGCAGTTACATCATAATCGCTATCGTCACCGTCATTATCTCCTTCGGCAGAACCAGATACAGGAATCTCAGACAGTAAGCTGACCACTTCTCGTGAAAGCGTAATCAACTTCTTCCTCCTCCTTGATTTCCCTAAGCTGGTATAATAATATAAGGGTCCGATGATATTAGCAGCCTATGCAAAAGGTCAGTATTTGTGTCTTTCTGGAAGGTTTCCTATTATCTTTATTCTTGGTCTCCTGGACTTCCTAGAAGAGTTGTCCAATAGGTATAATACAGGACCTAATGACCTCCTCTCCATGACCCAAGAATTTGTGCAAAGTTACAGGCATGTAATACGATTTGTATTTTTGTAAGTACAATTGTATAGTTTCCTTAGCGTACATGCCAAATGTACTTTATCAATGGCATACCCACACGAAAGAGTTTCTACGATGGCACGTAGATGGTTTATTAAATTTATATTTACTCCAGTAATATCCGCAGAATTGGAAGCCTCTCTGAAGAATCTTCTAGCGGTTTCCATCATTGGCATTGCCAGCACTTTGCTTCGGATATCAACCAATAGACGCGTTCCCTCCCTAAACTTCTGTAGTGAAGTCATCTACAGTATTTATTTATTGCGTGTGTATTTTAGGCTTTAAATCAGGGCTGCGTAAATGTATTGTGTTGAATGAGAGTTATGCGATAAGCCTACGTGTGTGATTTATTTCTTTAACATTAATACTGTTATCTTTTGCAGTCATCTGCAGTATTTATTTACTGCGTCTCTTTTCTAGCTTTTATTGTCTGCATAAATTTATTAAATGAAATTAAATACATCACCCGCCCCTCAAGTCCATAAAATTATTTGTCTATTTTCTCTCGCAATTTGCCTTATATTTCAGTGTTGAGGTTTCTTATGTGCCGTAGTTTACCTCTGATTCTGTACAAACCAGAAGTGGCCCCTGTAAACCCCACGTCTCCTTTAGTTCACGAAAATAATTTGTATCTTAGTTTCTTCAGCCTTTTGTCTTGAACTTACATACTGAATTTCATAAATTTATGTGCCGCCGTTTTCCCGTCACGGAGCCGTTCGACAATACTGTTTTCCTAACATGGAATGAGCTATAGTACTGGCAGGCTCATCCTGATGCACGTCCCTCTGCTCGAACCAACTTCAGCAATTTGTCCGTTTTTCTACTATATTTTGTCCAGCGTGATCGAATGTCAGCACACAGAATACTGACAGATTTCCTTATTGGCTTGCATATATCCTCGGAACAATCCTCAAAGCCTAACTGTTCAATTACAACATTCGCAATATCATCGTTCCGCTTACATTCCCTGCTGTTCCTCAAGAGCTCGAAAACCTGCCTCCGACACTGCTTCTGAAAAAAATTACTCTCATGGTCGCGCCTGGTCGCAGCAAAAAGTCACAGTTTTCTATTCACTAAAGTATAAATAACTCATCCAAAATACTTTGATTGCGGAAATCAAAGGCAATCCATTTTGAAAGTCAGCTCAAATTTGTGTTATATAGCGCTTGGACACCGTGTACCTGAATTTTAAGTGCATGTTCCGGAAAATAATATAGTAATTTTCAGAAAATGCTACATACTATATAAAAAAACATACCTTCATCTAATATAATCACATTGCAAGCTGGGCAAATATTTAGTTCTGGCCACTTTACTGAGCCCTCACATAACTGCGCGGTCGCCTCGCCAGAATATGTGCGCTGACGGAGGAGAGCCACTTTAGGCCTTCGGTGAGATTAGATAATCAGACAGCACGACTTTTCAATACTTAATTACTGTGCCCAAGAGTCTTATAAACACGACTCGTAGAAAATGCGCACCAAAGACAAGGGTTGAAAATATTTTTGGCTGGCTGGATGCTAGAAATTACCCACTGTGCATCGGAGGGTCTGCCTTACAAGGGCTGCACTCGGCTAGAAATAGCATATACACTATTTGAGTTAACGATCACCAACAATTCACAGAAAATAGTATCACGTGACCAGACCCTTACTCCCAGCATATCGACACATGACAATATATTTGTCTTACTCGCTCAAAGCACCCTAGTATTCACATTCAGGGACATTAAACATATAAACTTAGATCCAAGAGCTGATGACTTGAATAGTCCATGCGATGACGTAAAAATGTAAAGGATATCGGTAAGAAAATTGGCAAGTATAAGCGAACTAAAAGTTTCCAACACGCACCTCAGGGCACGGCCATAGTCTCCATGGCTGATCGAGGATGTCTCTACAGGGCAGCGCGCTTTAGCAGTACCGGATGTTTCGGAATAGAGGTAAAATAATAATCCCAAATAAGAAAGGTTCTTTTTACCAACACTTGGCTGGAAATTGAAACGAGTCAAACACTTGGAAACAACTTCGTTCCATAAGAATTGGGGAAAGTTTTGCCCCAGCCATGTAATCTAGAAAGCCGAGCTCGATAGCTACGGCCAGTATCCAGTATTCCGGAAATAGTGATTTCGAAACCGACTGTCGGCAGCTCTGAAGATGGTTTTCCGTGGTTTCCCATTTTCACACGAAGCAAATGCTGGGGCTCTACCTTAATTAAGGCCACGGACACTTTCCACTCCTAGCCCTTCCCTATGCCATCGTCGCCATAAGACCTGTCTGTGTCGGAGCGACGTAAAGAAACTCTCTCTGGATAGATTAAATGGACATTTTTCTGAAATAAAAAGTAAAAAGAAAATGCAAACAATATGTGAGACTAAATTCTCTTCTGAACAAACTACCACCAAATAGGCCATTCTTTGAATTTCGTGAAATCGGCGAGATTGAAGTGAAACGTGAACTATCACATCACCAGCTATAGGAGCCGTACTGATACAACAAATTGACATTCCTCCTGTCATTACTCATATCAAACACCTGCCTCACAAGTGGCCTCTTTCTGTTCTAAAAACTCCCTCACCTGTACTTATTATCCACCTTTTTACATACTTCCATCTCTCTGAACGCATGGCACACGTGCAATTAACCGACTAAATAAATACAAATTGTTTGACCCTTTACAGACAGGGCCACTGCCCTACTGACAGTTATCATGAGACGTGCGATGGACGAACGGCAGCTCACGTTACTTGCACTTCAGCAGTGCCTTTCACACAGTAAATACAGAAATATTTTCAGGCCATTTTAACACAGAATAGTGCTCAATGGAAGAAGATGGTCTAATGACATTTCAACAGCCTAATTACGTGGTTCTCTAATAAATTGTTCAACACAGGTGCTCGAGTAGAACTACGGCATAAATATAACGTCTTTCTGGGATAGTAACAACATTTTTTTAAATTAAAAATTAGAACTTATTCGCTACTTTTGAATAAGACTAAATCACGTTCACATGGCCAGGTCCAGTATTATGAAAAATGGCACAGTGTTGAAATGCATTTCCTTATTAGTTTGTATGCAATTTCCTTATTAGTTTGTATACAATCATTTGTATTGCTCTGTACTCACTTTCATCATTTTGTAAGAATACTTTTAAACTTTCATTCATATTCAACATTGACCATGGCTCAATGCCATCAATACTGTCATTTTCACTTGTACCTAAATCAAGTGGTTCTTATGATGGGTTTTTTAGGTGAAGTTTTTTAATATATTCAATTCTGTAGTCGATTTTGGATCCATTTTAACCAGGTACCTAATATGGTTTGAGGTAATTATACGGCTGATGATGCCCCATAGGAAAGGGCAAAACATGTACCAATTGTTATTTTAATGAGCATTTAACTCTAACTTTAAAACTGACTTGTACTGAATAGGTGAAAAAAGAAATAAATTTCTTACATTTACGGTATTATAATAATTGTCTGTCATCCATCTCCACTGGCACCTACCGGCATTTCTTTTCCATCATCTTACTGTCCTTACCATCTTATTAATGTACCCGGTTTGTTTGAAAAGTAGTTGATTTTGAAGTGTAAAAAGTTAACGTTTACACTCTTCTTGAACTTCTTCAACAGCAGTGGCAGTGGGCTCTTTTAGCTCGTGAACATCCGGTTCTCATGTATATTCACGCATTCATGGATAATTCAAAATTGTTTCCTTTGTTTTGATAGATTTCATCAATCGATCAAAAGCATTCGACTCAAAATAAAATCTTAAACAAATTGTCAAATCAAGGCTCGTCATGTAGTGAATGGCGTGTGGCAATTAAGATTACAGCAAATACTTCAGGAGTTAGATCGGTACCAGGAAGATCTCAGAAGGATCCCCTTTGTAGGCACTGCCGCAAGGAGATTGAAACTCTTGCGCATATTCTGCGATCTAGACCTCGTGGTGAACGTATCCGCTCGTTCATTGCGACAACGCTGAAAGACCGCGGTTTCCACGTATTTGAAGAGGTTCATGATTTATCGGGAGCCACAGAAGGATCGACATCACTGCCTTCAGTTACATTATCCACCCCACTCTCCGCTTTGAAAGCCGTAAGTCGCACCCCTCAACTGTCAACCTTGAGAAGTGGAATATGAACAGCGAGAAATACCACCTAGAAGAAACTGACAATGGAGTGAGGGGAACAATTCCCGTTTTTGCCGCCAATATTTGGAAACAGATGTATCTGCCAGTTACGTTAGGGGAAATTCCCAGCATAGCCTTAAGGGGTGATGTCTGGAATGTCCTTCCTGGAATTTGTTTCTGCCTTAAATTGCCTCCACAAAACCTTTTATTTTTCCCTAAAATTATGATGACAGTCAACTATATTTGCCATTAAATTACTATTAGCTGACTTTTTTGTATAATTCAATTTTCTGGTAAGTTCCTTCAAGGTTTCCTTACTTCCACAACCATTCCTAACTTGTGTTTCTTTCTAATATACACCTCCCCCTTAATCTCTTTATAATTCAGATGTTCTTTCCCATTCCTGACCACCTTTAAAGGTACATATCTGTTTTCACACTCCTGAAAAACACTACTCTAAAACCATCCCATTTACCATTTTCTACTGATTACAATTCTTTTTTATAACCTCCCTAATGCCTCGAATCAACCATACGGTACTGCCTAATGGTCCTCCTCTAGCTGCCTCCATGTATCAGTGGTAGAGTGTCAGCCTCCAGATCTCAAAGTAGCGGGCTCAAAGTTGGCAGAGGTAGTGCAAATTTTGGAAGGGCAGAGAAAATAATATTCAACATTCCATGTCGTATGTCAGGATGTACAAGACCTCTGGTGAGACGCTGTCATAGATGCCCGAGAGTTGTCCTGTTTAGCTATGCTTCATTGTTTACCATACAAGTATGAAGGACGAGAGTTATCCACCTAATCAATACTTTAAATTATTAGACACTTTGTATAATAAATTACATTACAACACAGTACCAGTTTCGACCTGTTAAATAGGTCATCGTCGACCTGCTTATTCAATAGCGGCTGTACAGGATAAAACATTACTGAGATTAAACAAGAATGCCACAATTCTAATAAAATACTATGCTTAATGTTTAAATATATACACCCGGTACAGTTTTTGAAGTTAAAAGGCTTTAACTTCCTGGAGTCCCATGAATCCCACATATTCCAAGAAACATTATAGCATAATACAATGTTAAAAACAGGAAACAATTCTTAAAGTTTAAAGATTCACTGGTAACACTGTCAAGTTCAAATATCTGATGGCGCAATCCAGCATCATGTCCAATAGTTTTGCAGGGTAGATACAAAAATGCATTGTTGTTTAGTGTAGTCCTACTAACAAACAACAGTTCATTCTATATAAAATGTACCGGTACCTTCTTTCATATTTGCAATGTCGAACATAAATAATAAAAATAAACCGGAGAACGCCGGGTAGGCTTTCAATTTAATATAGTCTGCCATCTAGTAGACCATCGAAATTGATGAGCAGGAAGCCAAATGACAAATTAAAATGCCTACACACGATAGCTGAGGCAATACGATGATTATAACCTACATTTCTATACCATTTACTTTTTAACAATAACAGCTCTGTGCTCACTTATACCTCCTATCACTTCTTTTTCTCAATAGAACTCATCTGTAAAATTATTTTGGAACGCTTTCATGAAAACTTCACAGAAATGTAGCACAACGCCAAAATACTAAGATATACATTCATTTTAAAATTGGGTATAAAAAGAATATTAAAATGTTCTCCCCACATAAACCTATCTTGATACGTACACTATTATCACGTAAGTCTTTGGTAATACATTGGTCATAAAGACACGGTCAAATGTGCCACTGACTACAAACATACGGTAAACGTGCATTTAAGATTAAAACTGATTCTTAACATTGGAATGGCGTTTCTACGAATTTTATTTTAACATGTGTAAGTCCTTTAGTTGATAGAGTATTTATCCTCGTGCTTTAGTCACACTTCGCCTTGCTAATGCTTTCGACATTCAGCTGTAGGAGTCTGATAGATGGATCAATGTTTCTTGTTAATGAGTTCCGAGAAGAACTGGTTTTATTATTTCATGTCGTTGCCAGGAGATCCTGGATGCCTGTTTTCGCTGTTGCTCAGTTAGCACCACTCAGGAGGCACATGTGGGGCAATTAGCGGTTAAACGAACAGACGTGACCAACTCTACTTCCTGCTGGTCACTCCAGATGCTGTACGCTAGATCGAAAAACTAGATATTCAATTGTGAAGCACAAATTACTTTGTCACACACACACACACACACACACACACACACACACACACACACACACACACTATTGGAGCAAAATCATGGCAACTATTTTTTTTTCTTGTAGATATGTGAACGGATCACAAACGTGTATGTGTCGTGTGAAGTTCTGAAGGCATAGTGTGTATCCAAAACAGATGGCTCTGTGATAGCTGGTAGTAGCACAGCGAGGGCTGGTGAGTGTCGTGCGAGATGGAAGTAACCTGTGTTCAGCAGCGCGCTTACATCAAAATAGCCGTACTCCGAGGGAGAAATGCTAGTCGAAGCCCTTGGGAACAATGCCCTACCCTACCGTACAGTAGCACGGTGGGTAGGAAAGTTTCAGCAAGGACGTGGGTCAACCAGTGATGAGCAACGTTCGGGACGACCTGTCAGTGTGCGGTCCGACGTGGCACTTGCCGTCGTCGAGCAGCTCCTGGATGAAGACAGACGATGGACGCCACTGGAGTTAGAGAAACGCACCGTCCATAGGATATTGCATAATGAGCTGCAACTGTGCAAAAACGCATCACGATGGCTACCGCATGCACTGACGGAAGTTCAAAGGTGGGTGCGCTATGGAATATGCTCCGACCACCTTGCATGCTGGCAACAGGACGGTGATCAATTCTTATCACGAATAATCGCCATCCATGAATTTTGGCCAAGGCATACGTACCAGAACTGAAATGTCAGTCCGGGGAGTGGCGACACGTTGAATCACCAAGGAAGCAGAAGGTCTGTCAGAATCCTTCCACAGGAAAACTGATAGTGATCGTTGGGTATGACGTCATGGGTGTCATTGTTTGCCTCTTGTTCCACATGGCAGAACCGCACAGTACTACAGGGACTTCCTGGTGCAACAGGCACGATGAGGCGTTCGGGAGAAACGTCCGGACCTTGTGGACGGTGCAATAATCCTGCATGACGATGCAAAACAACATAAAGCAGAGTGTGTAGCACAGCTACTGCGACATTGGGGACGGGAAGAAAATTTGAGCACCCACAGTACTCTCCCGACATTTCGCCCTGTGACTTTGATCTCATTCGAGAGATTAAGGAACCACCACATGGTAGGCGGTTTGCAACACGAGAGGACATTGCTAATGCTGTGCGCCAACAGGTGACCAGATTCACACATGGTGTGGCAAATGCTGAGGCAGATGGTATTCAGCGGCTCCCACATCGTTGGCAGCGTGTGGTATCGGTAGCAGGGGACTACTTTGAGGGTCTTTATGTCAACTTCATGTGCACTGTGTTGTCATTCTTTTGTACCGGGAAGGCCATATTGCCCTTATACTACCGCAATAAATTAGTGTGTTACGATATTTCCGTACTATTCACTGTCCACACAGGTAGTTAACACCTTGTACTTTCGTCTGTATGTCACATTTTCCAACCGGACCGGTATCTTCGAGAAAAAATAGTTGCCATGACTTTTGCCCCAACCCTCGTATATATATTACTGATATTGCCTGTATAAGCCATATGCCCACAACTTGTTGGTCATGAAATGCCATCTGAAGCTGAAGAAATTGAAGAAAGGAAATAATGCCAAAAGATGGGATCTAGACAAGTTGAAAGAAAAGAGTGTGAGGGATTGTTTCAAGGAACATGTTGCACGAGGACTAAATGAAAAGGCTCAAGGAAACACAAAAGAGGAAGAATGGATAGTCATGAAAAATGAAGTCCGTCGGGCTGCTGAAGAATTGGTAGGAAGGAAGAAAAGATCAACTAAGGATCAGTGGGTAACTCAGGAGATACTAGACCTGATTGATGAACGACGAAAATACAAGTTTGCTAGAAATGAAGAGGGCAGAAAAGAATACAGGTGATTAAAGAATCAAGTGGATAGAAAGTGCAAGGTAGGTAAGGAAGAATGGCTGAAGAAGAAGTGCAAGGATGTCGAAGGCTGTATGGTCCACGGAAAGGTACATGCTGCATACAGGAAAATCAAGGAAACCTTTGGAGATAGGAAATCTAGGTGTATGAATATTAAGAGCTCAGATGGAAAGCCACTTCTAGGAAAAGAAGACAAAGCAGAAAGATGGCAGGAACATATCCAACAGTTGTATCAAGGTAAAGATGTACATAATATGGTTCTGGAACAAGAAGAGGCTGTTGATGCTGATGAAATGGGAGACCCAATTTTGAGGTCAGAGTTTGACAGAGCTGTGAGTGACCTAAATATAAACAAGGCACCTGGAATTGATGACATTCCCTCTGAATTGCTGACTGTCTTAGGAGAAAGCAGCATGGTAAGGTTATTATATTTAGTGTGCAAGATGTACGAGACAGGAGAAGTCCCATCCAACTTTCGGCAGAATCTTGTTGTACCTATTCCCAAGAAAGCCGGTGCTGATAGGTGTAAAAACTACTGCACCATTAGTTTAGTATCTCATGCCTGCAAAATTTTAACACATATTTACAGAAGAATGGAAAAACAAGTTGAAGCTGAGTTGGGAGAAGATCAATTTGGCTTCAGAAGAAATGTAGGAACACTTGAAGCAATCCTGACTTTACGTCTCATCTTAGTGGATCGAATCAAGAAGGACAAGCCCACGTACATGGCATTCATGGATCTAGAAAAGGCATTCGATAATGTCGATTGGATTTACGATTCTGAAGGTGACTGGGATCAGAAACCGAGAACGAAGAATTATCTACAATCTGTATAAAAATCAGTCTGCAGTGATAAGAATTGAGGGCTTTGAAAAAGAAGCAGCAATCCAGAAAGGAGTGAGGCAAGGCTGCAGTTTGTCCCCTCTCCTTTTCAATGTTTACATAGAGCAGGCAGTAAAGGAAATCAAAGAGGAATTTGGAAAGGAAATCACAGTCCAAGGAGATGAAATAAAAAGCTTGAGATTTGCCGATGATATTGTTATTTTAACCCGAGACTGCACAAGATCTCGAGAAGCTGCTGAATGGTATAGACGAAGTCTTGGGTACGGAGTACAAGATGAAAATAAATAAGTCCAAACCAAAGTAATGGAGTGCAGTCGAACAAAGGCAGGTGATGTAGGAAATATTAGATTAGGAAATGAAGTCTTAAAGGAAGTAGATGAATATTGTTACTTGGGTAGTAAAATAACTAACAATGGCAGAAGTAAGGAGGACATTCTTTTTTTTTGCTAGTTGCTTTACGTCGCACCGACATAGATAGGTCTTATGGCGACGATGGGACAGGGAAGGGCTGGGAGTGGGAAGGAAGTGGCCGTGGCCTTAAGGTACAGCCCCAGCATTTGCCTGGTGTGAAAATAGGAAACCACGGAAAACAATCTTCAGGGCTGCCGACAGTGGGGTTCGAACCTACTATCTCCCGAATACTGGATACTGGCCGCATTTAAGCGACTGCAGCTATCGAGCTTGTTAAAGGACGGCATAAGAAAGCTTCCTTGCTTATGCTAGTCTGCATTTTAAGAAATTTGCTCACTTGAAACATTGATATAAGAATCAGAAAGATGTTTTTGAAGACTTTCGTGTGGAGCGTGGCATTGTATGGAAGTGAAACATGGACGATAACTAGCTCAAAAGAAGAGAATAGAAGCCTTTGAAATGTGGTGTTACAGAAGAATGCTGAAGGTGATATGGAGATAGATCGAATCACGAATAAAGAGATACTGAATCGAATTGGTGAGAGGAGATCTATTTGGATAAATTTAACGAGAAGAGATAGGATGATAGGACACATCTTAAGACACGCAGGACTTGTTCACTTGGTTTTTGAAGGAAGTGTAGGTGATAAGAATAGTAGGGGTAGACCAAGGTATGAATATTGTTGTATGTCCGGCACTCCCTTCTCGCTCCGCCAGCCAGTGTGTCATTCTTCTAGCCTCGACGCGCAGCCCTCAGTGCGCGTGCCTGGACCGTCGTGTGTGTACTATAAAGAGGAACTCCCAGCCTGTCCAGATGCCCAATTGCCCCGGTGTCCAGCTCCAGAATACACCCTACGTCGAGCATGGAGGCTACTCCTCTTGAAAATGTGCTTCGGCCAGGTGGACTGAATTTCTGGCAGTACGAGGTCTCACCTCTGGTCACCGCTCCTCTTGCCTATTCCGCTGCCCATATCCAGTCATACTATTACATACCGTTATATTTCCCTAATTAATGCAAGCTCCCTTGGTTTCGCCAAGTAAGAATTCTTCCAACATTGAACTTGCTTTTATGAACTCAGCAAGGAAGGACTTTCCAAAACATTTATGTCAGTACTTCTGATAGTTTTCGACTATCGACTTTTCCTATCACAAGGACTATCTTTTCGAGATAGTAGTGGATGTAAATACTGCAAACTTGTATATAGTGTACAAAAGATAGACTCTTTCTCAAGATTCCTAATTCATTTTGCTTCAAGTTAAATTTCAGTTTTATTTGTGTAAATAGTGTATTTTGCATTTGAAGCGAATAAAGAAGTTGTGTTTTGTAAATCTCAACCTTGGTTACAACAAATATGACAAGCAGGCGTAGGATGCAGTAGTTACATATAAATGAAAAGGTTAGCACAGGATAGGGTGGCATGGAGAGCTGAATCAAACCAGTCAGTGGACTGATGACTCAAACAACAACAAGCGATACACTAAATAATGAGGATAAATCACAAAATAGCAAAAAAAAAAAAAAAGTTTTACACTTAAGATACAACTTGTGGAAAAATCATTCCAATGTTGTACAGTGAATTTGAAGTTGGTTAATTTGAAATATGCATACTTTGAAGTAAACGCCATTCCCCGAATTCAAATATAAGCCTTCTTGTGTTATTTCTGTAACGCGAGGTACGCAATGTAACATACAAAACTTGAAACAACTAGTGCAAGAAGTTGGGACGTTGATCAAAAGATGTTACTACTAAAGGGTTAGGGTAATGTGTTATTTTAAAGTTTCCTAAAATGACAGGATTTATTTTGTGTGTGTTGCAACAACTATTTCAAGGAGTTTGGACTTTTCTCCACAGATGTCTCGATTAAAGAACTGATGTCGTGCACTCTGGTGCAAGGTGAAATAACTAGAAATTGTGTGTTTATAGGTTTTCTGAACTGAATTGACTTTCCTTATTTTTGATACTTCAAAGGCGTGTACAGACATGCGCGCCTAACGTAACCACGTCGCGCACCAAGGTTAAACGGGGCAATGTTACGCACCGCAGGTCGTAACGCGTAACCTACCAGTGTTCCGCCAGTTGAGACAGTGCATTTTTGAAAGATTTACACAGCTGCAGCAGCCTATATTTATTTGCATTATGCAACCAAACGGAAACGGAAATATAGGCGATGGTGGCAAACTCAGCTATAGTCACATAGAACACACGGTGGTTCAAACTTGCTGGCCGACATTAAGTTTCAGACAGTTAGTGGGCGTACAGACGTATCTCGCAAGAAAATGGATAATTTCGCAGTGATGAGGATTCTCTTGGCAGCGACTTCAGCGACGGTGAAGAGGGTGAAAGTGATGAATTGGGTATTGAAAGCGATGGAGATGACGATTTGCCGTTAGCACTGATTAGACATTTACAAAGAAAAGGGTGGCACAGTTTGGAAAAAGAATCCTACGCCAGAAAATGAAAGAACTAGGGCAAGAAAAATAGTTTCCATGCACATCCCTACTGTGAAAACTGCAGCTAAAGAGGCAAATACTCCTCATGATGCTTGGCTATGTACGATTGATGCAATTGTTACTTGTACCAATCTTCATAATTTCTGCGAGCCAGAATTATAAGAGAGTTCGCGATGCTAAACTTACAAATAGAGAAGAAATTAAGTAATTATTTGGGTTATTGTACTGTGCTGACATGATGTAAGGTTATATTTAAATCATTTGATTTCATTTTGCATTCCGTTCTTTTTATGACTCGCTATTTTCTCTGTGCTGAAGGAATTTTACAAGCCACATTTTGTGCCGTTATTTCAAAACATTTTCTCGAATAAGTGTGTGTTGAAACTTTACAGTTTTCATGACTTATCACTCCTTTTGTTTAACATAAACAAAATAGACTATATTCTCAAAAATTTAGCAGTTTTTTCTGTAATTAGTGTAAACTTAGGAAAATTTGTCTGAAAAAATGCGTATATCAAATTATGCTTCGTACTGATGTCTAATGATCAATTGTGTAATAAAGTAGTGATAGATTAGCCAAAGAGTTGTTCTATGTCAATAAATTACAGAAATCCGAATCACTATATGTCGTTTTAAATGCTGGGGTGTTTAAACCCCGCGCGTGTGTTTGAGTCCTAAAATTTGGCCTGTGTGCTTAAGGGTTAATGAAATGAAACGGCGTATGGTTTTTAATGCAGGGATGTGTCCGAGGACTTCAGCTTGCCAGGTGCAGGTCTTTTGATTTGACTCCCGTAGGCGACCTGCGCGTCGTGATGAGGATGAAATGATGAAGACGACACATACACCCATTCTGCGTGCCAGGGGAATTAACCAATTATGGTTAAAATTCCCGACCCTGCTGGGAATCAAACCCGGGACCCCTTTGACCAAAGGCCAGCACGCTAACCATTTAGCCATGAGCTGGACACTTCTATGAATAAGACTAATAGTTTTTCAAAATCAGGAGTATGTAGGATAAAATGAAACAGCTGTAATTTTTCTTATGTTGGACAGACTGGAAGGAGCTTTAACGTAAGATACTTTGAATATGTGAATACAATAAATTTTCATCAGTAGGACAACACATGCATGATTACAATCACAAGTTTACTGACATTAAGCAGGATATGGAAATCCTCAAAGTTATGAATAAAGGACCCCTCCTTAACATAGCAGAAAACTGCTTTATACCTTTGGACCAATATTTTAATCAAAATTACTATCTTAAAAACCAAATATTCTATATGACATACGGTGAACACGCTCCATCGATTAGAACATGCGAGACATGGTTTCGACAATCGCTTCGGCAAGAACACCATGCTTGGTGTCTGGTGGGTTCCGAGCGGTATTGTGTATCATGAACTTTTGAAACCCGGCTAAACCGTTAATGCACAACGCTATCACCAACAAACTATTAATTTAAATCATGCATTGATCGAAAGACAGCCGGAATGGGCCAGAAGACATGGCAAAGTGATTGTTACACGACACTCCACTGTCTCACACAACAAAACCAGTGGAAGACACCTTGAAATCGCTAGGATGGGACATCGTTCTGCACCCGACCTGATGCCATCCGACTATCACGCGTTCAAAGAGCACCACTTCAGCAATTGGAACAAGGCTCGACGAATGGCTTGCCTTTCTGGCATGGTAATCAATTTACCTTAAACATGGACGACGTGTGAAGAATAAACAAAAAATGAATTTCCCTTGAAAATTATGTTTTTTCTTTACTACAAAAACCAGCAAAAACTTATGCATACACCTGGTAAACATATCCAGTTAAATAGCATTTAAGTGTGTCCAAAAGTAAACTGGCAACTAGGGAGTTTTCCTTACCCGCAACAGTTATACTTTTTGGAGGTCCCAAGGATGAATTTCGTCCACTTTATTCAGTTTAATGAACAGCAACATACTAAACCGATCTTTCTCCGTGAGTGGATGCAACCAGAGAGAATAAATTACCCTCAAAATGCCCTTTGTGAAACGAATAAAGTCACAACATTTTGCCTTTATTGGAAGAGCAATTTGACTAGAAAACTATGAAAGAACAATAATGGCACAAGTATGTGGATAGTGTAGTAAAAAGCACTGTCACTATCACAATGACTAAACAAAATCAAAATCTTTGAAATCTAAATGTTAAATTAGAAAATTATAGCAGAAATTTTATATTATCAACCAAATAATATTGGCACATGAACTTACCAACTTCGCGTGCTGAGGAGGATGACAACGATCACGCCTTCTTGTACATGAACTGTGCTGGTAGTCCCAAGACATTCACGCTAATAACCTGTCTCCCCTTCAAGCACAAGCATTCATGTATCGCAGTAAACAAAATGTTTTTCTGAAATGAAAAAAAAAAAAAGTAATTAAAACCATAAATTCAAACGTAACACTTGACAGTTAATTCTGCCACTATTCCTTCTTGGAAATATCCATCTACAACAGTCATAGGATGAGTAATCGATCCCAATGTACAAGTTTTAAATGCTTCAAGGATAGCAGGGCGTGTGACCGTGTGACAAACATCTTAAGGAGGAAATCCAAGGAAATGTTCACAGTAGGATCACATCATTTTAACTAGAAAACACTTCAAAATTCAAAGTTGTAAAGGGCCACAAGGTTCATTCAATACGCTAGAAACGACAAGTCAAAATAATTAATAAATGCTTGGTAAAGTTGGAACTGTTTAAGTAGATCCAACAGCTTTGTGTGAGAGTACCGTAGTGGAGTAACTTCAGCCACTGACGAATAGCAACACTTATTTTCCCCTGCCTCCTATACTGAAAAAGATAAACCACTTGCAAGAACTAAAATACACGTACAAAAGAATGCTCTATCAACACTCTGTAGTCCAGAGAACATTGGCGGGCTCATTGTTGAGTCAATTTTTTTCGCAGCCCCAACTATTGTCTTGTCTGGTAACAGCAGAAAACAAACTGTTCTCTAGCCCCAGCATTTGATTCTCCATTCCGATGGTTTATGGGGTCAAAATGTAAGTACGTCTGGTAACTGATCAACCCAATTTGATGCATTTTATTTAAATAGGTTTTTCAGAGAATAGTTTTGTGATAAAAGTTGTCCCCTTCCGGGGTAACTTCGGCCATGCCATGAACAAAAATCAGATCAAAAATTAGATGTATGGCTTTTCAGGTGTTTGCTCTATTAACCAGCGTTTCGTCTTTCTGTAAGTCTGACACTAGACTCGTCAGAGTGAGATGTGTCAGACCCTACCCACTGACGCTGGGTGTATGCAGGTGAACTTATCAGAAGCCTATTTAAGAGGCACAGTCTGATAACTGCATAAGGGAGATAAAACTCCACAATGGAATTAATGCCTGTCTAGCAATTCCAAATGGAAATTTGAAATTCCCATGGAGGCAATTAGATATTTTTCCACCAAAAGAGCATATCAAAAATCAGATCAAGCGTACCTCTATAAACATTGTGGAGTGAGCTCAAGATAATAATGAAACACCCAAATATATTATTACCATCTCACTGATTCAGTAACAACCTCGTTACAATTAGTATTCCTATCAAATTGCCGTGCGCATGGTAATATAAGCAGTAACCTTTTACGAGATTACATTATTCACACATCTTTCCTTTCGCTATCCGCGCAACAACAATAGAACTCTTCCACTCACGAAAGAATGTCAAGCCCACACGTCCAGAGAGAACATAAAAACGCAAGAAATTAAAGGAAGGTATCAACAAGGCACTGAGTACAACATCTCTGGTCCAGAGATATAAAACAAAGGATTACAGGCATGCGTGACGATTAGAAAATAAGAATATAGACATGGCCGACAGGCGGCTAGGCCGAACCCATAGCAAAGACATGGCGAAATAAACAAAGCTGTACCAAGAAAAGAAAAAACGGTACAGAAACAAGATTAAAAAATTAAAATTAAAATTTAAATAAACTAATCGATAGCCCATCTTTCACTTTGTTCAGACACCAGCATTCATTCAAAACATTCACACGACCTGCCAATACACACCACATGACTCACCTTAACACAGTCCCAGGTCTCGCATATTCCAACAAGAGCGTGCACTATGGGAGCACTATATAAATATATATACTGTACCGGGAGGTACACCTCTACGCCGCAAGTTTTCAATATTGCACTCTGAACTTTAAAAACTGAATCAACTCATTAGTTTCTCAGAAGATGTCACTAGAGTAAATTTTGTGATTACGAAGTTGTCAATACTGTGTGGATTTCAACTTGTTTTGTTTTCCATTGATCAAGAAGTGTGGACATTCTTCTTATAGATGTCTCTAATAAAAAACTATGACCATGCACCCTGGTGCGAAGTGGAAGAACTTTATTTGAAGAAATTTTGTGTTCATAAGTTTTCTCTTTACTAAATTTTGTTCTTTCATTTGTGGGTTGGCCATATTAATCTTTTCTTTCCGCCTGTTTTGAACTGAGCCAATCCAGAATTTCTGTAATAAATTTTTGACCAATCATATATTTCTTCTTCAACTTTGAGTGTATTTTCAAGATGGACCAATAAAGAAAGAGGGTGTGGCTTAATTATTCATGAAAGGTCTCGAATCTTCCACGAGGGTATAAAACTGCTGATTGTCTTGTCTCTGGGCCACTCGAACATCTAGCTTAGTGCATGGAAGTGTAGCAGGAGGCGGGAAGCGCCTCTCATCCGGCAGCAGCTCTTCGACAAGGTAATGGCCACTTAACATCTTTATTTCTTGCTAGCTCAGCAGTTTAATCCGCGGGGAAGGTCCGAAACCTTTACATGTTTATTACATAGCAATCTCCCATCGTTTTTGTAAAACTTCAAATATCTTTAACTGTAATTCGGGGATAGAGAGTGCTTTACCCTCCCAAGCTTCCCTTAATACTAGTTTTAGGTGACTACGTTTTAAAACTGGTTATCTTCCTCTCGGCAATGTCGAAAATTTTTCTTATACGAGTCACCTCCGTAGTTTGGGAATAGCCCCTGTTTCATCGGCCTAGTGCCTCTTAGGTTTTAAAAGGCTTAATGTAGGAGTGCACAGCATTTTCAGTAGGTTTCGGAATTATTCTAGTGAACTCTTTCAATCGTCCCTTAACCGTACCCCTATCTACTCTAATTATGTACGACTCATAAAATGTTTCATGCATAGTGTAAGTTAGTAATGGCTTTTTCACTTTAGAAAAATCCATCGACATGTGATGAAGCCATACCCTACAGTGTTATAATTCCACTGATAGTCGATACTACAGCAATGAGCCATTTTCAAGTTTTCACATATCTGTAAACAAATAAGGTATGAATGTATTACCTCAAACTCGTGTATTGCAGCTTAACATTGCTGAATGAAGAGAACGCTGAGGTTACACACACATTTTTGTCGATAAATATTTACTTATACTTCCATACACAATACTGTCAATGTAAGGAACTGTCGCACAACACCTATATATTCCTGATACGGTCAAATGACTGGAAACAGGCTGTTGATTTTCTTTTTTTTTCTCTTACACAGAAACTCATTTAATTCAAACTTATGTAACTCAAAGTCCAATTAATACTGTCTTGTGGGTATTCCAAGTCATTTGGAGCAACCTCCATTGGGAGGCAGTTATAAAAATTAAAAACTCAAGAGGTCCTGAGGACAGCTCCACATGGAATAAATGCTGCCTTCAGGACAATCTATAAGACAGATTCACAGAACTCTCAATATCTATCTTTACCAGACTACTAGTATCAAATATTTCTGCTCAAAAGGAAGATAAAATTCAAAGCTACTTATACAAATACCTTGCAAGGAATGGAAACATTTCATTTGTAAAATATCAGAAATCAGCCATATCCCAGCCTGAAAGCAGAACCAAAGCAATCCCAATACTTCATACAGAATATAAATGACAAAATGGACAGAGTCCAAAACTTACCAACACAGTCACCAGTTCATAGTCAGTGTTTTCTCTGAGGACAGCTTAATATGACTGCAGAATAAATGCTGCCTTCAGGACAATCTGTAAGGAGAGAGATTCACAGAACTCATAATATGTGTGTTTACCAAACTACAACTACTTTTAAATATTTCTCTCAATTTTCAATGCGACTTTTCTGAACTAAAAGAAACACCAGTGTCTAGATATGAACAGTACTATGTAACTTATTTAAATTACAATCCTCCCTTTGGAAGGAAGTGTGACATAGTTGAGAGAGACTCACCTATCCCATCATGATGATTTCTTCCTCTTCAACAGATGATGCCTAGCTAAGCCACTCTTCACAACTTCTCCCTTACTGATGCTTCTCCAGCACATCTGAAACAGAGCTTAAAATATTGCTATCAGCCTGATTTTATACTTCATTGCTGCTTGACGAAAAGTCCAAGGGTTTGCAAGGCTTTGTTAATAGGATGGAGAGGATTATATCCCAAACAGTGCTGGCCAGTGGCAGGAAACTCTGCTAGAAGATGAATTACATAAAATTAGTTAGTTAGGGTATATAGCAACATGTCCTTCACCCAAAGCATTAGCACTTTAATTATTCTGAGAAAAATACTTGAATGTATACTTGCAGTGTGATATACAAGATATGAGTAAAACATCTTTCATTAGAAAGACGACATCCTCAGAGCAACATTATCAGCCGTGTCAAGCAGGACTGCACCAAGAAGTAATGCGAGTGTAGATTACCAGTGACAGGTCTGGTAATGCATTACAAGATAATCCTGTGTTACAGTTTCATAACTTAATTTAATTAATGTGTACTACATGAAATTCAATTATCTGATACTGCCATTTGAGAATAATTGAATTATTGATTCATGAAATTCTACAATTTACAAATTATAATTACATACTAATATTTCTGTAGATCAACGCTTCCTCGGCCTGCACTAAGGGACATTATCTTTTGTTTCTTGTAATATCAGTAACCCAAAAGACCCCTTACTAAGAGTTTGTTTCTAGAAAATCTGGCTGTGTAACATAGCAGATATAGAATGAAGTGTTGAATAGAATATTCTGGAACATTCCACATTTCTTCAGAATTATCCAAATTGCTTAAAATAGCCAGATTGCTCTATGGTAACTCTGAACGTTCCAGAAGGTTCTCCTTTCCTTCAGAATGTTCCTGAATATTCCTGATTTGTACAGAATTTCTAAAATGGTCACCAATATTTTGGCATGTCAGTGTTTCAAGAAGTACCGAGAATATTGAAAGTCAGAAAGCTTTATGTAGTTGAAGAATGTTCCAGAAGGTTTAGGTCCTGTTTAAGGTACGTATATATAAAGGAGCCAGCCCAGCATTTGTACTGCACAAACCGAAAAAGGCAACACTTCAAAAGTACCGTAACAAATGTCTAAGACTTCTCAAAGTTGTGTGTGCCCATTCAGTCACTGAACTTAGTGATGTTAATATGATTGTATTGTAACTATAGTTTTCCGATTGTTTTCAGCAGAATGAGCGTAGGTAATTGATGAAAATAATATACTAGAGATTCTGGACATTGGTATTGACGCAAGTTATTGTGGCAATTTATTACTCCATCGGTGACTATTGAAAGGTTAATAAATGATGTTTCCTTACTATTCCCTTTCATTTGTTCTTCAGTGGATTCTTCTTTAAGAATATAATCGTATGTAACCAAACATATTTTACTTTCTCACAGATATACACATCCAGTACGTGATGCTTCAGTTTTCTTTACTTGTAGTCCAGGAGGATGCAAATACTGAGAAGGAGATTTCTCCAAGAATTACCATTTGAAGTCCTGGAGGTAGAAACTGGTAATTTCAAATGATTTGAATACATTGTGGGGGTACTGGTTGTTGATTTACTGATGTTCACTGAGTAACATGAACTGTTGATATTAAATATTAATCCTCCGATGGTTTACTAGTACACTCCATTACACTTGCCATAATTATAACCACAGTGTAATCTCAACTAAATTATTGGTCAATTTATCATTGAGGTGTAATGTTTTACCCATTCATTTTTCCAACTCTGTCGACAAGGATACCTCAATACCTACTGTAGGTACACAAATATGCACAGTTTGTGATTCCAACAGAATTATTGTTGCTTAACAACCTGTGAATGAGTGTTGCATACTGTCCCTAGATGACCTATGGGCTACAGAAATCCTGGGATGACCTGGGCAAAGCCGACCTTGCAAATATCTTAAAGAGGTGCTCTCCCTCTGAACAAGATGTGTGTGCTACTGTATCAATACCAGTTTGGTGGGCCGAAAAAATTTTTATGCTCTTCATCATAAATCTAATGGATGCTGTACATAGAGCTGTTTTCATTTCTCAATATTTCTCACTGAGAGAGTATTTTGCTTCATGTCACTTAGTGGCCATTTGAAGGCAAGTCCCCTTAGGGCCCCTTCACCTGTCTTTAGAGACAGGCAGTTCCACGTTTCTCGGCCATGGTCTGTGGTGACCTGATATCTATAGTTATAATGGACAGCTGTACGTAGTGGAAACGTGTTGGACTGGTACTCATAAGGTCGTAGGTTGGAACAGAGGAAAACAAATGCTTGTCTCTCTTTCATGACTTATTTTAGTAATTAACACCAAGTTCACGTATTGCCAACAATTAATCCATTCCTTCTACAAAAATGTATTACCAAATATCCTTGACAGTGTGCCCAGACAGTTGGTATGGGACACATGAGGACAAAAACAAGTTAACAGAGAGGAAGTGCAAGTGATAAAAGCTATGTACGAAAATTGTGTTAGTAGTGTGAAGACAAGTATAGGAAAAACAAAAAGGTTTTAAATTGAAACTGGTCTCCGAAACGGAAGTGTAGTATCTCCCATACTATTCATCATTTTCATGGATGAAATTCATATGTAACACACAATAGCATTCGAGCTCTTCAATCCCTACTCTGAGGCACTGATTGGAGTGAGAAACGTGCATATTTAACGGAATAATGACAGAAGTGTTCATGGCTGTCTGCGGCCTGGTCAATCCAGCTCTGGAACTTCGGACCGTTCAATCGGCAATGTAGTACTTTTCGTTAAAAGTGAGAAAATGTGCAGTTTTTCATTTGATCGAGTATTTTATATAATAACATTGCTTTTAATCCCTACATGCCTGACGTTTTTGTAATGGCCTATGTTGACTGTGGTTTTCCTAACTGAAAAGTCAGTCTTACTGAGAATCCCGTAGCGAAACACGAGTACATCAGCTAGTATGAAGTTAAAGTTGGAATTCAAGAGGACAAATTGGGGCAATTATTCATTCATAGGAAGAGGAGTTAGGGATTGGAATAACTTACCAAGGAAGATGTTCAATAAATTCCCAATTTCTTTGAAATCATTTAAGAAAAGGCTAGGAAAACAACAGATAGGGAATCTGCCACCTGGGCAACTGCCCTAAATGCCGATCAGTAGTGACCGATTGATTGAAACTCACTCATTCGACAGTACGGTTCTCGCATACGTCTGCACGGCATCCTGCACGTCTCCTCAGTCACATCCATTACCTTCGGTTTATAGCGACGAGAGCCACGGGCACATTTTACCAGTCGGTGGTGGTGCGCCGAGATATCGATGTGGTCCTTGAACCTGAGGGCTAACACGCTTCAAATGCTAATCATTTCTTCAGAACATACTAATGCACATGTCCTGTGAATATGAACTTCCTATCTCTAGTCCTTCAAGGTGTTCTGGTTCAATCAGAATATCAATCAAATGAACATAGAAATTAGTATTAGAAAATAGTAATTTCTATGTTCATTTGACCACATAATAGTGGAATAAATTGTATTGAATAGGTGGTATAATAAATTACTCCTTGTGTAAACTTAGTGATACAGCCATTTTCAATACCGAATAATACGGTTTGTAACATACCACTTAGTCGAGCAGCTTGTCTCCTTTCTCCGAAGTCTTCCCAGCCCAAACTTTGCAACATTTTGGTAACGCTACTCTTTTGTCAGAAACCACCCAGAAAAAATCAAGCTGCTTTTCTTTGGATTTTTTCCAGTTCTTGTATCAAGTAATCCTGGTGAGGGTCCCATACACTGGAACCATATCCTAGTTGGGGTCTTACCAGAGATATGCCCTCCCCTTTACAATCTTACTAAAACCCCTGAATACCCTCATAACCATGTGCAGTGATCTGTACCCTTTATTTACAATCATATTTATGTGATTACCCCAATGAAGATCTTTCCTTATATTAAGACTTAAGTACTTACAATGATCCCCAGAAGGAACTTTCACCCCATCAATGCAGTAATTAAAACTGAGAGGACTTTTCGTATTTGTGATTTTATGAACTTCAGAGTACTGTATATAAAATAAGAGTTTTGACTGTACATTGCTTAGAATTTAGAAAGAATTGTATTTCTGTATAGGTCCTGTCCACAGTAACAAGCCTGTCTGTCCGTACGCGGATTGAGAGAAAATGACTGAAGAGAATTTGAAGAAAATTGGTATGCAAGTTCAGGGAATGAGCCACTACAATCTACATACATACATAATTATAGACCGTTATGCCTTTCAGCATTTAGTCTGCAAGCCCCTGTGAATTTACTGAACGTCGCCACAATCCTCTATTTGCAACTACAGCTGTGGCCGCATTTAGTTCTGTACCTCCTATCTTTAAATCATTAGAAACTGAGTCTAACCATCGTCTTGGTCTCCCTCTACTTCTCTTACCCTCCCTAACGGAGTCCATTATTCTCCTAGGTAATCTATCCTCCTGCATTCAATTCCCGTGACCCCACCACCAAAACCGGTTTATGCATGTAGCTTCATCCATCACGTTCATTCCTTACAGCCTTTATTTCCTTGTTTCGAGCCCCTCCCTACTTTCACATCTGTTGCTTCTAACATATGAACAACATTTCAGTCCGCCCAGCTTTCACTCCCGTAAAGCAAAGTTGGTCTGAAAACAGACTGATATAAGGATAGCTTCGTCCAAGAGCTGACTTCCTTCTTACACAATACTGTTGATCGCAAACTGTGAGCTCAGTGCATTAGTTTTACTGCACCTTGATTCAATCTCACTATATTACCATCCTGGGAGAATACACATCCTGAATACTTGAAATTATCTACCTGTTCCGGCTTTGCAACAAAAATCTGACATTTAATTCTCTTGGGTTTCTTACCTACCGACATCAGTTTAGTCTTTGAAATGCCAATTTTCATACCATACTCATTGCACCTATTTTCAAGTTCCAAGATATTAGACTGGAGGCTTTCAACACAACCTGCCATTAAGACGAAGGCCAGACCGCATACTACACTTCCACCTAACTGAATCCCTCCCTGCTACTTCATGCCTTTCAGCAGATGATCCATGTAAAGGTTAAAGATTACTGTGGCCGGAGTTGGGACAGCAGTGGGGAAATGACGGAAGCCTCTTCAATTTTATTTTGAAAATTAATTTGTTTTAAAAATTTATGTTGTAGAAAATATGTCCTTTCAAAAATTGAACCCAGGACTTACTGCTTTGAAAACTGATTTATTGTTCTGGAAGAATTAGGTTTTTGAACTTACAAAGAATTACATTTGGAAAAATTGTGTGTTTAAATTATCATGTAGCTGTATGTTTTGAAATTATGTATCTACTTATGAGGCATTGTGTACTTACACGTGCCACTTTTGGTGGTGAAATTAGTGTTGTGTAGTCTTGTGTAAAAGAAAGATCTGTAAGAGAACTAACTGGTAGGAATAACAACAAATTTAATTGGTAAATGTGGAAGTCGGGAGTAAAATTCTATTGCCTGATTGGTCACCTCTGTAGTTGCACCATTTCCGGCTTCTAGCTCCTTCGTGGGAGCGAAGCTTGCATTCGTGTCTTTTGGCTCGGACCTGCCTTGCGAGCGGTCCATCCCATGATGGGATACCGGCCTCGGGGTAAGCACTATTTCTTGTTTTTCAGTCATAAACTTTATTTAAATTTAATTTTTCCTTACTGCACAGGAGTATACCCTCGAATTTCACATTCGCCATTTAATCATTGAAATGACTTAGCTCTTCAACTAAGCAATCACATTTCAATTTTTGGAGGCAATTACCTTTTCCTTTTGTTAAAAAGAAACATTGGAATTAACATGTACTGCGATTTAGTGTTCCTCGGGTTTGCCGCCGGTAGTTCAGAGTCACTAATAGAGTTTTGTTCTGTACTTCCTGTATTCTGTATTATCTGAAAGTTACTTGGTATGTAGCACATATTTACCAGCGCAGTCTATTTCTAAGAGTCATTTGGTATTTTGTTGATTTTGTGTCCTTTCTATATTGGTTTTGTTAGTTTATTAAAAATGAAATTGTTCAAGGGTGATTACTTTTTAGCAATGTTCCTGTTCCCTTTCTTATAGAAAGGTGCAATTACTGCTTTTGTCCAATCTAAATGTACCTTACCAACATTCCATGCTAATTACTCTACGAGGACATTTCATCCCTGCCTTCCCACTATACTTCACCATTTCAGGTCTCATTTAATCCATTCCTGCTGCTTTATTACTGGAGTTTATTTACCATTCTTTCCGCTTCTTCAAGCATAATTTCATCAACATTGCTCTCCTCCTCCCCATGAGGTATGTTGTTCGCGACACCACCAGGAAGACTTCGTTTTACGTTGAGAAAATTTTCAAAATATTCCCTACACCTGTCCTGGGACCTATTATGGGTTCACCTAAATTACCCAAAACACTGTTCACTTCCTTTTTCCCTCCCTTCCTAAGATTCTTTATTACTGACCAGAAAGGATTCCCCTCCTGCTTGACCAAGCCTTTCCACATTACCAAAATCCGCCCACGACTTTTTTGGATTCAACAACTACCTTTGTTTCGCTCTGTTTCTTTCATCTGTGTACAATTCTCTGTCTGCAACAGCCCTTGTTTGAAGCCATTTCTGATATGCCTTCTCTTTATGTTCACAAGCTGCTCGCACTTCATCATTACACCATCTTTACACACAGTTGTTCCTAGGCATTCCCTTGTTGTTTCTACTACAGCATCCCTGTATTCCACCCATTCTCTTTCTATGTCCTGAACCTGCTTACTGTTTACTGTTAACTCACTAATCATAACAATGTACTTCTGTCCAATTTCCTCTTTCTGGAGATTCTCTACCTTTATTCACTTGCAGACAGATTTCATTTTCCCTATCCTAGTCCTGGAGATGCTTAGTTCACTACAGATCAGGTAAAGGTCTGTATCATCAAAAAATACACAGAAAACCTGTATATTCATAACAGATTTCCTGAATTTGAAGTTGGTTAAGATATAGTCTTATGGATTGGTACCCCTACCCTTCCATATGTAGCAGTGTAGTAGCCTTATGCTTGAAGAATCTATTTGTAACTCCTAAACCCATACCAGCACAGAAGTCCAGCTAACACTTCCATATCTTCCCCACATTTACCAATCACCCTTTTGAATCGTTCAGTTGTATTTCCAACTCTTGCATTAAAATCGCCCATTAGCACTATTCTATCCTCGCTGTTGACCAGGACTATGTCACTGAATGCTTCATAAATCTTGTCAAATTCATCCTCATCTGCACCCCAACATGGTGAATACACCGAGGCAATTACCATCCTAATTCCTCCAACTGCCAAATCTACCCACATCATTCGCTCATTTACGTGCCTAACAGAAACTATGTTACATGCAATAGTATTCCTGATGAACAGCCCTGCACCACACTCTGCCCTTCCCTTTTTAACACCCACCAAGTACACTTCATAATCTCCTATCTCTTCCTTGTTATCTCCCCTTACCTGAATATCATTTACTCCTAACACATCCAGATGCATCCTCTTTGCTGACTCAGCCAGTTCTACTTTCATCCATAAGCCCCATTAAAATTGATAAATGCCCATCAAATTCCATTTCATTCGCCAAGTGTTTTCCAAGGAGTCCCTCACCTGTCAAATGGGAGTGGGACTCCGTTACTCCCATAGGTCCGAGGCTTGTTTAGAATGTTCTGAGCTGTGAAGCAGGATGCTACCCTTACTTACAAATAGTCCTCTCCTGTAACAGGTTAGGGACGACCAGGGGATTGTACAGTCCTAACCGCCCGAGCACAAGGAGGGTCATGACTCAGAATATGTCTGAGACGCCCACTCCCATTCTGTATTCCAACTCTCAGGACCACTTACTAGGCCACTCAGACATTGCCCATGGTTCACGAACTAGGATGTGACTACAGTAACCCACACCATGAATCAATGGTCATTTCTCATTTTGTCCTAAAGAGAGATGCTTATAACTCATGTAGGCTATACATTATTTTATTCACGCTGAGTGAAATGTTATGTTAGAGGTAGGCCTAAAATTTAATTCTCAAATATTTGTGTTATTAGTGGTCCCATTGATGAATACTGCATAAAAATGTTATAGAGTATTAAATTCTTTTTTTGATTTATTTAATTATTAGATACAGCCTACAGAGGGCCATTTTACACTAATAAGTTTAAATAAGTATGAAAGATAACAAAGGTATAAACAACATTAGGTAGCAACAAATTAACAGCTAACAATGTACCGGCAATGAAAAGAGTAGTGATGGTGATCATGGTTGCCTAGTGTTCCTCCCTCTGAAGACAATCCTCTATATAACGCAATTCAGAAAGAAAATATTGGAAGAGCCCGATACTTCAAAAAGGTATTGGCCTAAGAAAGACAAGGGCCATGAAGGGAGTGAAAATGAAAGACTCCCTAGGCCTCTGAAGTAATAATGTTGGGGTCAGAAAGGAACAAGAGTTGACCAAAGGAGGTCAGATAGGAGAGATGGAAGCGAGATGCCTGGTAGAAGTGGAAGCAATGCCAGGATACAACAACGACCCTGTTGTCCCCAACCCACGCTTTCAAGTTCAGAGCCTCCCTGGGGCCCCTTTAAGTAGCCTCTTACAACAGGCAAGGGATACCGTGGGTGTTAATATACGGCCCCCCTCGCCCATAGGGGTCGACTAGGAAAAGGGAACTCATGAACTTACATGAATTTACGCTTTTTTTGCCTAGTCCATATCAACGCCAACATGGAAATATTGTTCAATTGTGTTAACTGGTGATGGTTTTTGCCGCAACTGACTTCAGGTGTAAAGCTTGCATGGTCTCCGGTTCATATTGACAAGGAAAATTATTAAGATGATTATAAAAATGACAAGAAGTCAAAGGAATGATCACTTGAAGGATGAGGCAAGAGGGAGTCTGAAAGAAAGGAGGACTCCGTTTATATTAGGTGCTGTAATATCACAGATTTGGAAGAAAACTAAAAGCAAAGGCCTACAATATAGAAAGTTCCTAAAACTGATCAAGAATAACATTATATTGACCATTGTTTGTTGTGATGCGCTTTCTTCTGCTGCCACTCATCTCCAAGATAGATGAGATTACAGCTGCACACTACCCGAACACTGGCGGGAAGTAGCTGGTGAATAGGATAACTTCATTCTTTACAGTGCCATTCATCTGGTTCATAAATTTTCCGGTTACCAGTACGTAACACACTATATCATGGTATTCCAGCTATTCGATCCCTACTCTGAGGCGCTAATTGGAATTATCAGTGGGCACAGCAAAGGAATAATGGGAAGGGAGTGTTCACAGCTGCCTGCATCCCGGTTATTCCAGCTCTGGAACTTAACACTGTTAGACTGGCAGTGTAGTACTTTTCGTTAAAAGTGAGATAATGTGTGGTTTTTCATTTGAAAAAGTATTTCATATCCTAACATTGCTTTTAATCGCGACATTCCTACCGAGGTCATTGTAATGATCTATGTTGATTTCAGTTCGGAAAACCACAAAGACTTTCTGAAGATGTAAAAAGGCACATGGAGAGCATATGTCTGCCATTGCAATGAAAACTTCCAAACTCAATTGTGACAGATAGTAGGCAGGAGAGTCTGCCATTATCTGATAATTCCCTAACCGAGTCTTCACATGATAAAAGACGTATGGCGACTTCCCCATCGCATTTCTGGGTAACGTTAAGAGCTATGCAATTTAATACAATCTTACCCACAACGTGTACACTACTTAACCTAGAATTTGGTATACAATGTAGAACACTGAAGTGAAGCACGGGTATACCAGCTAGTGTAGCTTAAAAATATGACCAAATGACACACAAAACCTGTACTGTTTCAAAACTGTAGGACACCACGGCAAGAGACAACATTCACACAATGTTGACAATATATGCAATATCAAGAGATATATGCAAAGATTTCTGAACAATATGAAAGTCTGAAAGAACTACATGTTCAACATTATTAGTCCCCTTGCCACTGCTTAGGTTCCAGAGTATTCCTACAATTACACAGGATGTGATTACGCATCCTCTAGGCTAACACAAAACCATCCTGAGCGCTTCACACTTTTACCACAGTTTATTATGGTCTAAATATGGTCAGCCACAAATTTCCAGGAAGTGAAATGGTTATGCATATACACGACAACTCAAGATTCCTTTCATTTAGTGAAAATATAACTAGTTTATTCCACATTCGATGGCATGTTGCCAACTAATTCCTTTTAATTTTGTAGAAAATGATCAAGCTACTAGCCTTCAGAACTAGAATATTAACCATTTGTTTTGTTAACTAATGTCATTTACAAGGAGAAATGGTCTGGAAAAGTGGAATAATCTTCAGGTATTTTTAACTTCATATACAATTTCAAAAATTTAGGTCTAAACATTTTTGTTCTCAACATTTCAATTTGCATCACTTGCAAGTTGGCGTAATTACGTTAAATTTAATGAACCACTCCATTCCATAAAACTTTCTTTTGAGTTGTTCTGAATTCAGATGGAATATGTATTAGGAGATATCAGTGCCTTCTTTCCAAAAACGTAATGATCAATTGAAGACCTCGCTGCAAAGACAGGTCAAATCAACTGTTTTGAAAAATTATATTTTGTGTGTACTGGTTACAGAAATAGATGCCACACATTTGATAATAGAATCAGACACGTTCATATTTAATTAATGTCTGTACAGGAGAGAAGAACTTGACTGAGTCACAAATTTGTAGTTTTTTGTCAACCGTGATGAAGGACAGTACAAATACAACTCCCTGTTGCACATGTGAAATAGCCTACTGTACGTGTGTATTGACATGTGAATTGCTACCATAGTCCAATGATAACAAAGATAACTACATTTAAAAATAAGCAAAACCTTCCACAACAGTATGGGCCAAAGTGTTAACAGGCCATAATATAAACATCAGTCATGCAGCATTACAGAACAAGAAAATAATTATTTAAGTAAATCAGACTAAAGGCCACAACAACTGCAAGAAACCTAGTTACAATATATATCAAGTAATGTTGTATACTATCCATCATCTTACAAATTGGAACAAAGTGTTTGACGAAAATGAATTTAAGAAATTAAATTCCCAGCAGGGAATCATTATTTAATTGAGAATATAATATATTCAAGCTCTTTGGGCTTTCTCAGTTGTGGAATTACCAGTCTGGCAGCAGACTCATTAGCTGTACAGTCCCATCCTTCAAGGTTGTTGGCGACCAGCATGGAGTTGAGACACCACTACAAGCGTCCTTTGAAGATGTAGCGAGTGTTCCAGGGGAGATATGTATCTCCACTTTCTATGGGCTAAATATCAGCCTTTGGCTTTTATATCAAAAGTTAAGTTTCTAACTCCTAGTGTGAAAGAAACTTGCAGTGGAATCTGAAAAGCCCATTGGCCACCAACATCTTGAAAGTGGTGTGCCACACGACACAAAATGCTAACTTATATTCCTGACTGAAAAGATCTAAAGTAATTAAATCATTTATTTTACTGACTGTCATGAATGGTTCAGTGTCACTAAAATGGCAAGAGGAAATTGTTAATTATGGAGTGACCATAAGCTCAGAAGTGCCACTTCAGTTGTGGAACATTCTACATTAACAGAATCTCATGATCACAGTAGCTACAATGTTACCAACTCCTCTACCTTTAGATGAATAGTCCGACAAAGGAGGTACATAAAATAAAATAAATAATTTGACAAAATAGTATATCAGTACATCAGTCTTGGAACTAGTTTCAGCCACTTAGTGGCCACATTCGGCCAAATAAAAATTTAACAGATTATGTGATAACTAAAACATACGTATAACAGACGAAGAATAATTATAACATTAAAATACATATAATAACAAAAATTATGGTTATGATCTTCTTGTCATAATACAAAGTGTGTTCAAAAAAAGACCGAACTTTGTAAATTGCGCGCAAACCGCAACATTGAGCGAGTTGTGACTGTGGCGGCGCCTAGCGGCAACTTCTGACAACAGACCGCTGCTTTCCGCATTCCATTGCCTGCATTATCAGTTGAGTTAGAGCCTCTGAAGTGATTGCGTGTCACATGTTAGTCGAATTCTATAATGAAACAGCTTGAGGAACAACGCGTGTGCGTGAAGTTCTGCTTCAAAGTTGGGAAAACGTTTGTGGAGATGAGACGTGGGTGTACGGTTACGATGTCGAAACCAAAAGGCAATCATCACAGTGGGTGGGGAAAGGTTCTCCTCGACCGAAAAAAGCACGAATGAGTCATTCAAACATCAAGGTGATGCTGATTGTGTTTTTTGATTGGAAAGGCATTGTCCATCACGAGTTTGTACCCCGAGGCCAGACAGTGAACAAAGAACTGTACCAGAATGTTTTAACGCATTTGAGAGATGCTGTGCGCAGGAAGAGACCTGAACTGTGGGAAAACAAATCCTGGATGTTGCACCATCACAATGCGCCAGCACATGCCTCTCTCGGTCTGCAGTTAACTGGCAAAACACCAAATTCCTGTTGTGCCCCATCCGCCCTATTCTCCCGACTTGGCTCCAGCAGACTTTTTCTTATTCCCCAAATTGAAAACCACCTTGAAAGGACATCGTTCCCAAGACATTGAAGAGATCAAGGAGAATGCGACGAGGCAACTTCGCGCCATCAAAGAAAGTGCATTCCAGGAAGCATTCCAAAAGTGGAAGAAACGTTGGCAACACGCTGTTGATAGTGCAGGGGACTATTTTGAAGGGGACAGTCTGTGAAATGATGTAAGCTACATAATAAAGTTTTTCTAGCCACAGTTAGGTCTTTTTTTGAACACACCTCGTATGATGTCTAAGTTGACTTAGGACTTCAAGCAAAGGAATAAATCTGGAAATTATAGCCAGAATTATGAATGAATAAACATAAGCTACATCAAATATGCAGCTTCATGTAGGTCGTCAAGTTGACCAAGGTTACCGTTATTTATGGACACTGACTGAAAACCTCTGAGCAAAGATTTTTAAGTGTTAATATTTATCAAGTACAAAACTATTAAGACAACATTTTCATGACCATGAGGATGATTGTAGAACTTTGGCAAAGATAAAGCCATGCACAAGGTAAAATCTCCAACTATACGTATGTGGCACACTGTGGACTTCACTTGCATAGGATACCAGTAGAGAACTTTAGTGCAGTCACAGTGTGTACTGTGTGTGGGAAGATCTACACAGCAAAACCACTATTTTGAAACAAATCGCTGAGAAACAGAATATTTAGTAGGGCAGAGGTAAGCAACCACATAGCACAAAAATATATTAGGTACATGAATACTGTACTGCGAGCCTGTTCCGCGCAAGTAGAGAGAGCTCAACATAAACACTGTCCGCAAGTGAAGTCTGCCTTAATGCCACCTGGATGTGAAAAGTCCTAAAACTCAAGTTTGTTTTTCACTTCCATGAAGAGACCTAACATTACATCGCCGAATGACTCTAGGTACACTTTTCTCAGAATAATAAACACTTCCTAAGTTGTCTATAAGCTACAAGGAAGACTTCCAAATGCACATTGTCTCCTGAAATTGAAGTAGCATAGCACTAAACACTTCCAGATTTTTTACAGAAAAATGATTTATTTTCGAGAGCCACTTTTAATAAGGCAATATCTTTTTGAAAAATTTTAAGTCTTCATTGTAGGTTATTAACTCGCACTAAAGAACTGCAACTCGAATTAATATCATCCACGAAAATTGTACTTAAAGTTGCGGCAGTAATGTGAGTTGCTCCTCTTGGCATCCCTGTTGTAGAACACTGTTTCTTACATATGAACCTACAAAATGTACCTTCAAAATATGCAGGTTTCACATCCAGGCGGCCTAAACAGAGAGCTTAATATTCACAAACCTTTAATAACTTAACCTATGAATGTAATATTTACAAAAGTTGCTACATCCACAATTCACATATTTTTGCTGATGTAGCACAACACTCTTCACATCATCTTTACATATTTTGTGATATCTGAAGCCATCACGGCACACTGTTCATTTATAACTTCTTTCTTTTTCATGTATAATTCAGTTACAATATATGTTTCCTTCTTCGGGCAGTTTATGAATTTATTTATTCAAAATTAGTTTTGGCAGACTGAAGAAGCTACATATCACAAAAGCACATTCCAACAGAGGTTTGTAATTCCAGCCTAAGAATCCCAAAAGGAAGAGTTGTTCTGGATATTACAACAATTTTGCTATTTCTCTAGTAAAAACACGACCGAGAATTTGCTGCACTGTGAGATAACCTAGAACATGTCATTCCAAACTTCTGCAAAGATATGAATACATTACTATCTACAGTTATTTTTGCGTGTTATGTTTCGGAATATAGCACCGCTAGCCCATCACACACACACCTCCAGCTTTTACAACAATACAATTAAGGAGTGTGTGTGTTCGAAAGGGGCTAATTCCACTTCAATTTTTGAGTATTTTTTTAGTATTTCATCCACTTGCATTGCAGTAGATGAATACTACTGAATGTCGTGAGCAATCCAGACCACAAAAATGTAATTCCTTAAAAGTGGTATCGTACCCAATCGTGTACGTTCCACGTACCTTTTATTATATGCTTCCCTGCAGTTTTCCACAACTTTCTTAGGGTGAAAATAGCTCCATGGTTAAATGGTTAGCATGCCGGCCTTTGGTCACAAGGGTCTTGGGTTCGATTCCTGGCAGGGTCAGGAATAAATTGGTTAATTCCTCTGGCGCAGGAGCTAGGTGTATAGGTGCCCGTCTCCTATAGGCATCAAATAAAAAAGACCTGCATCTGGCGAGCTGAACTTGTCCTCAAACACTCCCGTCACTAAAAGCCATACGCCATTTCGTTTCATCGCCAAATGAACGGACACTCCTCAACTGCAAATTACAAGTCACCATATACATTACAGGCCTATGACAAGACAAAGTTAACCATTTACACAGTTGTCGCCGAAGATACAAGTGGTAATCTTCCTGGCATTTTAATGGAGTCACTGAAGACAGCCGTAACTCCAGGAATGGACACAGTCAAATTCTGATATTTACTTTGTTGAAAGTCATCACTGTGCATTAAGATTTAACAGGGCGATAAATACAGGTTAAAAATAAAATTTGCTTATTAAACACTATAACAGCCTAAACAACTACTACTGTTCTCACCCTCACAGGTATGGGAAGTGGAACAGAAGGACTGAGGAATGTAACATCTTCATGCCAACGAGGCCCATCGTGGCAACTTGGAAAGAAACAGGCCATGGGCAGGTTAACAACAAGAAAAGGAGATACACTAACTGACAAAAGTAACAGTACTTGCAATATTAAGAGATGCTAGAGCAAAATATACGAGACAAACTGAGTGACCTCATGTGAATGAGAAGCACTGTCCTGTTCTGAGTAACCGTCAGATAATAGGTTTCTAATAATAATAATAATAATAATAATAATAATAATAATAATAAACATTGGTTTCACATCAACCAACTACCGTACTTATACGGTTTTCAGAGATACCGCAGAATTTTGTCCTGCACGAGTTTTTTTTTTTTTTTTTTTTTTTTTTTTTTTTAATGCCGGTAAATCTGCCATATGGGGCTTACATTTTTGAGCACTTTCAAATACCACCAAACTGAACCAGGATCAAACCTGCCAACTTAGGCTCAGAAAGTCAACGGGTTAACCATCGAAGCCACTCAGCCCAGCTAATAGGATTCTTCAATTATCATCATCATCATCACCATCATCATATATAAAGTGCAAATAACTTAAAACTATGAACAGATCCTAGCACTGTTTCTGATCTGTCCCTCAATACTTGCAGTAGTTGTACATAGTAAAAAGGTGAAGAAAATAACCATCAACATTTATTTTTTTTCCTCATCGAGATAATTATCTGTGCTACACCTATCAGATACTTCACTTCCACTGTATATTGCCCTAATTCCTGGACACGATAAGGAGTGCTTCTCGAAGAAGTATATACCCCTAATCAATAATACATACCTCTACAAATAAGTATCAGAAAGTAAAAATAAGAACCACACTAATTTAAATACCAGTCATTTGCTTATCTGGAATTAAACTTGGTGTCCTCATAACAATAACAAACGGACCAAGAAATTAATTTTACATTAATTGACTGATTTCACATTCCCTCCATCAAATGGAGTAGGAAATATCAGACATTAAGGAAAATAATCTAATGGAATTATGGTTGTTGTCAAATCCACAAAATAAACTACGGTTTCTCATAATGTTATTTCTACTACGGCATGGCAACTCAAGACCAAGAATACAAACAAAATAATAAAGATTAAAAAAATACGTGAGTTCTGAACAGCATACAGAAATTATTACAAAAAGTACCACTCGGGCCTGCTACAGAATCAAACATGGCCATGATGTTCAACAGCATGACACTTTTGTTCTCTACTCCAAAGGGATCTTTCAGCAGATCTATTACAGAGTAATTTATATGAAAATTTAAAACCACTGTAAATTATATTAATGTTTTCTAGAGAGAATTAATTGGCAATAACGATGAAACAAAATAGTTTCTTCACACTGTGAACTGTTTGTTAACAAATGTGCACTTTCTGATACTAAAATCTCTTGTACAAAACAGTCAGCATCAAACTGTGTGTACTCTGTCCCAAGCTACAGCCTTCTGTATAAAAAAAGTATCTTAATTTTTCAAAAACATTAGTCCAACGTACAATGTCCGACTGTTGTCCCACTGCACCACAAAAGTGACCAGCAGTGTTTATGGTGCTATCATTTAAACTATTTTCATAATCGGTGCAAGTTCATTATATTATTGGCGAAGTGCCGACAAACCTCTGAATCCTCTATGACAATATGCTTCTTGTACTGGGAACATAACGTGTCAAGAAGTGTACAGTCACTCAAAAAAAAAAAAATGAGCACATGGTATTGTAAGTTCCCCGTATGTACACTTTCCTCAAAAACAAATGAACATAGAGATGTCTCTTGTAGAATACATGAGAGGTGAAATATATTTTGATAATTAAAATTAAATCTGACAGAATATTAAATGCTAAGAACATACAATTCCATGTGCACATATAGTTAGCAACAACTATTATTTTTCCTTTATTAATTTATCTTCACAAATGTTCTTAAAAATACTGTACATTATTCATAAACATTTGTTATCTGTAACTGGCAATGTCTACAACAATTTCTGCACAAAGTTATGCCTGAATCACACTCGTAAAAATCACTCTACATGGGCATTCAAATAAATTAATGTTCAAAGTGACAAGCCACTATTACAGAAAAACACACATGGATTCTCAATTCTGAATTGATTAAATTCCACAAAAGAAAATAACAATGTTACATGTAGTCAATGATTTAATATATTCCACTTAATGTCGACTACTGATGATTTTTGTCTTAATTCAAAATAAATCCACCAGTCAGTACCTTTCACATGAATTTAATTTTTTCTTACAAATTTAACAGGACAAGTACTGAATGGTTGCATAGTTAAGTTCTCTTCAAATATATAACATTTGTCAATGAAAAATGACATTTCATTCACTAGGATTTTTATCTTTTCCATATCATCTAAATTAAAACGAAGGCAGCAAATGCCAGCTTACACAAGAAGCAGAATGTAACGAATTATGAAACAGTTTACCTTCAAAATTAGTACATTAAAACATTTATTATTCCAGATAAAATTTAGGAAAATTCATCTTATTTTATGAAAAAATAATTTATTCATTATGCAGAACAAATCATAGATTACAGTACAGTACTTTATTTCCACACCTATAATACAGGAGTAAATAATGTGTTTAAATCTCATGATTAGTAAGTTATTCGAATATAGTACTGTGTGCAATATTCCATACACTGTATTATATTTATTAATTACAATAACTTTGAAGTGGCTCTCCTATTATTCCTGTAAAGATCACTGATAATAGCACATTTCCACTAATATGATACAATGCAGACTTTTGTTAGTCCAGATTACGTGCGGTCCTGGTTTGGAGAATCTAGTTTCTACTGTACGCCACAACAGTCCCTATCCATTTTCATTTAACTTTAACAACCAATATCATTTCCAGAAATAGTAAATATCTTTACAGCAATTACAAAATGCACATACTGCACATACTGCACAAAATACACTTACTGATTAAACACATTTGGAAAATGGAATCATATTCTACGATTTGTTATCTACACGCATATTGACCTTTACAGGACCAACTGAATACACATTGCCAATATTATGGAATCAGTTCAGATCTCAATACTCAAACCATAGCCAAACTCCCAGAATGAATCATTTCCATGGCGAACGTCAGAGGGCACTAACATCTCTAACAGTAACTCAAGTAAAGAATAAAATTAAAGTTCAGATTAACACTGTAATGGCCTGAATTACTCCTGACAGGTATAAGGAGGGGAGCAGAAGGACTAAGGAATGTAACATCTTCATGCCAATGAGGCCCATCGTGGCAACTTGGTAAAAAAAGGCCATTGACAGGTTAACAACAAGAAAAGCAGGTAAGTAACTCGATACTTAATGGGTGGCAGGATTTCAACTACATTAAACTACATTAAAGTGAATATGAAGCATTATTCAAACAGGAAGCGCTATCCAACTATCATGTTTGGGACTCACTATCAGGTGCAAATAGTTTTCTTATTTAACTGAACCACCAATAAATGCTACTCCCAGCACCATTCTTTAGCGGTCCCTGAATATTTGAAGTAGTGGTACAAAATAGGAGAGGAAGGAAATGACCATCATACAACAAATTATTTTCAAGCAAAACTTAGATCTCTCATAGATGGGAATTAAATATTTTACGAATTCTGGAGCAAAATATGAGCAGATTATATTTTGTCATGAACATTACACAAGTGCTACAAGACCATGCCATCAACTGAACATTAATTATTCGGACTGATGCTTTCACAGCCTGTGCTAATAGACATGGTAAAGCAGCTTTCAGGCTATTGCAATGTCAAGTAAAAACAAGCAGTTACATTTCGCACAGACTCTGCTCTGCATATTTAGTAGAAAAATCACTTGTCCATGAGAACATTATTATTATTATTATTATTATTATTATTATTATTGGGATTGTTGGACATGAAAGGACGCATGAACTTCGCAGCTACAAAATAGCTCTAGAAAGCGGGTTTATATTGTGAAGGCACTCACCGAAACGAGCTTGTATGGTTATTTTAAGCCCCATTGCATGGTAGATGTGTTTGTTTACAACTGGAACGACAGAATATTGAGTGAAATATTGAAAAGTTTGTGGTGAAATAATCCTGTTGTGAGCAGCCATCTTGCCAAAGATCAAAATCACGTAGAAGGTACACTGCGGTAGATTAGACGATCGCTTTATAGTGTAAGCGCTCCCAGCCGCCTACTCACAACTTCATCTCCTTGACTCTAGACACGGCCAGCTAGACTCTCGCATTGGCATGCTGGCAGAAGCAGACATTCTGTGTGATACAGTGGAGCTCCCTGGTGTATCAAGGGAAAGTATTCACAATGGCCGAAATGGTAGGAGTATTGACTTAAATCTGATTGATGATATCAGTCGGCAGATAATGGATAATCAATACAAAGAAGAGGTGCATCTTGAGACAGCAAGATCACTGTTAAAGAACATAATGGCTATTCCTCTCAAAAATCTCAAAACGGAAATAAAGAATGGCCTCATGAAGCTGGAAGAAGCTTTAGAGGCTGGAGCAGCATGCAGGATGCTGTGGAAGAAATCTGCAGAAGAACAAAAGCAGAGACCAATTACCATGGAGAATAAGGAATTGTCCAACACATCACTAGTGACAAATGACTCGGAGGAGGAAGATAAAGGAAAATGGGAGACATTTCTGTCAAAGAAGAAAAGAAAGAAGAAGAGCGAGGATAGGAAGCACGAAGATATTCCAACGAAACAGGCCAGTAATGATCCTGAAACTACAGTGCTTAGCGAAAGTGGGAAACGACCTCAATCTAAATCTAGGAGTCGTACAGAAGCCGTAATTATCAAACCGATGAACGGTAAGACTTTCGCTGATGTTTTGAAGGATATCAGGAACAGGGTGAAGCCTGAAGACAGTGGAACAGGCATTCGATCCATCCGTAAAACAAGAGCTGGAGCTGTCCTTATTAAATTCAACAAAACAACTAAGATTGAAAATAGGGAGGTATTCAGTAATTCTCTGAGAGATGCCCTCGGACGTGATGGCGATGTAAAGGCGTTAATCCCCCGAACTACACTGGAGATTCGAGACATGGATGGCGTCACTACCGCCGCAGACGTGGAGGAAGCTGTAAGACGAGATTCCGGAAATCCCCATGGAGAACTTAAAATATCGGTCTCGAAACCAAACAGCTGGGGACAGAAACTTGCCATCTTCGAAACCAAAGACGAGGACGCTCAGAAATTACTGGAAGCAGGAAGAATTAAGATAGGATGGCAAAAAACTGCACAGGTCCCGACAGAAGTAAGCTCTGTTTTAAGTGTGGAGAATCTGGCCACAAGGCAGTAGACTGTAAAAAGAACAATCCACGATGTATGCTTTGTACAGACAAGGGTGTTAATGAAGCTAAACGAAATCACATTCCTGGATCGGGAGCATGTGCAATATTTCGTGAAGCTCTGGAGAAAGCAAAAGGTCACAGTAAATTATGCGAATACTTCAAGCAAACATGCACAGGAGTCAAACAGCTAATGATCTTATGACACAGCTGATTTACGAGATGGAAGTAGACATCGTTATTATTAGCGAACCATATCAAGAGAGGGACCATCCAGGGTGGTTTGTGGATAACCTCGGAACAGCTGCAATTTGGATACCAGATCTAGGAAAAGTCCCAGTAACACAGCATGGATGCGATGACGGTTTTGTTTGGGTACAGACTGGGGGAATCACTATTGTAAGCTGTTATTTTACGCCAAATGAATCTGTTTCCAACTTTCAGATGAAAATTGATGGTCTTGAGGATGTAATACGCAGAATGGAAAAAAAACTAGTGGTCGCTGGTGACGTAAATGCTCAAGCGTTGGAATGGGGCATGCCACAAACAGACTCCAGAGGACGTCGTATAATGGAGATGGCAGCCAGAACGGGTTTGGTGGTCAACAACATTGGAAACGTGCCAACATTCCGACGGCCAGGATGCCAGGGAACAATACCGGATGTAACCTTTTCATCAGAGGATATTACGCCTAAGATTTCGGAATGGCAAGTGATTGAGAACTATACGGGGAGCGATCACCAATATATCATCTTTCGACTTCTCCAAGAATCTCCTCAAGAAAGAAACATCTTGCGCAGACCAGCACGGTGGAACGTAGCCGGTATTGACAAGGAAACGTACATTGATGTAATACGGAATGGAATGGAGAACATAACTGAAAAATGTTCTACTCGTAGAGGGAAAGAAGCAGCTGGTGTATGTGTTGAACTCACTATGCAGCTAATCCATCAAGCATGCAACGCCTCAATGCCCCGCAGGAGGCCGCGAAATAGCAAGCGCCCAGCGTACTGGTGGACCGAAGAGATTGCTGAACTGAGAAAGAATTGTCTGCGACTTCGACGCAGGGCTCAGAGGATGAGAGGCAGTCAAGAGAATACCTCAGTCACAGCGGAGTACAAGTCAGCGAAGAAGGAACTCCGTAATGCAATCAGAAAAAGTAAAGCCGGTAAATGGTGGGCACTGGCTAAAGAAGTAGAAGATGATCCATGGGGACAAGGTTATAAGATTGTAATGAAGAAACTCGGGACATTTTCAACCCCGAGTGCGGATCCGCAAACAATTAAACAAATTGTGGATACACTATTCCCAGACCATCCAGAGAGGATTGACTGTGATGCCGAAAAAGAACTGGATGACATACCCCTCTTCACTGTAGAAGAGCTGAATAGAGCTATTAGCTCTCTTAGAAACAAGAAAACTCCAGGACCAGATGGTATACCTACAGAAGTGTTAAAGATAATAGCAGAACTATGTCCAGAACTGTTGCTGAATATGTACAATCATTGCCTGCAAACGGGTGTTTTTAGTCCCCGATGGAAAATGGCTCGTTTGGTTCTGATCAGCAAAGGAAAACTTGGCGGTTATAGACCTTTATGTATGCTGAACACAGCCAGAAAAGGCCTGGAGAAACTTCTGCAGCCCAGAATCCTCTCAGCAGTTCAACTAGCAGGGGATCTATCTGTTCGCCAACATGGATTTCGGAGGGGACACTCGACGCTGGATGCAGTGTGGGAGGTGGTGAATACAGCAGAAAGGGCACAAATGGGCAATCATCATTCCCGTAAATTGACACTTCTTGTGACCCTGGATGTGAAAAATGCCTTCAATTCGGCAAGATGGAGCGACATGTTGGTAGCTCTTGAGGAAACTTTCAAGCTACCACAATATCTTATGCGCATAATGAGAGATTACTTCAAAGATCGCACTCTGTTGTATGATACGGAAGATGGAGAAAAGACAAAACGTCTGACGGCTGGTGCAGCGCAGGGATCGATCCTTGGTCCAGATCTTTGGAACATAATGTATGATGGCTTGTTACGTTTGGAGATGCCAGAGGACACGAAGCTTGTGGGCTACGCCGATGATGTGGCCGCCTTGATAGTAGCTCGTAATGTTGAAATGGCTCAAATCAAACTGAACCAGGTGATGTGGCGCATAAAAGAATGGATGATGAACCACAGTCTAACATTAGCCGAACACAAAACGGAGATAGTTCTTCTGACGAGGAAAAGGATCGAAACTCTTGTACCAATGACTGTTGGAGAGTTAGTGATTGAAACATCTGAGAGCACAAAATATCTAGGAGTGACACTTTACTCCAAGCTCACATTCTGGAATCATATTCAGAGAACGACAGACAAGGCAGTAAAATACATGACTGCAATTAGCAGACTAATGGGAAATATTAAAGGTCCGAAATCCAGCAAACGACGTCTTCTCATGTCGACGGTTCAGTCAGTGCTCTTATATGGCTCTGAAATCTGGGCTGAATCCTTGAGATTCGCTTGGTATCGGAGAAGGATAGCTGCCGTACAACGGAGAGCGGCTTTACGTATTGCATGCGCATACCGCACGGTCTCCGAGCCTGCAATCCTCACGGTGGCAGCAATAGCCCCAATAGACCTACTTGCATTGGAGCGACATGAAATCTGGCGAACCCAAGGAGAGCTGGGAAAGAAATGTGCAAAGAAGCGTGCCTTCAGTCAACGGATGAGGCGATGGCAACTCAGATGGGAAAGTGACCCTCGAGGCAAATGGACCAAGCGATTGATACCACGCTTGGATATCTGGGTTGAAAGGGCCCATGGTGAAGTAAATTACTACCTCACGCAGCTTCTAACAGGGCATGGATATTTCCGGAAATTCCTGCATAAAGTGGGCAGAGCGAATGACGCAGCATGCATATACTGTGATGACATTGATGATGTATTTCACACCTTTTTTGTATGCGGCCATTGGACGATTCAGAGAAGATGTGTGGAAACTGAACTAGGAGAATTGACAGCAGATAATATTATTTCGGTGATGCTGCGAAACCAGGAATCCTGGGATCGCGTGGCAGTGTACGTGGAGAATGTCCTTCGTCAGAAGAAGAAGGATTTGGAAGCATACGAACGATCGTAAAGGAGAAATGAAGAAAGAAGACGTCTGAAAGACAAAGCACGATATCACCCTGAAGTAATGCGAGAGCGGTTCCGGGGTGATGATACACATCGTGGGAAAAGGGTGTGTGGTTTTTAGTGGGTAAGAATCCCACACACTTGTGGAGTGCGGACCCTTCACAAGTGTCTTTTTGAAGATTTTCCACAATCCCTCGTAAAAAAAAAAAAAAAAAAAAAAAAAAAAAAAAAAATTATTATTATTATAATAGAGATTTTCATACCAACATCGTATGGCATGGAGTGTCAAATGGAATTTTTCCCTCCTTTTCCTTTACCATCTTCCTTAGAGGCTACCTCTGTGGATTAGTGATAGTGCCACTCTGTAGATGCCAAGGTTGAGAGTTCACACCCAGCAGCTGTAGTCATTTCTGAAAGGAGGGAAAAATTCCATTTGACACTCCATGCCATACGATGTTGGTATGAAAATCTCTGGTGGCACATTTGGTGTTTACTTGACATAAGAATGACAAGACCTTTAGCAAAGACTGCATACGGAATGAGTTTATAAAAGAGGGAGCAGAACTCTAACACAACCAATCTCACATAAGTCATATCAGTGCAATGGAAATCTAGGAATGAGCATCATTCTACTACACAAGAAAGAGTCAAAGGATGGTTTGAACAACGATAAGGCACAAAGTCTTATGTACAGTCTGAACAAATGGTTTTCGAAGGTAATAACAAGAAGACTGACAAAGCTCCTAGACTAGAAACTAACATGTGAACATTCAGGCTTTGGTACAGCAAACCACATCAAAACTCTCAACCAAATTATAGAAAACAATGAAGAACTTTGTTTACTGTTGATTAAGCAAGACATTTGACTCACTACTCCACTCATCACACAACCAGGGAATAGAAACAAATTATATCAGTACTCTCTTGACAGTCTATAAAGATAACCTCTTGGACAAACTTCCACACAACTACCACTGATATTTCCCTCATTTTTTATAGAACAAAAGATCTAAATAAATGTTATCATGAGCTATTTTCGTGCAAAACCAACCAAAATAGTTTTATGCTTTAGGGCCCTTTCTGAACCACCCCCACCTGCTGAAATATTTTTGACAACATATAACTAAGATCGTACTGGGCCTTATTCTAAACTGAAATACCAAGTTACATTAAAATCCACTCATCTGTTTTCCTGTGATGCTGTAAAACACAAGTCATTACAATGATATCAGTATTCTTATCACAATACAATGTTAACAGACCAGCATATCAAGGTTAAAAGCAATGCTCCATCAAATGATAAACTACAGTTTAACAATTTTCATGCACAGTACTACTTTTTACAAAGGAAACGATTTGTGTCCTATTCAATACATCTTGCAACAGTAATACGCTGGCGTTCTAAGAACGCCAAGTCCGAGAGCTGGAATGATCCGGCTACAGACAGCAATGAACTGCTGTTTTCTGTTAAGTGTTCACTACCCCCCATTTCTAACAGTGCCTCCTGGCAGGGATTAAATAGTCTGAATACTATCCTGAACCAGTGTGTCACGGACCAGTAGTACCAGAACAAGTATGAACAAAGGAATGGCATACAAAAAAGTTTTCTAAATATCCAACTACTTCCTGCATCCCACCAATACGCAGGCAGGCTGTTCTACTCTGGAAACTAACTCCCTTGAATCATGCAGCAGTTTTGCCATCTGTTGAAGATGGAGAGAACGCACATCACAACAAACAATAGTCTTGTAATGTTACTGTTGATCAATTTTTATGGGCTTTTAGTCCTTCAGTTTGTTTCCAGCCGAGTGTGATATCAGGGCATCCATGTACAGGGAACCCACCTTCCTCTGTTCACAACTCCCTCTGGTCTCATTTTCATTGCCAGTTCGGTAAAACAGTATGAAGGCTAGTTTACATGATGACACTAAGTTTTGCAACTGACTTATATCAATATGCAAGCATGAATTGCAGTTGTGACACTAAATTAAGACTCTAGCAACGTTTTGTAAAACCAACCGGGTCACAGATTATAAACATTTTGATGTGTTACTTGGTTTGCAAACAGAAGTGGGGATGTGAAGGAATAGTGCAATATCTCAACTTTTTCACAGTGCAGACGAAAATAACTTCCTTAAAATCCCACAGAATTGAATGCACTACTGATATTGAATCTTTCGAAACTGACAGTTTATGAACTCAAAAATAAAATACATCCTACTGGGAATACCTACACGAATTAACTCTCGATAAGGAAGATGGAAAACAATAAGAAGTCTAGTAGAGGCACGCAATAAATTTATAAGCCTAAAATTCCTTAGTTCAACCTTACTCCTTCTACAATTATCTTTTTCAGTAAGGTTGCAGGACATCTTTAATGTGATCCTGTATTTATCTATTCCCTATTCCAAATTCGTATGTTCATTTTCTCAGCCTTTAGAGTCCCTAACAACATTGCAGCCATGACTGTAGTTGCTGTAAGAATCTGAGTATAGAATTAAGTAAAGTGCAGAAGATTCCATGGAACTACAACATGCACTTGTCTCTGCGTGTAAACCATCATTGAGATCTGTTCCATAAAATTAGAATGAAACCTAGTGTCGTGTAAACTAGAATTAACACTTAAGTATTCTCTATAATGTTCATTACTTTGTACTAATTGAAAGGACCACTACAGTTGGGCCCACGTTTAGCACCACCGGCGTGTAAAAGTTGGCTTACGCTGTTCAAAAATGGTCTGTTGCTATGGCAACGACAGAGATGTCACATTTAAGGAAGTTATGTGGGTTGGCTTGCTCTCGGTCGCTTTTGTGATATTATTCGGAGTAGTGCTGTATTAGTTGCTGGTTTATGTAATAATTTAAGTGTTTGTTTTCTGAATATTATTTTCATTGTTAGTTCATTTTTGTAAGTTAATCAGTGGCTAGTTGTATAGTTCTGTTCTCTATTTAACATGTGCATTTGGTGAGGTTATTGTCAGATTAGTGAATATGAAATCGCATATTTATCGGCAATGGCGTGTTCTGTCTTAAATGCCGGGATTATTAGGACGAGCTTAGGAACGGGTCAAAGTTGACTGAATTGCGATAGATCAATATAGTTGATTAAATATTCAACCTGTATGAAAGGGTGATATGCCGCAGATAGAGGTAATTATGACAACGCAGCGTACTTTGTAGTTACTGCTTTCGCCGCTCAAACGTCAGGCTTCAACTCTCGTGGACCCAACTATAAAGGCCTAAACTTTCTCATGTCTGTGCTAACACTTGCATTACCATTTTACTTAGCGTGAATACAGTTATTGCGGACGTGCCGACCCTTGGCCCCGAGAATTTGGAAAAAACAAAAAACAGTTACAGCAAGGCCAATGTCGATCAGATAAGTGACAGAGTGAACAAGGAAGGATGTCAGTGCTGTGGGCATTATGGTGTTAACAATAGTGAAGGTAATTTGTCAGCATTCGAGCAGTAAATTCACCACTCATCTCTACATGCAATAGTGAGGTTAAGTGAACCAATCTACAACACTCCACAGTTCACACACTTAAAAAACAAACCCACCTAAACGTGTTACCACAGACATTACATACCGACCAATTTGCACCAACACACAAATTGATTCACACAGGAGAGAAAATCTGCAGTTGCAATGAGTGCGAACAGACATTCACCGATATTTCATGCGCTGGTTCAGTCTGGAAAGGAGAACCACAGCTGCAATATAAGTGAGCAGACGTTCACACTAGAGAGAAAATCCACAGTGGTAATAAGTGCGGAAAGACGTTTACTGAAATCACATAAGCTGCCACCAATCTCTTGTCCCAAAGGCAAAAAAGCATCCTCAAGCAAAGGAAAATGCCATTACAGCAAAATATCAATACCGCTGATGACGAACAAACAGGAGAGGGAAGTCTCTAGTGCCCGAAGTTCAGCAAAGATATTGACAGGAGTCCCAGGCCGTGAAGTGTGATGGCCCATGTGATCGACGGCTACACAGGGAATGCGCAGGAGTGAGTATGGGGGAGTACAACATACTCAATTCCAAGAAATGTTCACTGCTATGGTTATGCTCCCACTGCAGAAACGAAAACCAGAAGATAAACAAGGATGTGCCAAGAGACTAAAATAAAATTAGGGATTTGAAAGAATGCATGGAAAGGAAAGATGAAGAGAACAAGCAGGCCTACAGAGAGAGACATACTGAGCTAACCATTATGATTAAAACGCTGCAAGATAAAATCATGAAAAACAGCTCGAAGGATATACCCCAACGAGAAAATCATAGGCGGCAGCGGGAACAGCACGGATACAGAGACAGAAATCCCGGTACACCATGCCACCGTAGTAGATCTGGGAGGTCCCGGACCATGGCAACAATGACAACCACCACTACATTATAGCGAGCGCTCCCCTGCCATAGACTGAGGGGCAGGAGATCAAGACCAAGATCATTTTACACCCCGTGCACCAAGAAGGAAACAGAAGGGTACATCAACGGCGCCCGCCGGAAAACTACGTGCCGCAAACAAGACTGCATGGCTGTATGTAGGACGCTTGAATCCGGATGTAACCGCAAGCGATGTCGTAGACTACTTAAAAGACAAGGGAATCGAAACCAGCATAAAACGTGAGGAACTCGTCACCAGAGGTGAGAATAAAGCCTTTAAAGTTGGGATTCCCTTCGAGAGGAAGGAGGATGCTTACGACCCAAACTTATGGCCAGTGGATGTGATTTACCGGCCTTTTCGTTTTTGACCATGACATCGCATGAGATGCAAACAATCAGGAAGTGAAGTTATTTCTATGGAAAATTAAAGGCCTGATAAACGCCACGAACTCTAACACCAGAAAACATTTTTTTCCCCCATGTCATCGTAATACTGGTGGAAACCTTCCTAACTTCAGATTGGATTGTGAGAAATCACTACACAGTGAACAATCTGGCAGAGCAAGGTGTGGTGGGGAGGCCGAAAGGATGAATCACCTGCCTTTTAAAGGCTCACTTCACACCATTCAAAGCCATATATAAAAACAACAATGTTCTAGTAGTGAAGACTAAATTGTGTGTGTTAATATGTGTGTATTTTCAGCCAGGTTTCACATCTTATCAGATCATTGATGAAATAGGCAAACGGAACGGAAGGATAACATCATCCTAGCAGCAGACCTAAATTGCCGAACTGACATTCCATCACAGAAGACAATAGAGGTCTTAGGCTACTTAGAAGATCGGAAGACGTATGTCTGTTATAACGGCATTAGCACCATTGATCTTGTCTTTTTGAATCAAGGTAAAATAAAGCCAATAAAACAAGACATAATCCCAACCCCCTACCGGATACACCAACTAGTAGAAACGACTTTCCTACTCAGTCATGGCAACAAAAAGGATAAGCCTAAAACATTGAAATTCTCAAGGAAGACTACACCAGTTTATTTGCGAGACAGACAACCAGGCAGTCTCGGAAAAGGCCCGGAAAGGAGATCTTGACGAAGCAGCAAATATGCTCATCGAACATCTTTTACAGGGCGAAGTCATACCAGAGGCCGCCATAACGAGAAAATCTAAACCATGGTTTGACGAAGCCTGTTACAGACTCTGTAGGACTACATTGAGAGCTGTGTGTAGGGAATACAAAGATCCCACTGACGATCATCTAAGGGAATATTCTAATCAAAGGAAGACATACAAAACCCTTACAAAAGAAACAAAGGAACGGTATCAGGAGCAAGAGGAGCGAAGGCTGATTACGGCAGCAGATCAGTTACCATACAAAGCATTGAACACAAGGCAACCAAGATACTGCACAAGCATCCCTATGGAGACATGGGTGACTCACCTTAGCAATGTACTGCAATACATGGATACTCGATCAACGGATACCCCGGAGATCGAGGGGGACTCTGACTTTGACATGGAGATATTCACAATTGAGGAAGTAGAAGCCGTTATCCTCTGCTCAAAAAATAATAAAGCTTGTGGCCGAGACAATATATGTAGTGAGCACCTTAAACTCGCTCTCCCAGTGTTAAAGGAAGCAATAACTTCCTTCCTGAATAAATGTCTCAGGCTAGGAAATATTCCCCATAGCTGGAGAAGGTCCACAGTAAAACTGTTGTATAAAGGAAAGGGAAGCACCGAGGGCCCGAACTCCTATCGAGGCAACGCCCTGGAATGCGTGTTATTCAAAATTCTAACAAAACTCTTATGTCAACGCCTGAACAGAGAAATTGACCTCAAGCTCGCGGAGGAGCAATTTGGCTTCAGAAAACTAAGATCTAGAACACAGGCCATCCAATGCCTGACAGTCCCAAAAGGAAAATTACGTGCCATATTTATAGATTTCTCCAAGGCTTGACACGATCAATAGGAAAATCCTCATAGAGAAGTTAGGAAAACAAATGAGAAGAAACGGCTATACAAAACAGCTTATCGCGAACATCCTGGCCTCAGATTACAGAGATAAACGACGGAATCACAACATCATTCCAAATAGAACTAACAACCGTTGTATTGCAAGGGGACACAAAGCCCACTACTGTTCATCGCAACGGCAGATCACACAGGTAGTCTCTAAACAAGTAATTCTATATATGTATGCCGATGATATCGTGCTGGCCTGGAGATTTGAAAAGAAGCTGCAATCTGCATTTGATCTGCTGCTGGAATGGGCAGAAGAAAATGAACTCGCTCTAAACAAAGACAAGACTATGTCACTGACTTTCTGAAAAGGAGGAAAACCAGCAGTTTTTCACACACACACACACACACACACACAGTGGAGAGTATCTTTAATTTCAAGTACTTGAGCGTGACTCTCCAGACAACTGGCAAAGTTTTTACGCTCCACATCAACGATAGGATCGGCGCAGCTATGAGGCCCATAAACGGCATCAGACAGCTGAGAAAACGCTACGTCAAAACAGCCTTGGAACTTTTTCATCTCAAGGTTACACCTGTCGTAACACGGATTAGACAAGATCTGGACACACCTCAAGCTGAAACACCTGGGGAAGCTAGAAAAACGAAAGATGACTTTCTTGAAGGAGGTTCTGTGTGTCTCAAAATACACGACATCAAGACTCGTTTACAAACTAACACATGAATTATATTACATGGAAGAGCTCCACCTCAACCTGCCGCTACAATCTACACCAGCATAGGTGCAACTCATGGACAACCTACAAGCAAAGAAGAGACACATCTGGTGGGATTTTTACATCACTGACGCAATGACCTGCAACGATTGGAAACTGGGAAACTATGAACTAAGGCATATGGTCACACGCTTTGCCGTACATGGCTTCCATCATAAGCTGTGCAGGTTCAAGTTTCACCAACCTGATGCAGAATGTGTTTGTAAACGCTGCAGTGAATATTGTGAAAGGTATCATGTGATGCACTGTACACATAGACTTGAATCCTTGACGTCATTCTGTTAACGACTAGCCTGCTAGCACTTGTAAAGTATTCTATATTTGCTTTTTACCTTGTCTGTATCATTCTTTCTTTTGGCTTCTTGCTGCAATAAATGTTTTATTTTATATCAATTTTTCTATAAATCAGTTCAGCCATTTTCTTGTAACTTGGACTATGCGACAAAAGTCTAATGTCACGAATATTTGTATACCAGGCTATTTAAACTCTGCGCCTTCTCTATGGCTATCTATGCCAAACTTGCTTCCTTGGGAGTGAGATGGCTCTGCCGTCTATTTACTCGTGACATCTCATGGACTAAAAGAAATGAGTAGCTTAAGAAATTTCATTTTTGTTATTGGTAAACTTTTTTTAAGGATTTTTTTAATGTACCAAAGTTATCAACATGTCAGCTGGTTCCTCCTCTATTGTATTCTAAATTATCATATGCTTGTAATATGTTCTCTAGCCAATCAAACCCGGGGATCAGCCTATCAGCATATTGTAGTTCAATTTTACACATTCCAGGTCGGGTGCCCTTCACCGCATTCACTGCCCTGTTCTCGGCCACTTTCCAACTACCTGCATGCATTCATATAAAATGTCGGAACTTCACCAACCTTTGAAGGACTACTGTGTTTTATTCTGAAGGCCTTCCTGAATAGTCCTAGTACTCTTTCCTTGTGTGGTTGTCCGAATAGCAGGTATCTTTGTGAATAGGCACAGAACATTGTTTGCACATATATCTTGTTTCACTGCGCTTACCCTTGCTCGAACACACGACACTAGTTGGGTTTTTCTTTGCAGCAGTTGCTGGAATTTTCTCTAGGATATGATCCCTTATTAGTCCGGATATTCTGCTTGGGGGGTCCTGAGTGGGGGCTCTCTTTACAGAACCAGAATGAGAGGAAGTTTGGGGCCAACCACTCCCTAGCAGCTCCCATCACGAACTGCTTGTACCTCAATTTTCTTGGGGGATTTAGGAAACAGAACAGCCCAAAAGCACAGTTCACTGTTTACTGTCTTGCAAAGAGGAGTATTGGTCTGCCCGATCCACTCCCTTCATAAATCTGTTACCGAGCTCGATAGCTACAGTCGCTTAAGTGCGGCCAGTATAAAATTTTTTTAAAAAAAGTATCAAAACGGTGGAAGAATCTCAATAGTGTAAAATTTAGTGATTAGATTTTGATACGGAAAATGAAGCTGATTACTTGCAGTATCCAGTAGTCGGGAGATAGTGGGTTCGAGCCCCACTGTCGGCAGCCCTGAAGATGGTTTTCCGTGGTTTCCCATTTTCACACCAGGGAAATGTGGGGGCTGTACCTTAATTAAGGCTGCAGCCGCTTCCTTCCACTTCCTAGACCTTTCCTATCCCATCATCGCCATAAGACATATCTGTGTCGGTGCGACGATAAGCAAAATAGCAACAACAAACAACATAAATCTGTTATAAAAAAGGATGCAAATTGTCCCTGTCTTCCTATCTGGCATGCACGTTGACCGCATAGATGCATCACGAATTGTAGTTATCTTTCTGACAACTCATATCCTTCCAAACTACAAGCAAAACTTCACTTTTGCACATAAGTGCCATTTCCCCTTTTGTAGTAGCCTAAAATTGTCTTTCAGCTCACATGGCAAACCACGATTCTCTCCAATAGTTCTACAAACCCGTGTTTAATGCTGGAGGAGGTTTTCGGCAATAGTCGCTATTATAGTACTTATCTTGATAAATGTGGTGCCACATACCAACATAAGGTTTCATGACAGACCAAGTTTCTTCCCTTCCCCTGTATAAATCTCAAAGTTTCAGATGTAACCTGTTTTGCTCTCGTACACCATTCAAACTAAAATACTGTATCTCACTAATTTCCCTGGATTACATGTCCTGAACTTAAAATGCCCACACCATGGGATAATCCTTTCATCAAATGACAGCTGCTGCTGCTACGGTTTGTCAGACAAACAAACTTGGGTAAAAAGTAATCTAACAGAGGCTGAACTCTCTGTATTCTATTGCTCACATCTGTTTTCAATTCAAATCAAAATCTCTATTTGCAAATTTGATGCCTACCTCGGTGACAAATGGTACACTAAACAGCATTATTGTCAAGCACTAAATTTTAAATTAACAAGAGAAGACATTTTCCTAGAATACAATATTATACAATTTACACTAACATTTTTTTCTATTAAACACACAGCTCATCCTGAATAAATGTATATTGTTTTGTGCAGAGCTATGTTTATTTTCACATAAACATAAGAATAACAAGATGCAAAAAGAATAAATAACAATCCAAAGAACATGTATCAGTCTCAGATCGCGTCACCAACATGCCGCCCACCTAATTTGAGGAACAAATTACGTAACTAGAATCAATAAAACTTCAAATAAATAACAAGGAAGTAACGTACACGAGCAAGAAATGGTTCAGGATATAAAAAAAGTTATTGAACAAATTATTCTTGAGGAAACACACAAAGTTTTGTAATAGGGCGTTTGTACACGCCCTTTGGAGTGCACACTGATACAACACGGACTTGCCCATCAGCCCCAGGATGAACCGCCTCAATTACCCCAGTCTGCCACACAAGTGGGGGTAAATTGTCCTCCTTCACGATTACCAATGTACCACGTTGTAGACTGGGTAGTCTTGTAGACCATTTACTGCGTTGCTGAAGTTGAGACAGATAGTCGCTAGACCATCTTTTCCACACCTGTTGTCTGCATCGCTGAATGAGTTCCCATCTTGACAAACGTGACACTGGACCTGGAAGCAAATCTCGCTCCGGCATGGAAATAAGTGGTTCACCTACTAAGAAGTGGCCAGGTGTTAAGAAGGAAAATTCATCAGTGCTGTTAGGTAAAGGAGTGATGGGTCTGGAATTGAGGCAAGCTTCAATCTGTGTGAGGAGTGTGTACATTTCTTCAAATGTCAGAACTGTGTTCCCCACTACTCTCTTTAAATGGTACTTCACAGATTTTATCCCGGCTTCCCACAATCCACCGAAGTGTGGTGCTTGAGGGGGGACAAAATGCCACTCAATTCCTTCTTGAGAGGCAAAGGCCAGTACTTCACTTTGATAACTCCGTGACTTAAATAGAAGATGCAATTCCTTGAGTTCATTTTTTTCACCCACGAAGCAGGTGGCATTGTCACTGTAAATGTTACTACATCTACCTCTCCGTGCTAAAAATCTTCGTAGTGCAGCTATGAAAGTCTCTGTAGTAAGACTGCTCACCAACTCAAGGTGAATTGCTTTAATAGCCAAGCATACAAATAAGGCAATATAACATTTTATCTTCACCTTGCTGCGTACAGTGCCTTGCTTGATGTACAATGGTCCATCATAGTCTATACCACAATTAAAAAATGGCTTACTTGGTTCAACTCTTGCAGGAGGCAACTGACCCATGAGCTGTTCTGTTGTAGTAGCCTTCAGTCTGAAACAGCGAAGACATTTATGGATGGTCTTTCGGATGACAGATCGCCCGTTGGGTATCCAAAAGCGTTGTCTTAGAGATGCAAGGAGCAATTGAGGGCCGGCATGTAATAACCTTTGATGTTCGTACAATATCAACAGTTTTGTTACATGCTGCTTTGGAGGCATTATCAGTGGATGTCTTTGATCATAGGGTGCTGATAAGTTCTCTAACCTACCGCCCACCCTGAGCACATTATTGGCATCTAGAAAAGGATGCAGAGATTTTAACTTGCTATCAACGGGAACTGACCGACCTTGTTTCAGCGTTTTGATTTCCTTATGATAAGTACTTAGCTGAACATTATGGACAATGACGTTCATAGATTTATTAAGCTCTGTGGTTGTCAGACTTCCAGTCTGGCGTTGTCTCGTATCACTGCATTTGAGATTGTATATAAATCTTAGAACATATGCCAAGGTTCGCAATAACCTTGACCATAAGGAGAAATAATTCAGAAGGTGTTCCCATGGCAAATGCACGGAAAGTAGACTGATACTAGCATGTTTTCTTTCTGGTACTTCCTTTGCTTCATTTTTTTGTAATTCTGGCCAAGTGGATCGAGGTTCCTTAAGCCATAAAGGTCCCGCCCACCATAGCCGAGTTAGCTTCAAATTTTGAGGATCAACTCTTCTTGAAATGATGTCGGCAGGGTTATCTTGAGTAGGAACATGTCTCCAATTCTTTGTATCAGACAGCTCTTGTATTTCAGAAACACGATTTCCCACATATGTCTTCCATGAGTTAGGTGGTCCAGCTATCCAAGCTAAGACTATGTTAGAATCAGTCCAATAAAACTCACGTTCTGCTCTGTCTTTGATAGCAGTTCACTTTCTTCATTAGCCTAGCTAGGAGTAAGGCACCACAAAGCTCAAGACGTGGCAAGGATACTTTTCTCAGTGGTGCTATTCGAGATTTTGCAGTTAACAATGAAACAATTGCATTTCCTTTGGTGTACACACATCGCAAGTAAATGCAAGCACCATAGGCTTGCTCTGAAGCATCTGAAAATCCATGAAGCTCTGTACGGGTGCTATTACTACTTCCGAGAACATAACGAGGAATGTGTATATCATTAAGAGATGAAAGTGTGTTGTGTATTTGCTGCCACTGTTCTTGGAGCTCATCGCATAATGTTTCATCCCAATTTACTCGTAATTCCCACAAATGTTGAAGAATTATCTTGCATCTGACTATGACAGGACCTAGTAAGCCAAGTGGGTCATATATTGCGGCTATACTGGCCAGTATTTTCCATTTTGTCCAAGTTGTTTTTTTTTGTGTGCTTAGAGGCGACAAATTGGATTTGATCACTCGATGGGTGCCATAACAAACCAAGGGTTTTTATGGGTTCTTCTTTACTGTCAAGACTCCATGGAAGTCTAGTTTCTTGAAATTCCTTAGGGATGGCTTCAATGATCTTGGGGTGGTTGGCACACCATTTTCTAAGTGTGAAACCCCCGCTGTGAAGCAATCTCACCAACTCCTTTTGCAGCTCAATTGCGTTTTGAATTGTGTCCACTCCTGTAAGTAGGTCGTCCACGTAAAAGTCTCTCTTCAGGATTTCTGCAGCCCGAGGATATACTTCTTGTTCGTCACGAGCCAGCTGCACAAGACACCTGGTTGCCAGAAAAGGTGCTGCTGCAGTACCGTATGTCACGGTGTTCAATTTGTAGATTTTGATAGGTTCTTGATATGAGCTTCTCCAAATTATTCTTTGCAGATCTTGATCTTCTGGATTCACCTTTATTCCTCTGTACATTTTTTCAATGTCTGCAGTGAGAGCATATCTATACATTCTAAATCTTAAAATAATGGAAAACAGGTCTTCTTGTACTGTTGGGCCCACCATAGAATATCATTTAATGAGAGGGAATTAGTAGATTTAGCTGACGCATTGAATACTACACGAAGTTTTGTGGTGGTACTATCTTCCTTGATAACAGCGTGATGTGGCATGTAGTAGGATGATTGACTCGGCCAAATTTCTTCAATGGGTTCCATGTGACCTAATGCAGCATATTCATCCATGAACTCAACATAGGATTTCCTCATGGATGATTGGGGCTTCAGTCTCCTTTCCATATTTTTGAAACAACGCATGGCATTGTTGAAGGAATCTCCAAGTTGCTCTGGCTGGCTTTGTTGCCAGAGACATTCCACCTTAGTATGAAGAGAGTCATGAGTTGCTACACAACTTATGGCAGCAGACTTTTTCTGACTCATGTTTGTTGTAGGTATGCAACCTGCCAGCACCCAACCAAATACAGTATTCTGGATGGTAGGATGTCCTTCTTGGATGAATTGGCCTGGACGCAAAACTTCAAGAAATACGCTCGCTCCTAGCAGTAGGTCTATTTCTCCTGGTTCGTTGAATCTTGCATCTGCCAAGCTAATTTCAGAAGGTAAATGCCAATCTGTACAGTCAATGTGAGAAGAAGGAAGCTGTCCAGTAATTGTGGGCAAAACTGAACAAACAATATGAGGCTGTAATCATATATCCTAGATGAAATATGAATTTGGCAAATGTGTGATGACTATAGCTCTGGAGTTGCTAATTCCTTGAATAGGAACGTGGAGTTGACTGAGAGCTAATCCTAATTTATCAGCAAGCTTTTTCGATATGAAGTTCATCTGTGAGGCACTATCCAGAAGAGTGCGACAGTCATGAGTGTGACCTTGGCTGTCGGTAACCCTAATGATTGCAGTTGATAGCAACACTTCACAGGTGTGGTATTTTCCCTTTAAAGAACAATATGATTGTTGTTGAGAAATGTTACCGGTATCGTTGTGTAGTAATGTATGATGCTTTTTGTTGCACAGTTTGCAGTTTCGAGAGGAACAGTGGCTGGTTTGATGACCACTCTTCAAGCAATTGTAACAAAGCTTATGCCGTTTTACATACTCTAATTTGTCATTAATTCCCATATCCCTAAATTTTAAGCACTGGAATAAGACATGAGGAGCGTCACAGAGGTTACACGATGATGTGGTCACAAAGGCTTGCCCTACACTTTCCTTCTTACTACTGCTGTATCTGGTTCCTTGGGATTGTCTTTCATTCATTAGTTTATTAGTGCTGACTAGCTCTAAAGTTTGACAACTACTTTCAAGGAATGATATTAGTTCTTTCAAGCTAGGATATGGTTGGCCTGAGGTTTTGACCTCCCATTGTTTTCTAAGACTAATACTGATTCGTTCTAAAATGTAATGCGACATTATAATTTCATGTAAAGGGGTTTGCACTTTCATTACTTCAATGGCACTTAAATTACTGCACGTTTGATTTATTAATGCCCTCAGCTCCTTTGGATGATCACTCTTGGCAGAGGGCAACGATAACAACTGTAACATGCATATCCAGAATCAACCTAGGATTGTTGTATCGGTTACAGATCAATTCCCATGCTAATTTGAAGTTATTCTGTGTAACTGGTAAATTCTCTATCAACTTATGTGGCTCATCTGATAAGCATGACAGTAAATAGTGGTACCTCTGAATATCTGTCAGGGCATCGTTATCAATTACTAAACTTTTAAACGTATCATGGAAATGCATGAATTCTGACAGTGGCCCATTAAATTTAGGAAGTGAAATGGCAGGCAGTTTCAGATCACTATTATTGCTATGGCTTATATCACTACTTTCACTAATAGATGACAACGGTTTAACCTCTAATAACGTTTCCATCTTTGACTGCAACTGGAAATAGAATTCTTCAAATCCCTCTCGATCTAAATCATGAGGTTCATTGGGGTCATTAATTTCTAATTGTGTCTGAATCTCGTTGTATTCCTCTATACTAGTCTGTAAGTGTTTCTGTCTTACTTTTATATCGTTAAGATTAGAGCCCACAGAGAAATTATTAACAAATGTAGCTATTCTAGTTACGCGGGCTTTGATGGTAGCTCGTCTTTTTATAAGAGCTCTCTTCTGAGCTTCTTCCATAGTAGAAAGGAAGGAGTACTGAGAAACAAGGAATAAACCAGATTAACTCACGTAGGTATTTAGTGCTAATACAACAGCTTTGGATGTCCGACACAGATGGCTCTGCGTAGGCTCGTTCAGAAGTTTTCTCGTATAGTTCTATAGTACTCTTTGGTTAATGGGTCCACTCCGCACTAGAGGTCATTGATTGTATCCAGAGAATATATTGAGATGAATGACTGTATCACAGGCTGACGTCACACAATGATTCAGTCTCTCGAAGATGCATTGCACACACGCATCACGAAAGAATTAGTGGTTTATCAATAAGCACTCGCAAATATTGATGCTTACAGTCTATAGCAAATAACACTACCCACATGTCGTACAAAATTATCTCCGAACTCCAAGTTCTAACCAAATTCCGGAACAATCTGGTCTTTCGAGGACCAAAAAATGTTTTGTGCAGAGCTGTGTTTATTTTCACATAAAAAACATAAGAATAACAAGATGCAAAAAGAATAAATAACAATCCAAAGAACATGTATCAGTCTCAGATCGCGTCACCAACATATATTGTTTACAAAATTCTACTTATAATATCTCCTGTACTTACAAACATAGTCAACTCATATACAGTATGTGGAATTACAGTACTTCAAATAATACTATAGAACTGGTATAAGATTAAAATTTACATTGCATTTATTTACTTATTTATTTTTTACCCAATTTGGAACCTAAGTAGCATAACGCCCTGGCACGTCTAAACCAGGGCCCCTTTTGCCACCGCTTTTCAGAGATCCTGATGGGCCTTCACAGTTACCGTAGCGGTCCCAGGGCCCTCGAAGTCCCCATTGTACTTCGCCCCTACAGGCAGTCCCCTACTTCGGCTGTCCAATCTCCATAGACCAGGTGATGGAATTAATTTATTCACACACATCTTTTACTTACAATAACCTGCACTGGTCGAATGCCATCTAACCATTTCATTTAATTTCTCTGTTGCTGTTTATTCTCTTCTTGAATATCTGTACAGATTTTGGAAAATGATCAAACACTACCCCTGGTAAACTGTTCCACTCCTTCACGCCCTTCCCAATGAATGAAAATTTACCCTATCGCTTCTGCTAAAATTCCGTCTAATTTTACCCTTGTGGTCAGTTCTGCCAATATAATTATTAAGCCTCTCACGGACTTCTCCCCATGCTGCTTCTTCTGTATAGGCTCTATATAATCCTATAAGTCTAGTTTTCTCCCTTCATTTGCATTCCTCTAACATTTCTGATACACTGCTCTTTGTCCTGAAATCCCCTGTTACAAATCTTGCTCCTTTCCTCTGCACACCATCTAGTTCTTTTGGTGAGGATCCCAAACACTGTTTGCATATTCCAATAATGGACAAACCATACTTAAGTAGCTGTTTTCTAATTCTTTGTTGCATCCTTTAAGTAGCCTCATGACATGTATGCTTTCCCAACAATGTCATCAACATGACCCTTCCAGTGCAAATTACTTTCAAATCTCACACCTAAGTATTTGCACTTGCCATCTTTTGGGATAACAACCTCATCCAAAGTATATTTAAATTCACTTTTAAAGCTCCTGTTTGTAAATGTTGTAACAGTTCATTTGCCTCCATTAACCTTCATATTATTTTCTTCAACCCATTGTTGGATACTCCTTCGGTCCCTTTATAAACATTGAGGATTGTTCAGAATTACAAACAATTGTCATCTGCACACAATCTTAATTTTGATGTTATATTGTTCCCTAAATCATTTGCATTTATTAGGAAAAGTAATTCCCTGTGCAATTCCCTTCCAAACTTTCTCTTTCTGTGATACATGATTTCCTACTTTGACTTTCTGAACCCTCGAATTTAGAAATGTTCTTATCCAATGTGTCCAATCCTATTCCTCCCAGTTTCTATAACAATATTCCATGTTCCACTCGGTCAAACCAATTGGCCTCCCAAATCTAAGTGATCTGGTAGGTCCTGAAATCCCACCAGTTGTGACTCACAAGAAAATTTCCTTCTAAATCCACACTGGCTCCTCACGAACCAATTTTTATCATCACATATCCCTCCGATGTACTTTGTTATTAAACTCTCCAGTATTTTACAAACTACACTGGTCAGGCTGATTGGTCTGTAGTTCTCCAGTTTCCTTTTATCACCCTTTCCTTTATAAATTGGTATTATTACAGATTCGTTCCTTTCCTTTCGTATTACACTATTATTTATGACATAGTTAAAGAGAAATTTTAAATAAGACACTATGTACCACCCCGTTGTCTTTAATACGTACCCAGTAATTTGATCACTTCCTGCTGTTCTCTGACTGTTGTGGTTGAAATGCAGATAGGTAAGTGTTTGTTGAAACCTATTTCGGCTCAGTTTTTGGAAATATGAGGGTTCCTATTAGGGGATCGGTTGACCAATTATCTTTCAGACACTTTCTTCACCTGCCCCATCAATATACACAAAGCAAAAAATTCTTTAATTTCCCTGCTAGTGACATTAGTCCACTTCAGTGTTTTAGGGGATATGTTATGAGAATGAATTTTTGCTCATAGTCTGCTCAGCTACATACTGAAAGAAATCCTCACCAAACATAAGTCCTGCTACTTGTCCTATGTTTCCAGGTTTATTAGGCCATGCCTTTATACCAGGAGCACCTTCATAATCTTCTAGCCTAGGTTCACTGTTGTCCATAACCCAGCTGTCAGAAAACACTACATTATTTACAATATTTAGAATATTAACTCCCGTAACACAATTATCAGACTTGTTTTGCATCCCGTGAGTCCCACACCTTGAAGATAAGGCGACATCCTTGTCATCACTTGAAACATTTCCGTTACAAGATATGTCATCATCGAACTCTAAATATTCAGCATCACTTGGACATTCGGAGCCTGTATCAGCACATAATTCACAAATAATTTCATCCCTGTCAAAACAGGTGTGATCTCTGGGCACCACCATCTTGCAGACTGCATGGCTCTTTAAACTTTGTAAACATGTCAGGAAATGTAAAGAAAAGGAATGATATGAAGAATAATCAAAAAGAAATGCGACTATGGATTGTGTGGAACCATACGTAACACGTTCTGGTATACAAGAGACAACCCAAGCGCTTCCTACTCCTCTGTGAACCACGGAAACCCCGGATCAACCACCACAGCCAGTATGGTAAAACTGTAGAAGACAAATGATCAAACACTATTCTCTGTAACTTCTGTTATGTAATGTGTATCAACATAACGACTAGTAACAGATATTTTAGAATTAAATTGTAGGCCTACCACTAAACTACCATTTCACTTAAGATGAATGACTGCAAACCAATCTTCATTAAATTCTGTTCAGCCATTTTCTAATGATGCACGTTCATACACGCAGAAATAACAGAAAAATTAAAATTTCATTTCCATCTTACTGTGACAAGACCGATACAGAAATAATTCTGAGCAATGTACTAAGAAACTCTTACACACTATGTAGATACTGAAATCAACATGTGATGACAGCTTTCTAGATATTAATACAGCTAATGTCAACATTATTATACTAATTCACATACTTCTTAAAAGAGCCTCCGCGGCTCAGGCGGCAGCCTCTCACCTCTGTGCTGGACGAAGCAGGGGCGGGACTGGTTTTCCGCCCGGTACGCCGGTTTTCCCTGTCATCTTTCTTTCCAGCAACACTCTCCACTATCATTTCATTTCATCTGTCAGTCATTAATCATTGCCCCCAGAGGAATGCGACAGGCTTCAGCAGCCGGCACAATTCCTATCCTCGCCGCTAGATGGGAGCTTCATTCATTCCATTCCTGACCCGATCGAACGATTGGAAACAGGCTGTGGATTTTCATATACTTCTTAAAATAGATTTCCTATCACCTCTTGGCTCAAGAAGAGACAGAGCCATAAGATAACACTATACAGTTGGGATGGACTACAAGAGACTAATTGATTATGTCATCTCAGATGAAGAAAGGAGCAGAATGGTAACAGGTGTCAAGAGTATTACCCAGCGAGAGTCTTGACAGTGACCACCGTCTATTAGTAGCGGACCTGAGAAGCTTCTATGTGCCAAAAATACACAACAGAAAAATGCCAAAAATCAAGTATGGGAACTCCAGAAAAAGGGTAAGAGAACCGAGTATCAGAACCGGATTAAAACCTTGTTACCAAGAGATGAAAGGAAAAATGGAGAGGCAGAATGAACCAGACTTATGGACACATTGATTAAGGAAACAAGTATGAAAACAAGGGAGAAATCTCATGCGGAAAGAAAGGGATCGGGAGAGAAAATAAACTGGATCTTACTAGAGACGAGGCAAAGATCGGAAACCTCAAATATACCTACACAAGAAACTGGACGTTAAAAGAACAATTACAGAAGAAAAAACCAAGGCATGGAAGATATTCACTCAGCAACTGAAGGACAGTAGAGGCAATAAGAAACTACTGTATAGTGTTATCAGAGATAAAAGGAAACCAATGAATATCATAAAGGCACTTGAAGATTAAAATGGAAATCTGGTTAGGACAGAAAAGGACTTGAGAGAAGTCCTGAAGAACCATTTTGACCACCTACTGGATTGACCAGTTCAAGAACAAAATACAGAACCGGAAATCCAAGCCTACAATGAGTAACCTCCCATCATCTGGACAGAAACTGAGGCAGCCTTAAAATCTATGTCTAAAAGAAAATCTTCAGGAGCAGATTAACTGAATGCAGACATGATAAAGGCAGCAGGCAGCTGCACCGAGTACTAAATGCCGAACAAACAGACAAAATACCTGCAGATTGGAGCAAGGGCATTATAATTCTCATTTAAGGAAGACAGCGGGGTTATTCCACTACAGTTTGAGTTTCCGTCAGCTGTCTTATGGATAAAAATTCTGAAGATCCTAGAAAGGAGATTGAGAACCATCACTGAACAACAGTTAGAGGAGGAGAGATCAACAATGGATCTAATTTTTAGCACCCGCATGCTGATGGAAAAGTATTGGGAGAAAGGCAAGAACCTGGTCGTTTTATTACTGGATACAGAAAAGGCCTATGATAGTGCCTAAGGGGAAAAGAAATGTGCCTAAAGGATTGGTAAGGAAAATTCAGATGTTGTACAAAGACTGTACTAGCTGTGTACAAATTGGGGAAGGTTGATCATGGTTTGAGACCAAGAGTGGAGTTCAGCAAGGAGGTGTATTGTCCCTACTACTGTTCACTGTTAGTGACAATATAATGAAGACCGTCTAACTGAATGCAGTGGCCTTCGCTGATGATATGATTTTGGGTGAAACAGAAGAGGAAGTACAGATCAGACTCAACATATGGAAATCCCATTGCAAGACCAAGACAGTAGTGATGGCAGTCAACAGAGATGTAAAACTAGGAGATCACCAGCTAGAGTGTGTGGATAGTTTTTCTTGCCTTGGAAGTGTAACCTCCAGTTATAATTAGGTCAGAAAGGAAATTACAGAGTGAAAAAGGGATCAGAATTCTACCAACAAGTAAGAACACTTATGGGATGACACGATTCCAAAACCAGCCAAACTGATGATCTTTAAGAGCTACTTCATACCAATACTGACCTATGGTATTGAGGCGTCGAGCCTTGTGGCTAAGGCGGCAGCGCGCCGGCCTCTCACCGCTTGGTTCCGTGCTTTAAATCCTGGTCACTCCATGTGAGTTTTGTGATGGACAAAGCGGAGGCGGACAGGTTTTCTCCCGGCACTCAGGTTTTCCCCGTCATCTTTCATTCGAGCAACACTCTCCACTATTATTTCATTTCATCTGTCAGTCATTAATCACTGCCTCAGAGGAGTGCAACAGGCCTCGGCAGCCGGCACAATTCCTATCCTCGGCGCAAGATAGGGCTTCATTCATTCCATCCCTGACCCGGTCACTGACTGGAAAACAGGTTGTAGGTATTGAAGCGTGCACCCTCACAAAAAGAGATTCATCAAGACTGCAAGCATCAGACCTGAAATTTCTTAACTTCTCCATCTTGGTCTTCTGGATGGTGGATCTAAGAAATGAGGTGAGGAAAGAAGCCAGAATCAAGACATCCCTATTAGACTGAATCGCACATCCAAACTACGTTGGTACGGGCATGTGATGAGGATGATGCCTACGAGAACAGCCAGAATAAATTTGGAAAGACAAATGAAGGGAAAAAGACCTGCAGGAAGACCTAAAACCTGATGGATGGATATGATGAAAGTTGATCTAGTTACCAGAGGATGGACAGTGGATGATTTTCTCCATGACAAGTTGTATATGGACAGGAAGAAGTGGAAGAGACTAACAGTACCAGGGAAACTGGAACTGTACAATGATATCACCTCTTGTCAGTCTCATTGGGAAGGTTTTTATCAACAGTGTAAAGAAACAAAATTTAAAATAACAGGAACAGATAAACAGTAAATAGGCTACAGCAAAGGGATATTACTACAATGCAGTTTATTCAGTGCTCTTATAGTGATAATATTGTTTGTGAACAGTTTCTGAAAGTTAATCTCAACCTTGTGTCTTTTTAATGGTGTTTGTGTTGTTTGCCCTGAACCTATTGGATACGTGCATACAGGAAGTGAACAGGCAAGTAATGTGTTCAGTAACGTGTTATATTATTTGCTATTACATTTTATTTCATATCCTATAAGAAGCCACGTGATTATTTGAAACCAGTTACTGGATTGGCTAAAAGAGAGCTAGGCAATGAAATGAGCAAGATTTTCTTGGAGCCCCAGTTCATGATACAATTAACTCAAATAAACTAAACTCACCAGCTCTCAAGCAGCGAGCCAGCTTGGACCTAGCTCTCTTGAATTGCGTAGTTCAAAAGAGCAAGTCTGTTCATTAACAACTCATCGCTAATGTAATGCTGTCACGGTACGTTACTTAAATCTATTAAATAAACTATTTAAAGAAGTTTATGTTGGGTCCACCTTGTCAACACACTTTTTTATCATACATGTTTCAAGAACAATATGCATTCCGTTCATTAGTTAAGTCACATCAAGGAATAAAAAGCAATATAACACTATCTTTTGTTTAGCCCACAATTTAAAGAAGTATTGTATCCTAATAAACTATGTCAATGAATAAACTAGTGAAGTATTATGAAAATTATTACATGAAACTGTAATATTCTGATGAATTGAATGAGAATACCGTAACAAATTTAAGTAAGGTCTCTCCGCGAGTGAACGCAACTACAGTGAATAAATTACCCTCAACACGCCACTTGCAATCAGTTTCAGTAACGACACTGTCTTTATCGGAAGAGCAATCTGATGTAAGAACTGTCACAAAATATGCTAAGCACATGGATATGACGGCAAAAACCACTGAACAAAGTAATCAAAGATGAGATGGTTACAACAAATCGTGAACATTGATATTTAGAAATAGAAAATATAGCAAAAATGTTTGATTTTTGAACAAACAATATTGGCACAATAACTTACCTATTTTGTGTGCTGAACAGGACGACTACGATCACGCCTTCCTGTATGTACACAGCGCTGGTTGTCCAAGTCATTCAGGTCGACTACCTTTCTTCTCTTCATGGACAAGCATATGTACTGCAGTCAACAAAATGTACTTTTCTGAAATGAAAAAAGCCAGTAAAGCAATAAGTTCCTAACAAAATATATCCTTCAACAGTTAATTCTGTCACCAAAACCATCTGAACCATCTACGACAATCTTAGAAAGAATACACAATTCCCAACCAGAGAAAGAAACGCAAGACAACCAAAGGAAAACAAATAACAGGCATAATGGTTTCATCCTGATAACAAGGTAAAATTATACGCTCTCACATTTACCACTGATGTGCATTTAGGGCTGTATCCAGGTGGCACATTCCCTATCAGCTGCTTACCAGGTCTTGTATTGAATAATTACAAACTAGTCAGAAACTTATCGAACATCTCCCTTGGCAAATCATTCCTCTTCCTATGAACAAATATTTGCTCCCTCAATTCCAACTTTATCTTCATATTACGATATTTCCTGCTTTTAAAACGTCCACACATGCTCATTCCTCTGTTAATCTCATTTCACACCCTGGAGCATAGCACTCAGACAAGCAGCTTGTCTCCTTACTCCCAACTTTCCCCAGCCCAAAGACTATTAACATTTTCGTAAAACTACTCTGAAAAGGCCCAAAACAAATTGTGATGCTTTCCTTAGAATCTGCTCCAGTTCTCTAAACACGTAATCCTGGTGAGGGTTCCATGCACTGGAACCATACTCTACTTGGGGTATTGCCAGTGACATATGCCCTCGCAAACACATCCTTACTACAGCCTGTAAATACCCTCATAACCATGTGAAGAGATATGTAACCCTTATTTACAAGCTTATTAATGTGAACCTTTACCACATGCCAACTTCACATGGGAAACCATACTGGAAAGTACACTATTTCTGCTTTTAAAAAAAAAAAAAAAAAACACACAAGCTTTCTTTTATACCACAAATATGCTACTATCATAGATTATTAGCTCCTAGCTAATGCGTCCACTGCCTCAACATGTGACAGCACAGCATCTGTTCCGTGATATTATACCTGCCCATCAGCGTTCAGGCCTGCGGTTCGAAGGGTCCTGTGCTCGATTCCCAGCCGGGTCTGTTTATTTCCTCTAACTCGGGGACTGAGTTTTGTCACAACACACTTTCCATACAACGCTACCAACCATCACAAAAAATTTTTTTTGCTAGGGGCTTTACGTTGCACCGACACAGATAGGTCTTATGGCGACGATGGGATAGGGAAGGCCTAGGAGTTGGAAGGAAGCGGCCGTGGCCTTAATTAAGGTACAGCCCCAGCATTTGCCTGGTGTGAAAATGGGAAACCACGGAAAACCATTTTCAGGGCTGCCGATAGTGGGATTCGAACCTACTATCTCCCGAATGCAAGCTCACAGCCGCGCGCCTCTACGCGCACGGCCAACTCGCCCGGTACCATCACAAAAACACACATTATTTAGTTATATTTATCGCATGGCCTTTATGCACAGCATATCCGAGGACATGTTATATTTGAGAGCCAAGGGCGACCTGCGCCTCTGGATGTGGGACAATAATAAAGTACTGAGAACATGAAACCCAGTGTCGGCATGTATCCTACTCTTTGCGACTGCTCAAGACATAACGCCGCAATCTGGCGGACAAATCGCCAACAGCGGCGTATGCCCTCAATTCTTGTGGATCCTAAGGACAGGTTTAGAATTGAATACAGGCTTTTGGCATGCAACTAGCGATTAGAAATTGTACACCATCACGTCTTCTAATCTGTCAGCCAATATTCTGATGGTGAATTTTTCACCAATGGGACTCGAACCGACTAACCACGGTGTCAAGACCATAAAGACTTTACATGTTAGCAACTACAAACACCAGGCAGGCGATAGTGATTACATCCCTCCAAAGGGAGCAGTAAAACAACGCCAATCAACATGTGAGACCAGTGAGCTATAGACAATACGGCGGTATGCGACCAGACTGGTGTGACTAGCTGTACGGCAGTGAAGTACGACTGACTTATACCATAAAGACTATAGACAATACTGGATACTTCCCTATTCTCCCGTAATAAACCGACATGTCGACAGCGCTGGCTGCCCGACCTTAAACGTCAGGCGACAATATTGAAATGACAAAAGTTGCAGGTGAAAATTGATATAGAGATAATGAAACTAAACAATGATTTTGCTTCGTTCTAGTCCGAAAGTTGAATTTATTATTATTTTAGGAAGGCTCGGCTTGTGCTGGTAACATAATGGGCTGACTCGGCCTAAGCAAGGAGTCACCCTCTTGATTATGAAACTATAGGTACAAACATCTACAAATATTTACAACAGAAATAATTACAGCTTATACAATAAATACAAACAACTTCTCCTTCTCATTTTGTTATTATTATTAAAGCGACTTTATTGTCGTGAAGTTAGGGCTCCTGGCCCTTTCTTACACTTATCCACTTCATGTATATAAAGGTGTAATTTGCAATATAATTTCAACAATTTCGCATAGTAAGAATTTCAACAATTTACATTTTAATATGCTATATACTGGCAGTATAAAAACTGAAATGCCCTCATTTAAACATATTAAATCTTTACAACCTAAAGTATAAACTGAAGTATCACTAATTAAAGTAAACCTCTCCTGCGAACCACATGACCTTGCAGCGATGGGGAGGCTTGCGTGTCCCAATGAAGCAGATAGCCGAGCCGCAGGTGCAACCATATCGGATGGGTATCTATTGAGAGACCAGACTAACGAATGGTTCATCGAAAGGGGAATAGCAGCCTTTCAGAAGTTGCAAGAGCAGCAGTCTAGATGAATGCTCAACATGGCTTAGCTGTGTTGATACTGCTACACGGCTGAAAGCAATGGGAAATTATAGCCGTAACTAACTCCTGAGTACATACAATTCTCTCTGTATGAATGATGTACTGATGATGGCTTCCTCCCGGGTAAAATATTCTGGAGGTAAACTAGTCCCCCATTTGGATCTCTGGGTGGGGACTACACGAGAGGAGCGATCATCAAGAAGATGGATACTGATATTCTCAGAGTCGGAGCGTGGAATGTCAGAAGTTTGAATCATCGTGGTAGAGTAGAGAATCTGAAAAGGGAGTTGGACAGACTAAAGTTAGATGTAGTTGGTATAAGTGAAGTACATTGGCAGGAAGAGCAGGATTTTTGGCCAGGCGACTACCAAATTATCAACACAAAATCTAACAGAGGAAATGCAGGAGTTGGTTTAATAATGAATAAGAAAATAGGGCAGCGGGTAAACTACTATGACCAGCATAGTGAAAGAATTATTGTTGTCAAGATAGACACCAAACCAATGCCCACCACAATAGTGCAGGTCTATATGCCTACTAGTTCAGCGGATGATGAGGAAATCGAAAGAATACGTGAAGAGAGAGAAGATTTAATACAATATGTAAAAGGTGACGAGAATCTAATTGTGATGGGAGACTGGAATGCAGTGGTAGGCCAAGGAAGAGAAGGTAATACAGTAGGAGAATTCAGATTGGGACAAAGGAACAAAAGAGGAAGTTGGCTGGTTCAATTCTGCACTGATCATAATTTAGTCCTTGCCAATACTTCGTTCAAACACCACAAATGATGGCTGTATACGTGGACGAGACGTGGAGACACTGAAAGGTATCAAATAGACTTCATTATGATTAGGTAGAGATTCAGAAACCAGGTGTTAGACTGCAAAACCTTCCCAGGAACAGACGTGGACTCTGACCACAACTTGGTCATGAAATGCCATTTGAAGCTGAAGAAATTGAAAAAAGGAAGGAATGCAAGGAGATAGGATCCAGACAAGTTGAAAGAAAAGAGTGTGAGGGATTGTTTCAAGGAACATGTTGCACAAGGACTAAATGAAAAGGCTGAAGGAAACAATAGAGGAAGAGTGGATAGTCATGAAAAATGAAGTCAGTAGGGCTGCTGAAGAAATGTTAGGAAGAAAGGAAAGATCAACTAAGAATCAGTGGATAACTCAGGAGATACTAGACCTGATTGATGAACGACAAAAATACAAGAATGCTAGAAACGAAGAGGGCAGAAAAGTTCCATGTCAAAATTTGAGAACCAGAGAAGAGCTTCATTTGAGACACAGTTTAAGTCCTCTATAGAGCCTCTATAAGCACGCAAAGGACACTGAAATGCAATGTGATGCACTGTCTGCTCCTCTTGTCCGCAGTCACATTGCGGTGATGTCTTCCATTCCCAATTGCAGAGAGAGTGGCTCCACATCTACCTTGGCCGGTTCTAATTTGGTTTAGCATCCTCCACTGCCGTCTGGGAAGTGAAAAACAATCTGGGCACTTGAGAAGAGGCTGTTAATGCTGATGAAATGGGAGACCAAATTTTGAGGTCAGAGTTTGACAGAGCTGTGAGTGGCCTAAATAGGAACAAGGCACCTGGAATTGATGACATTTCCTCTGAATTACCGACTGCCTTAGGAGATGATATATATGTTGATTCCCATAGGGAATCTGAAACATTTGTCCCGAATGAGTGAATTTATAATACCAATATAAATGGTCCGTTATTGGACATTATAAATTTTCCAGCTAACTCATTCCTGGCTGCCAGCGTTTCGCCCTCGTGTGTTAGGGTGGGCTCATCAGTTGGTACCTAGCACACCTACCAATACGCTGGCTAGTGCATACCGTGGAGACCTATGGGAATCAACATATATATAATCTGATGGCCAAACAGGCATCAATTTTTGGTAATGAGACAAAGTCTCTTAGTGCATTGGCACTGCCGGTGGCTGCAAGTAGCCTACGCAGAGGCCTCCACGGTATGCACTAGCCAGCGTATTGGTAGGTGTGCTAGGTACCAACTGATGAGCCCACCCTAGCACACGAGGGCGAAACGCTGGCAGCCAGGAATGAGTTAGCTGGAAAATTTATAATGTCCAATAACGGACCATTTATATTGGTATTGCCTTAGGAGAAACCAGCATGGCAAGGTTATTCCATTTAATGTGTATGAGACAGGAGAAGTTCCATCGGATTTTCGTCAGAATGTTGTTATACCTATTTCCAAGAAAGCCGGTGCTGACAGGTGTGAAAACTACCGCACCATTAGTTTAGTATCTCATGCCTGCAAAATTTTAACACGTATTATTTACAGAAGAATGGAAAAACAAGTTGAAGTTGAGTTGGGAGAAGATCAGTTTGGCTTCAGAAGAAATGTAGGAACACGTGAAGCAATCCTGACTTTACAGTCTGATCTTAGAGGATCGAATCAAGAAGGGTAAGCCCACGTACATGGCATTCGTAGATCTAGAAAAGGCATTCAATAATGTTCATTGGATCAAGCTATTTAAGATTCTAGAGGTGATTGGGATCAGATACCGAGAACAAAGAATTATCTACAATCTGTATAAAAATCAGTCTCCAGTGATAAGAATCAAGGGCTGTGAAAAGGAAGCAGCAATCCAGAAAGGAGTGAGGCAAGGCTGCAGTTTGTCCCCCCCTCCTTTTCAATGTTTACATAGAACAGGCAGTAAAGGCAGTCAGAGGAATTTGGAAAGGCAATCACAATCCAAGGAGAGGAAATCAAAACCTTGAGATTTGCCGATGATATTGTTATTTTATCCGAGACTGCAGAAGATCGAGAAGCTGCTAAATGGTATGGATGAAATCTTGGGTAAGGAGTACAAGATGAAAATAAATAAGACCAAAACAAAAGTAATGGAGTGCAGTCGAACGAAGGCAGGTGATGCAGGAAATATTGAATTCGGAAACGAAGTCTTAAAGGAAGTAGATGAATATTGTTACCTGCATAGTAAAATAACTAACGATGGCAGAAGTAAGGACACATAAAATGCAGATTAGCACAAACAAGGAAGAGCTTACTTAAGAAAAGAAATTTGCTGACTTCAAACATTGATATAGGAATCAGAAAGATGTTTTTGAAGACTTTCGTGTGGAGCGTGGCATTGTATGGAAGTGAAACATGGACGATAACTAGCTCAGAAAGAAAGAGATTACAAGCTTTTGATATGTGGTGTTACAGAAGAATGCTGAAAGTGAGATGGATAGATCGAATCACGAATGTTGAGATACTGAATTGAATTGGTGAGAGGAGATCTATTTGGCTAAATTTGACGAAAAGAAGAGATAGAATGGTAGGACACATCTTAAGACACCCAGGACTTGTTCAGCTGGTTTTTGAAGGAAGTGTAAGTGGTAAGAACGGTAGAGGTAGACAAAGGTATGAATATGACAAGTAGATTAGAGCAGATGTAGGATGCGATAGTTATGTAGAAATGAAAAGGTTGGCACAGGATAGGGTGGCATGGAGAGCTGCATCAAACCAGTCTATGGATTGATGACTCAAACAACAACAACAACAATTAAAGTAACTAAAGAAAGTAAATTATAACTAAAGTATAAACTGCGACTCGTTACAATAAACAACCATATTCACTCTCATCCATGGAAGTGCTTGTAAGATGACGCTGGCAGAAGATTTTAAACTTTGTCTTAGATTTAGCTTCCCTAATGTTATTGGGGAGTTCATTCCACTCGCTCATGGCGGTGATCGTGAACAATTACATCCCTCCACAAACAGTTAGCGTCAGAAAGAGCAGCTAGCCGTAAAACAGGGCCAACTTCAAATGTGCTAAACAGTTCGCAACCGTGACCCCACAAGTGTGGGAAAAGTGGTAGAAGATGAAGTGTAATCGTGTAAGCAGTGCCAATATATCGAACATGCCTATTGTACTTAGGCAAAGTAACAGTAGATGGCATCCACATTTGCGGTACTATATATAAAGCTTTATCATTTGATCAACGAGCTAGAATAACAGAGGGGCTGTATGCCTGACATCAGCGCTCCCTGCTGAAGCAAGTTGATAAGGGGCAGCCATGTTAACGGTTGTCAAAATAAAGCGAATTGGCGTGAGAGCGTTTGTTGAGGTGACAGGGAGATCGTGCATGCCAATTTAATTTCCTAAGTTATAAGAAGTGAAAAGATAAATCCTCGCTATCAAGAATGCCAACCGTAAGCTTAGCGTATGGTTGTATTAATCGCAGTAATTAAACCAAGGATATATCGTATTTTAAGTATTGCTGAATTTTAGCCGAGATTCCATTTTGTAATTTCTGTTTGTGATTAAATCTATTTTATTGTTTACACAGCGAAAGTACGGATAGCCATAGTAATTATTTGTCGGATTATGTTTCAGGTTTTCTTTAAAGAACAAGGAAATAACGGAACAATGCGATGTGAGGACGAAAAGAGATACATGGTACCGTATCCCACTCAATTCAGTCGCTTATGCTCTTTACATTTCGAAAAAAATTACCGACGGCGATTACTGGCAAATGCCGTCCCAACCCTATTTAATTTTCATTCAAATTTACAAACAAAGAAAATATAGCACCCACCACCAAGGAAACCTAACAACGAAAAGTCGGTCAAACGTACACCAAGCATGGTAAATACAATATTTTAATGCTATTTGTGAAATTTATGCAGCCTTATTGTACATGGCCGGCCCCGTGGTGTAGGGGTAGCGTGCCTGCCTCTTACCCATTGGCCTCGGGTTCGATTCCCAACGAGGTCAGGGATTTTTACCTGGACCTGAGGGCTGGTTTCGAGGTCCACTCAGCCTACGTGATTAGAATTTAGGAGCTATCTGACGGTGAGATAGAGGCCCCGGTCTCGAAAGCCAAGAATAACGGCCGAGAGTACTGACCCTCCTTCCCAGTCGTATCCCCCGACCCAAAGTCCCGCGCTCCAGAACACTGCACTTGAGGTGGTAGAGGTGGGATCCCTCGCTGAGTCCGTGGGATAAAACAACCCTGGAAGGTAAACAGATTAAGAAAGAAAGACAGTACTTGTAAGGATGCAATAATTTTAAATATTTATGTCCACCGTTTTTATTTTAATTTACGCTTAACCACAACAGCGAAGCAGGGGAACGCTCTTGTTCCGATTTCGAGGCCTATTCGTATGTCACTGTGCGATGATTTCGAACTACCCTACAATGAACTGATCGTGATGTTGGCCTCGTTCTGCAATATGATGAAGTGGCGGTATTCGCAGTCTATGATTTTTAATGCTTTGAGCTTTCGGCAACGGTCTTTAATTCTCCTCCAGTGATTCTGAAATGCGCATTTTGTACACTTTTCGTCATTTAAAGGCCATGCCCCCTTGCTTGTTTGACCACAGGAAACATGGCGGACGTTCCTTCTATTACCTTCACCCAGGCAGCGCTTCCGCCTCTCTATGTTATTCTAACTCGTTGCATTTGATTAATTGCCAATGTTGGCAGCAGTTCATATATTAGTTCATTTGTTTTATTCCAAGAGTTGCGTGCCAACTTCGACGTTGTATTGCTATCTGTTGTGGGAAACATACGGTATTTGCGCAATCTCGTTCGTTCCCGGAACTCTTGAAGAGCAGTCTGCCCTAAACCGGATGAACGAACGAACGATCCTGGAGGCGAAGAACAGCCTGATTTCCAGTAGCGTATAAGAGTCCAACACTCGGCCACCTCGATTCCTCGCTGCACAACCTCTTTTCTGCACATATAGCATACCTGAATCATATTTCATATTGAATTAAAGGTGGCGTCCGCGGTATGTTCGATCTCTAACCTAAGTTTCGCTCAGGGGTACTGATTGATATATACATGAATTCACTTTGGAAGCTCTTAGTCTGTTCTGGCAGGTTATTGCGCAACGCTACGAAGTACGCCCCTCTAAAAATTCATTTACAGATGGCACGTACAAAACACACCTTCAGCGCTCACACGGCTATTACTGAAATGAAGACCCCTTACCGCTCCTTACAAGCATTCTATTTGCTTACAAGTTGTGCAGAAAAGATGATGAGCAGCGAGGAATCCAGGTGGCCGAGTGTAGGACTCGTATACGCTACTCTGATTTCCTCGGCTCACTCCACCAATATTGTAATTGAATCGTTTTTTTAAAAAACAGTACATGTCAATAAATCTTAGTTCGGAGATATCCAGCTAAAACGTTCACATGTCAGAGACAAGTGCTGTTTCTCCAACAAACTATTATTACCAGGCAGAGCTACCGGATAAAGCAATGCAGTGACGTGTGTAGTTTCTGCAGAAAACGATAGATCTATACTTAAAGACTGTATTACTTGCCTTAACTCAACTGTGGCAACATCTTGACATGTGTCGTTTCAAAAAAAACGATTCAATTGGTCTTGCTCCAACCTTCCTGCTACCAAGAACGACTCTCAGTTAAGAGCGGGAGCGAACTAGCTAGCTCTCTCAAAGCAGTTCAGCCTGTTGCTCGAGGCGCCGTTCAATATATTCTAGTTTTTGTGTTATGTCTTTCAGGTCATTAGACACCCTTTCCTGAAACTGGGAGAAGTTAGCCGCTGTAGCCCGTCCGCGCGGCAGGTGCATCTTGTGACGTTAAAAACGGACTTGGGAATCCTTTGTAACAACTTCAGTAGAAGCTACACGACGAATAACTTATTTAGCGGACATACTGAAAGATGCTGTAGGCCAATGACAGATTAGTTACACTTGTTAATCTGGCTAATTGACGAGATGTATTGGAGGGACGTTTTAATACCGAAAGAAATAATGAAACTCAAAGATTTCGCTTTGTCCGAATGGTCAGCGTTAAGGCATTCGATTCAGAAGGTCCCGGATTCGATTCCCGGCCGAATAGTGGATTTTAATTTTTAAGGCTCAGGGACTGCATGTTTGTGTTTGTTCTAACGCGTTTCTCTTCATAATCAGTCAACACACTACACTTCCAACCTCCACGTTCAGTCAACACACTACACTTCCAACCTCCACGTTCAGTCAACACACTACACTTCCAACCTCCACAGAAACATCCAATAGTGAATACTAACCTCGGAATAGTAGGTGAATAAGTGTTTAACTGCCTAAAATAGACTCAAATACAGTAGGTTCTAAAACATTTTTAGGTAGATTCAATTTTACGTAATTTAATATGCATCAATTAAAATACCATGCTTGTTTTGATAAAATGATGATAGCTCGTTAGCGGGGTAACAAAACAAGTTTCACTCACCTCTGCTGCAAACGTTAGAAAATATAATTTTACCATCCGATGTGAAGTCGGGAAATCCATGTAACCACTTTAATTAAAGAAGACTTGGAACCTGACACTTTCTGCACACTTCATAGTGTATAGTGTACTACTACACTCGTCCGGCCCCACGGTGTACAGGGCAACGCGTCCGGCGGGGTCAGGGGTTTTTAATTGCAAATGATTAATATCCCTGGCCTGGGGACTGGGTGTTTGTGTCGTCCTTAACGTTCCTTTCCTCAACACTACACTTCCTCCATTCCAATTACACGCAGGTTCATATCACATGGTCCAAGTAGGGGCAAAAGATCTCTATAGGTCGACGCCCCGAGAAACAGCATTAAAAAAAAAAAAAAAAAAAAAAACTACGACACTCGGTTTCAAGGTCGTCCCGCTAAGTGCGCTAGCAATGTATGTCTCGGAATATCTCGCTAGTGTACTTGCTTACACATACTGTAAATGCGACGAGACATAATTTTAACATTTAAGATACTTAAGTGGAAAATGTCCTGCAAACTTCAAGTGGTTTACGATAAAATATATATTTCAGAAAATCATTAGCAATTTTTTACTGAAAATGGCTGGAGATGTAGTCGAGGCCTGACTGATGCCTTGAAGAGAATACACTGGAGAACAAAGACGGTTAACACTAGACAGGCAATAAAATACACCGCATACCAATAAAATTAAGTAGGCTACACGCCTTGAGAACAATTAACATCACTAGCCTACTGTTTTGTATGCACGTCTTGGAAATATCTAGGAATGAGTGTCAACTGAAAATATTTTAGTTAGTCTTCTACCATACGGTACATCGCAAAGACCGCATTCGTATCCGTGTACATATACTACACAATGCAATATACACTTCTGAACAAAATATACACACTTTACAAAACAACCACACATTCAACATCGTTCGATGCAGGAAAGTGTGTGTGTGGGGGGGGATGGTTCTCAATAATTATGTCGCACAACACAAGAATCACTAGGGTAATGGTAGGCAGTAAAAAAAAAGTAATGCTACTACACAAAATGGATCACTGAATGTTTACAACTTCTATACAATATGTTCTGTACCCAGTGTAACCCTGCGGCTACTATTATTGTGAACTACATCGAAAAGAATAAGAACCTTGCCTGATCGCAGCAAGTCAATAGTGGCGGCGATCTCCGGTTTTAGGCGGTCCCGGTTTTAATTTACTGTTTAGGACGGGTGGTGCAGTCAAAAGGATCTCTCCTCTCTGCTACTTAGGGAATCGTTATGTGACTCTTCTCATCCCTATAAGTGTGCCCGTTGAGTACGGAAGCACCACCGATTGAGATTCCCACTGCGTTTAGTCACAGTTAAATTGTTATTTCGTCCAAGATACTGATAAAAACAGATCTCATTGCTGTGTAGTGACCGTCACCGTCACTCTAATGGAGTCGCGGGTGTGAACTGCGTCACACATTGAATATAGGTCTAGTACTTTGCTACCAACTTTACTAGTTACATACTGAAATCAGCAGACATAACCACCAACGTCAATACGAGTATCAGTAATGGAGGGTTCCCTTACCCGAGTAAAATATCAAACACGGTATTAACACTCTTAGAGGAATTACACTCTCTGTTATATAGTTCTGCCTTTATTCTGACGTATGCATTACTAAAGCCGTATTATTCGGCGTTTGCCTTGTAATACTAAACTTCAACAAGGGAGCTGAATTACTTACAGTCGTCGAACTGAAGGGAAACCATGCTCTAATAATACACACAAGCAAACAGTCCACTTTGTTCCTACTTAATTACCAACTAAATAAAAATGTTAATAATTTTATAGATATACATCTCGGAATATTTATGAAACCCGATTTGGAAAATAGTCATCCCTTTGACAAACAGGAACAATTTCTCGAAGTTACCAGAGACACGATTAGCCCAACAACATTCCACGGGCTCGGACTTGGCTTGGAAAACGAACTGAAGCAGTAGAACTTAGTATCGCAGAACCTGCAGTCCGTGTCTGACGTTCATTATCACGTAGACAAAATGAACCTCCTTAACACTGTCATATTGTACAAATGATGGATTTCACTGCTTCACTGCCGTGCTTGGCCCAAATGATTTACATAACACGTCTTGACCTGTCTCATCCGGGTGTATGGTAAACTGAACATGCATTCTGCAGATTTAAAACCCAGGATAACAAGGAACAAAATCCTCACAAGCATTTCAAGTTATACATCTTACGGATTTTGACGATGGTTGTCAAGTTGGACTTCCTCTCAATATAATAACCACTAACACTCCGTTTGTATTTTACACTAGATCAATGTACTCCAAGAAAGCTAATTCCACATCAAAAACACCTATGAGCTATGTTGTGAAAAACCTATTTGTTTCAAACTCAGCAGCGAAATATAACCCGAAATATCAAGTTACTACATCCAGAGAAGATCAAACCTTTCTCTTGTAATAAAAAGGATCTAAAGAATAATAATTTGTTCAAACATTTCTACAACATTTTGGTGTTCCAAACTCTGGCATAAAATGAGGCTAAGGTTCTTTAATAGTCGTGTTCTCACTTCAATTTTATAAATTAGGCACCGATAAGCAGAAGTCCTGAAATAAAATTTTACTATTTTTTGTTATATACCCTTCGAAAAGAGACAGGTGGCGGCAAAAAGTTATCCAAATATTCTGATCCATAAGAAGTTACGTATTCTGAATCCACAATACTGATTCAAAGCATCCCAAAATTTAAACAAAACAAGAATAATAGTTCATAATTCATCAATAGCTGTAGGGCAACAGCCCCTTAAGCTGGACTAAAACCATTAGACATTTCACGAAATACGAGATACATGATGAATCAATCAATCAATGAATCACCTCTGACCTGCATTTAGGGTTGTTGACCAGATGGCAGATTAATTAACTACTGCTTGATAAACTTTTACTTGAATCACTACTTCCTATTCCTACAAATGAATATTTCCTCCAATTTGTCATCTTGAATTCCTTCTTTCTTTTATGTACTTTTATTCTCATAAAAACTGCCCTCAAGCTTATTCGTTAATTAATACCATTCCAAGCCATCTCTCACCGACAGCTCGAAACATACCACTTAGTCGACCGTCTCGCCTCCTTCCAGGCTAATGTTTGTAACACTACTCTTATCGGAATCACCAGGAACAGGTCATAATCCTTTCCTTTGTAACTTCCACGGTTCTCGCATCAAGGTCCCGTACAATATAAACATACTCCAATTGAGGTACATCCCTCCTACAACCCCTAATAACCCCACAGCAATCTCAAGAGATGTGTAACTAGTACATACAATCCCGTTTACGTGATCACCCCAATGACGATCTTTTCTTATATTAACACTAGGTAATTACAGTGATCAGATCACCATCAGTTACAGTCATCCATTTAGCAAGTTAAAACAGAGGACTTCTCCCCGTTTTGAAACTTACGACCTGACTTTTCACCCCAATAAGCATAATACCAGTGTCTGATTACCACCTCACAACTCTGTCAGGATATTTATGCAGTCGCTAACAAGGTTGATCAACATTTATTCACTTATAACTTGGACCATACTAAATCTGTCACGCCAAACAATTCCAGCAATGAAGTCTTAACCCTTATGACAGTCCTAAGACGAGTTCCCCAGATCCTTCAAGAAGTCAAGAAATTTCGGAAATAGAGAATACAACACCCGACAATTGGATCACTAGCTTCATGCTCAACACGCGTAATGTTTGAAGGATATAACAGAAATATCCTGGAAGGAGTTTTAATTTTAAATCCTGAAAACAATGGCTCTGTATACATTAGCATAATATCAGTAGGCCTACGTACCATATATTTATAACTGACACTACAAATAAAACTTCGAACTTCAGGTTATCCCTGCCAAGAAATAGCAAAGAAACATACTTCATTTAGCTGCGAGAGAACTATAATCAAACAATTGTGGACATTCTCGACTTCTCAAAATAAAGGCAAGTAAATATTCAAAACCAAACCCAGTCAGTACAAAGATTGGGCCCACTAGCAACTTCACTATCATTAACTCGCGCACCTAACGACCAGCAATGCAATATTGATTTTTCAATATTTTCGAATGCACAACAGAAAGCATCTTCCGGTTGTGAACAGAGTCTTCCCGCATTCCCAACAGATTTAAAACTTTTGACTCAAGATCTAACGGGTAGGTAATACAATTGGTCACGTTGAGCCTTAGAAAGTATTCGAAGATTTTTTCACGCTAAGAATCGATTTTAACAGAGGTCCCAGGCAGTTGAACAGGAAGGACCTAGAGACTCTACAATTTGGGAGTCGTGTAAGGCAACTATTGGTAAAATCTCAACGAATTTTGCACATAAATACTACACGTATGACTAACCCCTTAGGGAACTGTTGCACAGGCAACCTCCATAGCAACGGTGTCGTGCGAGTCGTATAACTTTCCTTGCCCCTTGTGCACTTTTATACGCAACCAAATTTACAGGTTGGTACTGCGGTTATGCATAAACACACTGCGCCTCCGATGTAGACTACAGGCCACCAGCCTGACATATTCGTAATGCAGGACTGTACAGCACCCCACCCAGGGGCCAGTCGTACAAATCTGTTTAGCGGTAGTGTAGAAGAAATCTCATTTCCACAATAATTCAGCACTTGTTGAAACGCTCCAACACTTATTAATGAAAAATGCGCACATCGTGCATATGTATAGAATTTTGTTTATGACAGTTCTGTTAGCACAGGACAGCGAAGGGTGAACCGGGCATACGAGCCATGGAGGGTTGTTATCGCTTCATCACCTGTCACATCGCTTCACAGGAGACTTCAGATGGGATTTACTAAATGTGCACGGCTTGAGAGCACCAATAGAAGAAGGGCCTCCCTGCTGATAACAAGCACCGGCTGGCATGGTCCTCGTGCACATTTAGCAACATCGCCCGCGAAGCAGCTGACAAGGGCGTGAGACCAACGCTCGAACGCTCATTGTTTACGACATGTCACAGCGGTAGTGAGAAGGTTTGTCTTTTTTACAAGTAAAATACAATAAACCTCACGTACGTTCCATCATAACGACCTACGTAAACAGCTAAATCTATCGGCGTGCCTCCTGGCTTCTGATGCCTTCCACATATACAAGCCATCAAATATGAAGTGTTCAGTGAAAAATGCTCTCTCTCGAATAAATCTAGTTTTCCAATCTGCGGCCCACCCGGGGGCCGTGGTTAACCGGCTCGAGCACCGTCCGTTGAATGTTGGCCGGTAGGTGGTGCCATAGAATAAGTGACAAAAGCCTGGATTTAATTCCAAGGCTCTCCGCAGTGCTCTGAGCGCATATGACGCTGTCGCTTCGTTTTGGACACAGTTGTATGCAGCTTTCTCACGAGCAGACGCCAAAGTACAACTGCATTCAATAGAGTTTGATTTGACTCCATTTGAACGCCCTATAAAAAAGTAACTTCTAAGAATTGTCTGTACATTGCTGAGAGTTTATTCGTGATGTCCGTACACACACAGAAATAAACGGCTCAAGATCACTTCATGTAAAGTCAGGAAATGAGCCACTACAATCTAGGATATAATTTTATTCACACTGAGTGAAATGGCAGTTTAGGAGAAGGCCTAAAGTTAATTCTCAAATAATTATGTTATTACTGGTCCTATCCATGAATACCACATACATGAATATCTCCGTTATCACAGCCGGTACGGTAAAAATGTAAGTCCATAACAACGCCGAACCACGACAAAGTGGGTTAACAGAATGTAATGAAATTCGGTATGTAAAGTCGGGGAATAAGCAACTACACTCTAGGCTATAAATAATTGTATTCACCTGGATGAAATGGCAGTTTAGGGGAAGGCGCCTAAATTCAACTTGTAAGTGCCGATTTTATTCGTCCTACCGAAATGTACTACATAACAAAAGTCATACAGAATACAATTTCCGATCGTTAGTGTTATAAATCACAGAGAAAAAATTGGAAGGGGTCCTACACTTCGAAAATTGTAGGTATCGACTGAAGAAGACAAGGACCACGAAGTGCGTGAACATGACAGTCTCCCTAGGCCTCCATACGTAATACTGACGGTATCAGACCACGGGAGGTCGGATAGTACACACAAAACTGAGGAGCCTGCCACACGTAAGTGGAAGCAATACCACGACTCGCCTCCGGGCTCCGTGGTCGCCAACGGACGCTCCTAAATTCAGAACCCGTACGACCCCTTTTAGTCGCCAAATCCTCATTTACGGATTCATTTAGTTGTCGGGAATAATCAAAACAGTTTAATTAGTATACCGTTAAGAAATTCAAAATGACTTAAGGCCGTGCAAAATAAGGTATCCGTTTGAAAATCGGATGAAAGAATTTCAAGCTCGTCTCGGCCAAGCGACCGTGGCTGCTAACAGTGCTACCAACACCCACGACATGCTCCAGGATCTCCGCTCGGATTTCACTGATTTCCAGGCCACTGTAGGAGCTGAATTGTTCTCCATAAAGGAGCGCAGCGAACAGTGAAAGTGTAGGAGAAATACTCCAGGCGAAACCACCTCCTCATCCGTGGGATCACAGAGTGTCCAGAGGAAGATGTAGCTCAATATGGTGAAGCAGAAGCTAAACATCGACCTTACCATGGGGAGCATTGACTGCTGCCATAGGCTGCGGGCCCGTAGAACTGCTACTACAGGGAAGAGGCCGATAAGTGAAATTTACTGGTCTGGCGGGCCAAAAGTGCCCTCAAAAGCACGGATCTACTGGTCACGGAGTCACTCGGAAAGGGATGGTCAACAAGGCGCGTGAGCCGGGCCTCGTCACAGGATGGTCGAATAGTGATAATTGACAATGACGGGAAGAAACACTAAACATACCCGCGGAGCTCGACATACTCCTCAACCGGGCAGTGACAATAGTGTTTTATTTTTGAGTGTGAATATGAGCGAGTGCATGAAAAGCTGGTGCGACATCAGAGGTATTAAGCATGCATTCTACTTTGTGGGATGAGTACCGCTATAGCCACTGTCAGCTGTGGACCTGACTGCCCCCCTACCCGAGAGTGCAGACACCCCGCTGCCAGAGCTCATTAGTGGAAGTATTTCAGGCCAAGGTCTGTCTAGGGAGGTCTGGTCACGCTACCACAATCCTTTGCGGTGGCGGCCATATTGGGTCTCAAATATTGTTGTTATGTGGGCGTGCCTGATGTAATGATGTGAGTTGTTACTTGTATTTTGAAGGAAAACGGGGGTACTGCGCCGCACCAAATTGTCAAAATAAGACAGCTGACGGAATGAGAGTGTTTTGCTTCCCGAGAGATAAGCAAAGGAGAGCTCAGTGGGTACAAAACTGTAGGCGTGACAAATGTCAACCTACAGATAATTGCTTCTTGTGCGAGGTTAGTGAAGTTATACATTCGTATTATTCCTGAATAATAGTATGTTTATATGAACGATGTTTTGTATTTATAGGTCTTATTATGTATTTTCTTCTAGCATCATTTTGAAGAATCGCAATTTGAACTAAAGAGGGCAGATGGACGGAAATTACTCAAGTGGAATTCCATCCCAATAATTTCCAACGTCCCTAATCCATCTAAGTCTTTGACATATAATAAGAAACCTCCCAAAGAAAGAGAATTGTCTTTCAAAACAAGCAAGAAAAGTAACAGGAAATGTGTAATAGTAGTACTGATGTTTATGAAAATTTCCTTTTCATGTGTCCCACTCCGCGGCTAAATGGTTAGTGTGCTGGCCTTTGGTCACAGGGGTCCCAGGTTCGATTCCCGGCAGGTTCAGGAATTTTAACCATAATTGGTCAATTTCGTTGGCACGGGGGCTGGTGGAAGTGTCGTCATCTTCATTTCATCCTCATCACGACGCGCAGTTCGCCTACGGGAGTCAGATCAAAAGACCTGCACCTGGCGAGCTGAACTTGTCCTCAGACGCTTCTGGCACTAAAAGCCGAACGCCATTTCATTCCATTCCTTTTCATGTAAACTACAGACAGTATCATTCTAACTGTACATGCAACGTAGAAATGTTTCACAGATATTTGAAATGCTTGTTCCTGTTTATTTACCAATTACAATCACAACAAACAATAGGCCTATCACTTCAAACCAACAATTTATGTCCAGCTGGCCATCATTACAACAATTTAATTAATAATAGCAGTCCTATACTGTACTGTAGTTATTATTTACAGCTAAATTTCATTCATCTTAAATGCTCTATAGAGTACATTATATGGCTGGACAAATACTTAAAGATCACAACACTCGCTTCACTCGCACTAACCAACTACTGTAATTTAATGTACTGTAGCCTAACATAATATCCTAATGTAATTCCTGAAATAGCCTAACCTAGGTTAACTCAACTTAATAGTGACTGAATTTCTATTTCTTATGGAATCATGTCTACCAATGGCTTTAATTTTCTTAACCATTATTATTATTATTATTATTATTATTATTATTATTATTATTATTATTATTTGCATGAATATTAGGACTCGGCTAAGAGCCCCGTGGTCGCCAACTCACGCTCCCTAGTTAGGAGCGTCTGACGCCCCATTCAGTCGCCTCTTATGACAGGCAGGGGAGACCGTGGGTGTTTTCCTATTGCCCCCAACCACGGGGGGAAAATCTATTTTGGGTTGTGACTATGAGGCCCTTAGGTGAGTCTTGACATTGCTTTCACTATTCTAGCCCATCCGACCTCCCCTGGTCAACACTTGTTCTTTTCCGACCGCGACGGCATTAGCCTATTCGAGGCCTAGGAAGTTTTTCATTTCCACGCACTTTGCGGCCTTCATCTTTCTTTTGCCGATACCTTCATTTTTCGAAGTGTAGGTCCCCTTCCATTTGTTTTCTTCTGATTAGTGTTTATAGAGGATGGTTGTCCAGTTATACTTCCTCCTAAAACAATAATCACCACCACCACTTTGTAGTATACAGCTGCATGGGTTATCAATAAACTAGTTAAGAGTAGCTAAGAACATCATACTTGTTGCACATGTGCAGAATATTTTTGCCTTAGAACCCAAAGAAATACCACATGAATGGGTAACAACAGTGCCATACATAATTTAATGCACTCAACTCAAGAGGCATTCAGCGTTCGTCAACATACTGGGGTAATCTTTTAGAAACGCAGTATCGGTAATTACTTTCTTAATAAAGAAAACGCTGAAGGTAATTTATTACAACCGTCGTTTAGTACTTTAAATATAGTACTTCAAGTTCACTTTTTCATGTACCGGTAATCATAATATGATATAGGTACTGTACAGATTTCTGTGTTTCTGTTAATAAGATTTCGTATTTGACAGATGATATTAATAAGAAACACAGTAAGACCAAGTTGTAAGGAAGTAAAAGAGAAGAACATGAGCTTTTCTGTTGATTCTTGTTTCTAAAAAAAGAAAAAAGACTTTCAGACTCTGTTAATTATCTTCCTATTCAAATAGCTGTGAATGTATTCATATCATTTAAGTGTTATACAGTTATATATACATGACTAGTAGACGCCCAATTAAATTCTTTATGAAAAATAGTTGGTATTTTATTTTTATTTCAATGTACGGTACCGAAATCCTCTAAATTCGAATACACTTGCCTTTGGTTACGCTCGCTTAAAGACCCAATATGGCGGCTCCATGAGTAGCATTCGTGACTTGACCTCCCTAGACAGACCTTGTTTCAGGCCAAACTCCCGAGCATTAAACTGCATTCCCAATCGCTGTCTGCCCATCACGAAGAGCTAACACCTATTCTTGAAAACAGCGATGTACACGTAGCTTGTGTTAGTGTGAGCTGGTTACGCGCAACTATTCCTAGTAGTATGGTTCACATAACGGGCTATATTATTTACAGGCATGACCGAATAAATGAGAGGTGGAGGAGTAGCCTTGTTCTGTAGAGATTATATTAAATGTAAAATTATATGCACATCTGCGCACTGTGCTGACCCGAGACCCGAGTTCATGTTTGCCGAGATCACTGTGACAACAGTTAAAGTCCTAATAGCCAGCACGGGTAGGTCACCTGTCAGACATTGAAGACTTTCTACAGGGACTATCACCTACTTATGAACATATTTTAATATTTGGAGACCTCAATACCAATTTACTGGAACTGGCTGGAGATACAAAACAACTCACCAGTCTAACCTAGTCAGCGTTCGGTGACGGACGTATTGTGTGGAGGTGCCAGGAGAGTCAGCGTGGAATGTGAACGGTGTGTGGTAAAGTAATTCGAGTGGGAAGAGGAAGATGATTGGAGTGGAGCAATATCGTGCAGCTATTGGGAGATGGCAGAGGAAAGGGGGAAAGGAGATACCTAGAAATAAAGGAGGTATAATGGAAGCAAGAATGATGGACGAGATTATATTAGCGGCAGCGGTGATATTGGTACTACTAACTATAGGAGGTGTAGAGTTAAACCCTGGCCCGACTTCTAGTGGCAACATGAACTGGGAAGACGTGGAGGTCATAAAAAAAGTGGTGAAAGAAGTGGTGGAAGAAGTATGCCCGTTTGAGCAGATTAAGAATATGATGAAGGAGCAAATGAAGGAATTTGAGCATATACGACGGTGGATACAGGGAAAAACAGACGAGATAATGAACAAAGTGGAATCCAACGAGAGAGAGATTATAACACTCAAGACAAGAATAAGGGAGATGGAAGGAGAGGTGGTGAAGCTGCGATCGGAAATTGAAGACTGTAACCGAGAACGGAGGAAGAAACACCTATTTATATATGGAGTACCGGAAGATGAAGCAGAAGATAAAGTACTGACAACTTACAAAGTAGTGGAGATTATCCAGAAAATGATGAGAATTAACTTTAGTGAAATTGACATTGATGATGTGGAAAGAATAGGCAAAAAAAGGGGTGACAGACCGATAAAACTGAAGCTGTTTTCCACCTTGATGGCGGAAGCAGTGTTAAAAGGTGCAGACAACATACGTAGCACAAAAATTTGGATCAAAGAAGACATTGGCAGAGAAGGGGTAAAGTACATTATCACACTGAAGAAACATTTGGCCAGGGCTAAATTACAAGGGCTGAGAGCCTATATTAAGGGTCAAAAATTAGTTGTGACTAACGGTATATGGACCAGAGTGTGGACTGCGAAGAAATTACGAGAGATGGAAAATGACAGCAAAGACGAAATGGTAGTGGGGAAAAGTGTGGAAGTAAGATAGGCCAGTGACAGTAAAGTGGGCGAAGACGGACATGGAGGTAAAGAAAGAACCAAGGACAATAAAGCACCGGATCCAAGCTCGCAGCAAGAAAGAAAGGGATGGATGCGATAGCTGAAGCATTCGAAGTAGCGAACAGGGAGGTATTAGCAGAGATGAGGAGGGAAATAAGGGAGACCAGGGCAATATGGAAGGAGTCCAGAACGGAGGCCAGTGGGAAAGAAGAAAGAAGAAAACAGGGAGCGATTGTGGGAGTAGAAACGCAGGATGTAACAAGAGCACGCAAACGAAGCGAAAATACGACTGGGAGTCAGGAAGAAGCAAGAGGCGCCCTAGTGAAAGGGAGAAGTTTGAGCCTAAGAGAGATATGGGGCAAAAAGAACAGAGAAGACGAAGGCATAGTGACAAGAAGTAAAAAAGGTAATCTGTAGTTGGAAGTAAATTGCTGCGTACTGGAGAATAGTGGAGTGTGTGCATGTTATACATAGCCATGACAAGAGCGGTTAAATGACAAGTGGGTCTGAAGAGGCATGATACCAGATGGTGAAGTGTGTAGTGAATGAGGAAGAGAGTGTGGGTAACTAGGACAGGTGCTAAGGAGAAAGTGAATATATGGAGATGGTTGGAATATGAGCTGGGGCTGTAGTAGCCTAGTGATATGCGAGTTAATATGGTTTCATCTTAGTTGACGAATTGCTTGGGCTTTAAAGGTAACTAATATAGTGAAATACTAGATGCTGAAGTGTGATTACCAGTAGAGAATCTTAAAGTGTAGTAAATGGCACTCAGGCATTACAGTGGAGGTAACACGTAGTCAGGTGTGCAACATAAGTAGAATATAAGAAAGGTCAGTGTTCAAGAGAGAATGCGCTGAATGAGATCCCGGCCGGAAGCGATATACTCTGTGGCCTAAGTGCTGATTCAGCCCGACACAGCATTGTACTCTGCCCAGTTATATGTTGCCAGTTTTAGTTTCCCATTACTAGTATTGCCATATTGTCAAATAGATGGAATTACCTTACAGCAGTAGTTATATTAGTTTTCGTTTTATACCTTTTTATTAATAGCAATATTGAGATCGTTGATATCTGAAAAGACATCAGTGATGCATTGACATTTGATCATTATTATTTTCAATACTATCAGTTTTCGTTTTATCCCTGTTCATAACAGCATTATTGAGATTTTTTGAGGTTTGGTTTATATATGAAAAGACAACAGTGACTTATTGACAATTGATTATTATCATTTCCAGTAACTTTGTTTTTTTTCTTTTTTGTTTGGTGTTATTTTTACTATACGAGATTTATGATATGTATACAGCAACTTAAGCAGACTAGGCTAGGCATTATTATTTTTCTTCCGTAAAGGATCAATAAGGCTTCATTGCTGTAGATCTGGTAGAAAAATAAAGATTACGATTACGATTACAAAACAACTGTTAAGTATTTTCCACACTTGACAATACTTCCACTAATGCCGGCAATTCATACCTCATCTTCACTTACACTAATTGAGTTAATGATCACAAACAATCTATAGAAAATAGAATCGCATGGTCAGATCCCTACTCCCAGCACATCGACACATGACACTATATTTGTCTTACTCGCTCAAAGTAACCAAGTATAAAACGAGATACATCACATTCAGGGACATTAAACATGTAAACTTAGATCATCCTAAGAGCTGATGCCTTGAATAGTCCATGGGATGACGTCGATATCGATAAGACAGTTGAAACTAATAGTTCGCTCATACTTCGCCTCCTGGACAAACATGCACTTAAGCGCACGGCCAAAGTCTCCCGACCTCCTCCATGGCTGACCGAGGATATAGAGCAAATGATGTCTCACCGAGACGCGTTACACCGGCTCTACAGACGCACTCTAACCCCGTGCGCTTGAACAGTACCGGACACTTCGGAATAGAGTGCAAATAGTAAAAAGAAAATCTTATTTCGGATTATTAACACCCAGCTGGAAATTTAAATGTATCAAATACTTGGAAACAACTTCGTTCCATTAGAACTGGGAAAGTTTTGCCCCAGCCGTGTAATCTAGACATCTCTCTGGAGAGATTAAATGCTCATTTTTCTGAAATAAAAAGTAAACAGACAATGCAAACAATATTTAATTTAATTTCGCACAATGTGCGTAAGTAGAGGATATACTCTTAAGCATTTTCACAGAATTTTGACCGAGATAATGCAAATATTATACTCGTATATAATCATATATATATATATATATCGATTATTCCTTGATGAGCACGCAATTAAAATGGTGTCTTCCAAATACGAAATAAAACAGTGATACAATTCACAAAAGTAAGTGAAATCTGCCTAAGTGATATTTGTGTTAGGAAGTATAACCTTTGATAATCCCGGTGTAGAATAGACAATATCTATTTCAAAAGCGCACTAGGCAAGATTTATATAGGATCTGCCACCTTGGAGCCTGCTTCGCGAAGAACACGGAAAGGACCGATATACCAACCAGGCATGCCGATAAAAAGCCACCAGCACACTGCGACACCTAGCGAGGAAATTGATAAGCATGAAATCTGTTCAATAAGAGACAAAAGAGTTGAATAAAATGCTGCTGTGACTTGCGATGGCACCACCTCGCATGTGAGGAGCTAAAACAAGGCCAATTTAACGCTCTTAAATTAACCAATAAAAAGAAGTCAAAACTTCTATCGTCATGTATTAGCTGTGAACAAAATTTCACCCTACATAAAGCAGGAAAGAACATGCAAAGAGCACTGGAAGACATGCGTAAGTAACTAACTATGGAAATAAATGAAATGGCCGAAGCACTTTCTGAGCTAACTGTAGAATGCCTCACAAAGAAAAGTGAACGAGACAAAATCAATATATAACTTTATTGCAGCCCTCGGGAGGCAACGACAAACCAAATGACGGAGGAAAGATCAAAATCAGTAGAGCAACCTATCATCAGCGAAACAAAAGCTACCTCCACCACTCGAACATAGAATATGTAGGCCAAAACTTCGAACACCTTTGCAATAAAAATGTTAATAAAGGTGAACATAACAGTTATACAGAGATCAATAACAGAAGAAGTAAGCGCTACCAATAGGTCATAGGAACCTCTATGGACAACACGATTTAAGCAACAGAAAGGAATGCATGGCTGTACTTGGGTCAACTATCCAAAAGCATCACAACAGAAAGCGTCAAAAACTTTCTGCAACATAAGACTCAAGATTTTGGCCTTAAGGAATGATTGTGAGGCCTCTTCCTTTCCAGAAAACTTATTCCAACCATATTATACAGTAATCTTAACTGAAACATTCCTCACCGTAGAATGGAACACCAAAAACTTTTACTCCACACATTGTCACGCAACACGAGATCTACGTGGCAGACCAAAGGGCGGTATCAGACTGTACCCAGTCGGTGTCATGATTGAAACCGATACCATCCTAATGGTAAAAACAAAGCTATACATAATAATCGCTGTCTACTTTCAGCCAGAATATAAAGAAGAAGATATCTTCGATGAGCTGGCCGAAGTAATAAATATGATACATCGGAACCAAAGAACCATATTAATGGGAGATTTAAACTGCAGAGTCGACATTAGTCAAAAGAAATCTGAGAACATAGTCGAGTATTTAGAAAGCGAAGGCTTGATAATGGTAAATAAAAGAGACTAAAACATATATATATATGTGTGTGTGTGTGTGTGTGTGTGTGTGTGTGTGTAAATAGTTGCAGCACAATTGACCTAGTCTTCAGCAATGCAACAGAAGATACTATCAAATATAGTTGCAAGGAAGGACCTACCAGTGGACGAGTTGCAAAAGACCGAAAATGATAAAAACAAAAAAAAAACAAGAGGGGGAGAAGAGTTGACCAAATTAGATTAGCTGAAATGGACACAGATGCAATAACAGGAAGGCAATATAGATAATGCCATTGACAATTTAGAAAGATGTATCACAGATACCGTCATATATAACAATCAACAAAATCGAAAAGCGAAACCCTGGTTTCTTCACAAGTGCTATAAAGCAAGGAAAGATGCGCGAGAATAACGCCAACAGAAACATCCCAATGACTCAAGAAAGAATTATAAAACAACAATCAGAAATGCAAACAATATGTAGAACTATAAACTCTCTTCTGAACCAACTACCACCAAATATGCCATTCTTTGAATATCGTGAAGTCAGAGATTGACGTGAAACGTGAACTACTATCAATCACGTCACCCGCTATAGGACCTTATGAAATACCCAAAAATGCCTTTGTAAAACCTGTTCCAAAAACTCTCACACCTGTACTTATAACAGATTATCGACCTTTTTACATACTTTCATCTCCCTCAGCCTCTTGAACGCGGGACACACGTGCATTTAACAGACCAAAATAAATACAAATTGTTTGACCCTTTACAGTCTGGTTTCAAAAAAACACAGTAAGGACACTGCCCCACTGAAAGTTGGGAGACGTGCGATGGACGAACGGCAGGTGACGTTACTTGCACTTCTTGATTTCAGCAGTGCCTTTGACACAGTAAATATAGAAATAATGGATGCTAAATTGAAATCACTTCACTTCGGACCGACAGCTGTAGAATTCTTTCACTCATACCTTACCGAACGAAAAAAAGGTGTAATTTTTCAGAATAGGTCATTTGAAATGTTAACAAAATATTCAGGAGTGCCACAGGACTCAGTACTTGGACCGCTTCTCTTTGTTATCTATATTAATGATATATCGACACGGCTGACACTGTAAATGCCACTTGTATGCTGACGACTTACAAATTACCACTCCAAAATTTCGTACATCAAGGAATAGTTTATATGAATTCTGACTTAAATAATATGTGTACATAAGCTCATAACAACTATATCTTAATTAATCCATCAAAATCTAAAGCTATTATTGTTGGGCAGATGAAACAAATCAGTGCGCTAAAAAGCAAAAAACATTCCTCCACTAACTATATCTGGTAAAATTATTCCGTACGAAAAATCGGTAAGAAATCTAGGTGTTGTTATAAATGAGAGTCTTAACTGGGGGGAACACATCACCAATGTCTGTAGAAAAGTGTACGCCTAGCTCCATCCACTATAATATCAGAATGCGCTCCCGCTAAACATGAGAATTAGGCTTATAAATACTCTTATCCTCCCTGTATTTCCCTATATTCTCTCTCCATACCATTAGAGCCACAAAAGATGAGTTTACAAAGTAATAATACCTTTTACTTATTTGAGAGACAAAAATTTGCTGGTCAATATTTTTCGTGAGGAGATGTTTAGCTACTCAAGGCATGCTCTGCACATGTTACGCACTGTGCAGGCAGGCCCCAGTCAGTGTGTTCATCGTTCAAAAAGCAGACGCAACGATTCACGGGTGAAATTGAACGCAGAGGAAAGAACAGTACATTTGACCAAAGGCAATTAGTAATATCCCATCATGAAAAAGGGAAAACATATCGACAAATCGCAGATTGTCTAAACACGAAGAAAAGTACTGTGAACGATACAAACTGCAAGACAGAATTAAAACAGACAGGGTCCTTCCTAGGACAGACACGTCTTACTACTACTGCAGCTGAGAACGAGTTTGGAAAGAAGATCAGTGCAAGTACAATCCGGAGGGTGCTACGTAGAAGCGATCAGCAAGAAGGAAGCCCTACATCAATAAGCGACAACGTTTTGCTAAGGAGCACCTTCGGATAGACATGAACCTGGTGGAAGGCTGTAATTTTCTGCGATGAATCGAAATTCAACGTTTATGGTTCAGAACGGCACATCATAGTTTGGAGACAGTCCAATAAAGATTTTGAAGAAAGAAATATGAAGGCAAGGGTAAAACATGGAGGGGGACATGTTATGGTTTGGGGCTGTATGTCGGCTCATGGAGTAGGTGAGCTGGTTTTTATAGACGGAAATATGGACCACCGCCAATGTCTACAGATTTAAAAGAAACCTGAAGAAAAGTGCAGAAAACATGGGAGTTGGGGACTGTTTTAAATTTTATTAAGACAACGACCCGTAACATACCGCCTATAATGTACAGCTATGGTGGTTATACAACTGTTCATAAATTGTGAATTCTCCCCCAGAAAATCCTGACATTAACCCCATAGAGAATCTATGGGATGTACTGGAAAACATCCGGAAACTTCCCATAAATTCCAAAGCTGATGTGAAGAGACGACTGCAAGAGTGGGAAAAATTGTCCCATTCCACCACAAGAAAACTCAGAGCATGCCGAGACGCCTGACTGAAGTGCTTCGCAGGAAGGACACAATCACGAAGTATTAATGGACTCTTAAGGCGGCTACACGCGTTACTGTATAACTGTGCGATTTAACTGCACCAACCGAACTGCGGAGATTTATCTCACGTGTGGATGGTAAATCGTTGCAGATATTTCGGCTTGCACAGTTCATCGGAGCAAGTTCATTTTTCTAACCAATAAAACTGTGTCCATTGAGTTTGCACAGTTTTATCGCAACGTGTGGACCGTGGCGACTGCCGATTGCTCAGTTCAAGTTATCACAACATGTCTCAGAAAGACCAAAGCGGATATCGTGATCATTTAGAAGCTTTCATTGAATGCTATAGAAATGAATATTGCCCCTGGCAGACGAAGTCTAAAGATTATCACAATCGGAACAGGAAAGACGCCGCTTACAGTAAGTTGATTGAAAAATATAAATTGACTTCAAAGCTAACAGACGTACGGTAGTTGTAAAAAAAGATATTTTTTTTCCTATTTGCTGTACGTCGCACCGTCTTATAGCGACGATGGGACAGGGAAGAGCTAGGAGTGGGAAGGAAACGGCCGTGGCCTTAATTAAGGTACAGCCCCAGCATTTTCCTCGTGTGAAAATGGGAAACCACGGAAAATCATCTTCAGGGCTGCCGACAGTGGGGTTCGAACCTGCTATCTCCCGAATACTGGATACTGGCCGCACTTAAGCGACTGCAGCTACCGAGCTCGGTGATTAATAATCTTAGGAGTTCTTACAAAAAGGAGTTGAACAAAGTCGAACAATCTAAAATAACTGGGTCAGGCACTGACGAGATATACACTCCGCGTTTGTGGTACTTTCATCTATTGGACTTCTTATATGAACAACACATACTACATGTAACGCTAAGAATAATTTTCTCGTAAAATCAACGTTAAGGCGGCTACACACGTTATTGTATAACTGTGCGAAACCGATAACTGGAATGTATTATTTATCTGCAGCTGTCTTGGAGTCTTTTCCCCGAAATATAATATGCTTAAAGAAAATTCTGCAATATCATGTAAATTTCCATGTGACAGTTGTATTTCCAACGTTACGCCGTGCCGGGAATTGAACCCGGGATCCCCCTGACCAAAGGCCAGCACGCTAGCTATGAAACAGAAGCAAACAGGACTAACGTGCTGTTATTCTGTGGTACGTAGCGTAACTCATTTAACAGATTGACGTGTGTTCTCTGTAGTAGCCAATCTTTAGACCACACGCTGCTCACACACATAGGCCCAACACCGCTAGTACGTCATCATCGTCCCTCAATGACATGTCGCTTTAATAATGTCTGATGAGTACTGCCGATCTGTACCGTGTGGAGACAGTTTTACTGCGCAGTTATACCGTAACGTGTGTAGCCGCCTTTATCCGAGCATTTATGAACAGAATTTTCTATTACTGGAATTACATTCATCAATTGCAATATTTTTGTGTATCATTAAATGAAGTGCATATTTATTTTTGGTATCTGTATGTGTAACTACTCATTTTGGAGTAAGGAAAATTAAATTGTATGTGTTTATATTTAACATAAGATCTGCCTGTCCGAAACATTACGACGGTCACTGTACTCGCACCAATTAATAAAGTTAAGATACATGTTGTCACTCTTAATGCCTAGCACAAACATAATTGTCTTTATTAAACTACAATTTAAAGGTTAGGTGGAAATAGTAATTAAGTGACACACAGGTTACAGAAGAGGACAAGGAATTCCATGATGAAATTAGTTATTTCAGGAAAGGGTATAAGCCAAGATTGAATGGCTGTAAGAATAAAGAAGGTAAGCTATTACAGAATGAAGACGAAATAAGTGAAAGATGGACCGAATACTTCCGAGAGCTCCTTAACAAGGAAAGAGAAGAGGTGGAAGAAAGTGAAAAGCATATGGAGCAGAGTGGGCCAGAACAATGGATAAATGCCCCACATTGAAAGATGTAGAAAATGCTATTGCAAAATTAAACAACCATAAAGCAGCAGGATGCCTTTGCTGGCGGGACCTAGTGTTTACAGTGCACTATGTCTTCTGGTATGACCTAGAGCAATCTTGTTACTTTCATTGATCTGTCTGTCTTATCCTTGGCTTTGACAAAATGAAAGTGACAGGTATGAGTGATGCTAGTAATGCCATCCCTTCTGCAGCCAGTTCCTGCTATGAATAGTGTGAAAATGTTGCTCATAGGGTCGGTTGGTGCATGCATTTCAGTGGGCTTGGCAGACTGATATGTAATAGTAACTTCTGGCTCGGTGAGGAAAGCAATGGGAAACTACCCCACTCCTCATTGCCATAGTACGCCTCTTCAGTGATGCTTACGCCATCTATGACAGCTGATGGCGGAGCTGTTGAGGATCCAACCAGCCTTCGGGCTGAGGACTAAACATACATACATACATACATACATACATACATACAAAGCAGCAGGAGAAGACGGAATAACAAGTGAACTGATTAAAAATTGTAGCAAAGAAATGCTACAAGAGGTGCATGAACTGATTAAGATTTGGGAGGAAGAACGGATACCTGATGAGTGGAATACAGGAATCAATTTCCAAATATATAAGGAGGGAAATAAATACGAATGCACTAATTGTAGGGGATTTACATTACTGAATATCTATAATGTATTTTCAAATATCCTATTACAATATCTGACTCCATATGCTGAAGAGAGATTGGATGAAGCACAATGTGGAGCACAGTAGATCAAATATCCGTGCTACGTCAAACGATGGAAAAATGCTATAATATAGATCTACATTTGTTTGTAGATTTTAGACAAGCATTTGACAGTATATACAAGGATAAGCTATATGAATATATGGAGACAATAGGAATACCACAGAAACTGATTAGGATGTTCAGAATGACATTAGGAGAAGTAAGGGCAAAGGTGATGGTGGATGGAAGAATTGGAAATGAGTTTGCTCTTAATACGGGAGTCAGACAAGGTGCTGCACTCTCGGCTACTTTGTTTAATCTGGCAATTAACCAAGTCCTTGCAAAAATTATGTATACCGGAAATATTGTATATAAATCTAAACAAAATTTGTGCATATGCAGATGATGTAGTGTTGATGGCCAGAAATGATAGATATTTGAAGGAAATGTTTCTTGAAATGGAGGAAGCAGGAAAACGGATTTACTGTCATTCACCTCCAATCCCAACCAAGTATGTGCTTGTGACTGTTATAGAGGGCAGAAGAAGTCAAGATAATCTGACAATAAATGGGCATAGTTTTGAGAATGTACGAAGTTTTGAGTATTTGGGAACCATGTTGACAAACAATAATAGTATAAGTGAGGAGATACACCGTAGAATAATAGCTGGAAAAAGGGCCCATTACGCAAATCTCACATTACTTAAATCTCGTCTATTGTCTAAACCTACAAAATTCAAAATATAAGACTCTTATTAGACCTGTAGTGACATATGCCTCAGAAGCCCGGAACCTTTTAGTTGGGATGAAAATAAGTTAAGAATATTTGAAAGAAAGATCAATAGACGTATATATGGCCCAATTCAAGACCAGAATGGTTGAAGAATAAGGACAAATGCTGAAATACAGAACATATTAGACCAGGAGGATATAGTTAGATTTATTAAGGCACAGAGAATGCGATGGCTTGGCCATGTGGAAAGAATGGACGAAGATCGAATGCCAAGAAAAGTAGTTAAATCCCGAATAGATAAAAGACGGCGACAAGGAAGGCCCCGTAATAGATGGAGCGATGAAGTTGAAGCCGACCTGAGGGCAATGGAGAGCAGCCGCTCAGGATCAAGGTCGATGGCGGACTATCGCAGAAGTGGCCAAGGCTCACACAGAGCTGTAGCGCCGGATAAGTAAGTGTAATGTTTAAAGGCGGTTTACTCGTGTATCGATTGCAATGAATGATTACTCTTTCCAGGCGATCCGGAACCAGCGGGTGTGAGCAGTCCACTTTGTTCTCCATGAGGATGTTAATAACAAGGAATATTTATGATATCCGATATGGAATACAGTCCTCCCATGGACAACACGGGCTCGGACTTTGCTTGGAAAAAATTCAAGACATGCAGGTCCTGCGATACTGTGTCTGACGTCAAATATCACTTTACGCTGTACAAAGGATGGACTTCACCGCTTCATTGCCGTGATTCACTCAAAACTAAACTTGTCGACTTCTCTTACGGCGTTGTGTAATGAAAAGATCCTGCATTCTGCAGACATTAAAACGCAGGGTCACAAGGAACAAAATCCCCACAAGCCCCTCAGGTACGGATTTTGACGATGGTTGCACTTCCTCTCAATAGAAGAACAACCACCAGTCCGTTTAGATTTTACACTTGAAAGTGGATCATTGTACTCTAAGACAGCTGATTCCACTGTTAAAAAAACAGCTCCCAGCATATACAATTCTGTTAGTAATCTAATTCATTCAAACTCAGTAGCGAAATATACTCGGGATTATCACGTTACTACATCCACGGACGAATCAAACATGTTTCTTGTATTAAAAAGGGCCGAAACAATAAGAATTTGTTCAATATTTTGGACAACATTTTAGTGTTCCAAACTATCTTGCATAAAATGAGGCTAAGGTTGTTGAATAGTCATGTATATCGCTGACTAATTTTTAAAATCGAAGTGAGAACACAAGGCACTAAAACTAATTTTTCTATCTTTTCAGAAGAGTTAAATACTTTTATCTATTTAAGAGTCAGCATAGCGGTCATAGGCTAACAAGTGTTCTGATCCTCTATAAGAAATAACTGATTCTGAATCCACAACATTGATTCAAAGCACCCCAAAATTTAATCAAAACAATAATACCATCCTTTTATCAATAGGTGTAGGGCAATAGCCCATTAATCTATACTAATCTTTACGAAATAACCGATCGATCAATCAATCAATCACCAGTGACCTGCATTTAGGGTGGTTGTTCATAACATCTCCCTCGATAAATAATTTTTTTTGCTAGGGGCTTTACGTCGCGCCGACACACATAGGTCTTATGGCGACGATGGGATAGGAAAGGCCTAGGAGTTGGAAGGAAGCGGCCGTGGCCTTAATTAAGGTACAGCCCCAGCATTTGCCTGGTGTGAAAATAGGAAACCACGGAAAACCATTTTCAGGGCTGCCGATAGTGGGATTCGAACCTACTATCTCCCGGATGCAAGCTCACAGCCGCGCGCCTCTACGAGCACGGCCAACTCGCTCGGTGATAAATTATTTTAATCCCTACTTCCTCTTCCTATAAATCAATATTCGCGCCAATTTGGGCTGTTGAATTCCAATTTCCTCAGATTATTGATCTTTTATACTCTTAAAAACTGCACTCAAGCTTAATCGTTTATTAATATCATTCCAAGCCATCTCTCCACCGACAGCTGGAAACATACCGGTTAGTCGACCACCTTATCTAATTCCCAGCCTAATGTTTGCGACATTTTCGTAATACTACTCTTATCGGAAATCATCCAGAACAAATCATGCTGCTGTCCTTGGGATCTTTTCCAGCCCTCGTATCAAGTGATCTTGGTGATGGTACCGTACAATATAAACATACTCTAAATGGGGTCGCACGCCTTGTACTTTACATCCTTACTACAACCCCTGAATAACCCCATAGCAATGTCACACGAATTTACAATCCCGGTTATGTGACCACCTCAATAACGATATTTTCTTATATTAACAGTAGGTACTTACAATGAACAGATCGGTTCGTGTCGTCTCATCAACATAGTAATTGAAACCGAGAGGACTTCTCCCCTTCGCGAAACTTACGACCCGACTTTTCACTTCGATACACATCATACCATTGCCTGACGATCATCTCACAACTTTGTCAAGATCGTTATGCTGTCACCAATAATTTCGATGAACATTTATTTACATATAAATTGGACCATACAACGAGTAGATCTGTCGCGGAAAACAAGTCCGCCAATTTATTCTTTTAACCTTCATGTCCGCTTTCCTCAGGCGAGATCCCGATATCTTTTGACAAGTCAAAACATTTCCGAAGTAAAGAATACAATCCCCGACAAGTAAATGAATAGCTTCATGCGCAACACTTATTCACATTAAAATTATATAAAAGAAATGTCCTGGTAGGAGTTTTAATGTCAAATCCAGAAAACAATGGCTCTGCATGTGTTAGCATCATTGTGGACATTATCCATTTCTTAAAATAAATGCAAGTAAAAATTGAAAATCAAACCCAATCAGTAAATTTGTCACACTCAAGTACACCATCAAGAACTCACACGAGCCTAAAGCTCAATAATTCAGTACTTGAAACTTCGCATATTTTCGAATGCACAGAAAAAAATCATCTTCCGGTTGTGAAAACTGCCTCTCCGCATTCCTGACATATATAAGACGTCTGACTCGAGAGCTAACGGATAGTCAAAGCAACTGGTCATGTTAAGCCATACGGAAACCTCGAAGGCTTTTTCACACCAATAATTGATCAACAAACTGAGGTCCCAGGCAGTTGAACAGGATAGACCCAGTAAGTCGAATTCGGAAGTACTGGAAGGCGGCCCTTAGTAAAGTCTCAACGAATTTTGCACATAAGTGCTATACATATGACTAACCCCATTGGAATCGTTCGACAGGCAACTTCCATAGCAAGAGTGTCGTGCGGGTCTACATACCTTGTCCTGCCCCTGAAGCACTTCTATATGCAACCAATCGTATGGATAGGTATGGCGGGTATGCATAAACACACTGCGCCTGCGATGTAGGCATGAGGCCACCAGCGTGACATACTAGTAATGCAGGACCACGGGGCAAGTCGTACAAATCTGTTTAGCGGTATTGTGGAAGACATAAATTACGGCTTAGGCCTCTTGTCCACGGAGACTGCAAGCGTGCAGTGTCAGTGGTGTAAGACAGAATGCATAACGCAGTATACTATTTTTACAAAAAAAAAGAAGGTACTGGGTGCATCTTGTGTTGCAAAACAGATACAAATTTCATGCATTGAGCACACTGTTTCAGAAACTACGATAGAATGACCCAAAGCATGTTAAATATTTACATTTGACATGTTACTAAAAATGTTCATCATTTGGAATATGAAGACACCAATATGTGGAACGATTTCTCCTCCTGAAATAATGCTAGCTGTGACATGAATGTGTACGCATTCACATAATTTACCTGTTTGAAAATAAACATTTTAAATGATTAAACACTGTAAAACAAGTGAAACGAACATTAAATATTTCCTTTTGTCTAACTTAGCACGGAATTAAATATCCCATTTTATTCAGTAAATTGAAATGCAAATAAAAATGAAAATGTCTAGTACTGATGTGAAGGTGGGTTCTAGAAAAAATTCAACACTACTAAGTGTCCCGGTCGTTAAGCAAACCTACCCAGTTCATCACGCACATGTTCCAATCTAAATCCTTTCAGCACCAGATTAAAGCGTCCTGTCTATTTTTAGTCGGATGTCTCAAAACTCTGATGCATCCGATTGAATGAAAAACTTCAGTGAGATTGTACTGATAACCAAAAGAAACCAGTTTTTCTAATGCGAATGGACAACAAGACCTGCCGTAGGATTCTAGTCAGTGTTTCTTGTTCGAATAGAACTTAGGGAAACCGAACGCACTCATCACACCGAGTCATGTTACCCATACACCCTTATTATTTTCGTCTGAATTAACAAAAAGGAAACAACTTAACATGATAGACCTGAGAATGAGAAAGGTTGGTCCCGACAGATCCGTTCACACACCAGCCAGAATCATATACCGCAGTTGTGTCAAAACTGCTCCGAATATTTTTTAGATATGTACCTCTGTATTGGCTGTGCCCACAGTGACAGGGAAAATATATTTTTATTTGTCTGCGTCTGCCTCTCGACGCATCACAAGAAAATTACTTATCAGAAAATGAAAATCGTTTCGTCGGGGAAAAAGGCATTACACTCCAGGCTATAAATGATTTCATTCACTCAGTGCAAAATTGTGGTTTAGGGGACGCCAAAATTTAAATCTGAAATATTAACGTTATTAGAGGTTCTATGGATAAATAACATACAAAATACAACACCGATCTACAGTTTTGCCGTGGCGCTATGATAAGACAGACATTCATGAATTTAGACTTTTCTTGCACAGTCCATAACAGCGTAGATCATCGATAACATGGAAATATTGATCAGTCGGGTAAATTGGAGAAAGTGGTGTTTTTGTCATAAGCTCTTAAGTCGATGATTAACACGCATAAACACAAAAACACTCCTGGAGCACCTTTTTAAGAAATCTCATTTCCACAGTAACTCAGCTCTTGTTGAAACGCCCCAACACTTATTATTATTATTATTATTATTATTATTATGATTATTATTATTATTGAAAAATGCGCACAATGTGCATATGTATAGAATTTTGTTCATGACAGTTCTCTTAGCACAGGACAGCGAAGGGTGAACCGGGCATACGAGCCATGGAGGGTTGTTATCGCTTCATCACCTGTCACATCGCTTCACAGGAGACTTCAGATGGGATTTGCTAAATGTGCACGGCTTGAGAGTACCAATAGAAGAAGGGCCTCCCTGCTGATAACAAGCACCGGCTGGCATGGTCCTCGTGCACATTTAGCAACATCGCCCGCGAAGCAGCTGACAAGGGCGCGAGACCAACGCTCGAACGCTCATTGTTTACATGTCACAGCGGTAGTGAGAAGGTTTGTCTTTTTTTACACGTAAAATACAATAAACCTCACGTACGTTCCATCATGACCTACGTAAACAGCTAAATCTATCGACGTGCCTCCTGGCTTCTGTTGCCTTCCACATATACAAGCCATCAAATATGAACTGTACAGTGAAAAATGCTCTCTCTCGAATAAATCTTGTTTTCCATTCTGCGGCCCACCCAGTGGCCAGGGTTAACCGGTTCGAGCACCGTCCGTTGAATGTTGGCCGGTAGGGGGTGCCATAGAATGCGTGCCAAAAGCCTGGATTTAATTCCAAGACTCTCCGCAGTGCTCTGAGCGCATATGACGCTGTCGATTCGTTTTGGACACAGTTGTATGCAGCTTTCTCACGAGCAGACGCCAAAGTACAACTGCATTCAATAGAGTTTGATTTGACTGTATTTGAACGCCATATAAAAAAGTAACTTCTAAGTATTGTCTGTACATTGCTGAGAGTTTATTCGTGATGTCCGTACACACACAGAAATAAACGGCTCAAGATCACTATGTTAAATCGAGAAATGAGCCACTACAATCTAGGATATAATTATTTTATTCACACTTAGTGAAATGGCAGTTTAGGGGAAGGCCTAAAGTTAATTCTCAAATTATGTTATTACTGGTCCTATCGATAAATACGACATACATTTTTACCGTACCGGCTGTGATAACGGAGATATTCATGTAAGTCCACAAGAACGCCGAACCACGACAAAGTGGGCTAACAGAATGTAATCAAATTCGGTATGTAAAGTCGGGGAATAAGGAACTGCACTCTAGGCTATAAATAATTGTATTCACCTGGATGAAATGGCAGTTTAGGGGAAGGCGCCTAAATTCAACTTGTAAATGCAGACTTCATTTGTTCTACCGTAATGCACTACATAACAGAAGTCATACAGAATACAATTTCCGATCGTTAGTGTTATAAATCAGAGAGAAAAAATTGTCAGTGTGCGGACAGACGTGGCACGTGCCATCATCGAGTAGCTCCTGGATGAAGACAGACGATAGACGCTACTGGAGTAAGAGAGGGCAAGTGGCATCGAGAAATGCACCGTCCACAGGATATTACGTAATGACCTGCAACTGCGCAAAATCGCATCGCGGTGGGTACCGCATGCACTGACGGAAGTTCAAAGGTGGGTGCGCTAGCTATGCAATATGCTCCGACTACCTTGCACGCTGGCAACAGGACGACGATCAATTCTTGTCACGAATAATCGCCATCGATGAATTTTGGGCCAGGGCATACGAACCAGAACTGAAACGTCAGTCCGCGGAGTGGCGACATGCTGGTCAACAAGGAGGCAGAAGGTCCGTCAGCATCCTTCCCCAGTCAAATTGATGGTGATCGTCGCGTTTGACGTCAGGGGTGTCATCGGTTGCCACTTTGTTCCACATGGCAGAACAGTGACCGCACGGTACTACAAGGACTTCTTGGTGCAACAGGTACGACGTGGCGTTCGTGAGAAACGTCCGGATCTTGTGGACGGTGCAATAATCCTGCACGACAATGCAAAACAACATAAAGCAGAGTGTGTAGGGCAGCTACTGCGACGTTGGGGATGGAAAGAATTGGAGCACCCATCGTACTCTCCCGACATTTCGCCCTGCGACTTTGATCTCATTCGAGAGATTAAGGAACCACCACATGGTAGGCGGTTTGCAACACGAGAGGACATTTCTACTGCTGTGCGCCAACAGGTGACCTGATTCACACATTGAGCGGCAAATGCTGAGGCAGATGGTATTCAGCGCCTCCCACATCGTTGGCAGCGTGTGGTGTCTGTCGCAGGGTACTACTTTGAGGGTCTTTAGGCCCAGGTTTGTCTATGTCAACTTTGTGTGCACTGTGTTGTCATTCTTTTGCACCAGGAAAGCCATATTGTCCTGTATACTACCGTAATAAATTAGTATGTTATGATATTTCAGTGCTATTCATTGTCCACACATGTAGTTAACACCTTGTCCTTTCGTCTGTATATGTCACATTTTCCAGCCGGACTGGTATCTTCAAGAAAAAAATAGTTGCCATGACTTTTGCCCCAACCCTCGTATATATATATTACTGATATTGCCTGTATAAGCCGTACGCTAAATAATGAGGATAAACCATAAAATAGCAAAAAAAAGTTTTACTTAAGATACAACTTGTGGAAAAATCATTCCAATGTTATACAGTTAAAAGTCCTTAATTTGAAGTTGGTTAGTTCTAAATATGCATATTTCGAAATAAACGCCATTCCCCGAATTAATATATAGGCCTTCATGTGTTACTTCTGTACCGGGAGGTACACCTACGGTAATCCCCATGCATTTGAATGAAGCACCTTGAACGCTATCTAACATTAGAAAACTTGAAACAACTAGTGCAAGAAGTTGGGACGTTGATTAAGAGATGTCACTACTGAAGGATTAGAGTAATGTATTATTTTAAAGTTTCCTGAACTGACAGGATTTCTTTTGTGTGTGTGCGTGCATGTGCGTATCCACAGGTTGCAACAACTATTTCAAGAAGTTTGGACTTTTCTCCGCAGATATCTCGATTAAAGAATGGTGTCATGCACTCTGGTGCATGGTGAAATAACTAGAAAGTTAAAGAAATTTTGTGTATATAGGTTTTCTGAACTGCACTGAAATTTTTGATACTTCAAGGGTTGCAACACTTATTACTCATCCTGCCAGCTTAGGAGTCTGACCTATCAAATTTTGTGTATTTTTTTTTCAGCCAATCAAACTTTTCTTGGACCTATTTTTTTGGCAATAAACATGAGAGGGCGTCTCCTGATTTAGTCCAGAGCCTTCTCGAACCTTACTCTCGGGTATAAAAGCTGACGCCTGTTCGAGCTAACTTGTCTTATTGACCGTCGAATTACCGAGTGTGTGTTTTAAGAGAACAGGTGGGGGCTTCATTCTTTGGCAGTCAGAACATCAGATAAGATAATGGCCACCAGTTTCTAACTCAGTAGTTATCTCCACAACCCGACTCGAGGAGAAGGTTCCTGTCTTTAACTATGTAACAGTCAATTTAATAATATGTAAACTTCTCTTCCTTCTCATGTAAAAGTCCAAGTAAGTCAAAGTACTTAACTGAAAACGGGGGATGGAGAGTGCGTTATCCTCTCGAGTTCCCCTTCAATTAATCTCGAGGCGACTATGATTTTGTAACTGTTTTCGCTTGTAATTTGCAACTTACCTTGTCCATCTAGTCACCTCAGTAGCGTGGGATTAGCCTCTGCATCGTCGGGCCACTAGTCCAAGTAGAGTTTTAATCTTTGATTTCAATGAGAACAAGTTTCAGCCTTCATACATTTTGATTTTTGGGCCGGTAACTTTAACCTGTGCTTTTCCACAAAGGCCCGGTAGAGTGGGTACTCAACACCCCTGTAATATTTCTTTCATGTAAACTTAAAAGACTACCAATATGGTCTTGTAAATTGTAGGTTGTGCCTACGAGAGGCCTGTCAAGCAAAGACACTCATCTGAATTGTAAAAGGTTATGGTTGCCTTGAGTAGGCTGCAAAGGGTTTGGGAACATAGTCTCATGGGTAGAATTGTGGACCATTGATGGCTCCTTTCTTGTAATGTAATAGATATTTGTGTAATACTGAGTGGTGCCTTTGGAAAGCCTTCACTTGTAACCGTTGGAGCAAAGTGCTCTTCAAAATTGTTATTCAGAATTTCCTGTGAAACAAGTTGGGAGATTCGTCTCCTTGCTTATCTACTAAACACAACATTAGCAATGTTTGAGCTTCAAGCTCATAATTTACAAAGGTCCAAAGTGCAACTTACCAATTCTTGTTTTTTTTTTTTTTTTTTTTTGCTTTTTTTTTCGATTTTGTACCAAACTGCTCTGTAACTGAAATCTTGTTCTTTCACCAAGTGAATAGTTCTGTTAAAATTTAATAAATGAAAATAAATATAACCTTTATTTTAATGTTATAATAAATAAATCTTTGACTATCATAGACAAACCCATTCCCACCCCCACCTTCTTTCACCTCTGCGCTCCACAGAATACCCCGGAACAAGCGGTAGCAGAGCGTGGTTGCATGGGTCTAGATAAAGCCCCTTTTTACGTCTAAACATAGAATTCGCTCTGAACTAAGAATTTTCTCGGTTGCCGGAATTTTTCCAAATTTATTAATCTTTCTGTCAACATGTCTGGTCCTCGCAAAGTCCTCGCTCCCGGGTACTTGCGCAAGGAGGAACTGATTTACAAGCTTTTAATTAGGAAGGTCCAATTTGGAGACACAGTTGTGGTAGATACTGCTAAGCTTAAAGAGTCGTTAGAATTTCCTATCTGTATCCCAGTATTTGGGGAGAAAGAAATTGATTAGGCTCTATCCACTATCATAGACAATACTACCGAGCTAGCGTCTGTAGTTGGTTTTTTTTTTTAGTGAGTGACCCTTCCGCTAACCAACTAAAAAGAGTGCAGGCTAGGCTGTTTCACTTCTACAATAGGACTAGGGACTTATTGTCTCTAAAATTGGAGGAGGATCATGCTAAGGAGACTAGCAATTTAGTTGAACATACGTCCGATATGTTGAAGAGTTAGTCAATTGTTGACCGGGGCCGCTACTCCTAAGACCGAGCAAGTTCCTATGGTAAATTTATCTCCGGAAGAGAATCCTAGTAAATCTATTGAGAGTAGGAAAACTGTTGCTACTCAACAAACATCTGCCCCATCGGAAACAGTCTGGTCATCCAAGACAACTTCCACCTTTCTTTTTGACTAATGCACTGTTTGAGCCTTCTCAACCTCCTATGCCGGCACCTGTTTTGTCATCCGGTTTCGTAGTTTGCCTTACTTAAGGGCATTTCCAGGTTTTCAGTAAATTCAACTAATGAGGTAATTTCTTTTTTAAGATTTTTAGTGGAATTTCAAGACCATGCTTTAGTGTTTCCTCTGTCTCATTCCGAAATACTTCAAATTATTTATCCTTATTCTGTAGGCATTCTTTTGGACAAAACAGGTAAAGCAATAGCTGATCAAATGTATAGAAGACTTCCATGCCCAGCTAGTGAATAACTTCATTCCGGCTAGAGCTATGTCATCATTAATTCAGAAGTATTCCTTTAGAGTGCAGAGGTTTGATGAGAACCTGGCAGACTAGCCAGGATATATTCGCTCTTCATTTCCTGGAAGACCGAATTGTGCAGACTATTGTTGAAGGTATTTCTCTGCCCTCAAACCTTAGAATTAGAGACAATGGCTGTGTCAGCCGAAGGAGGAAGGTACGCCGACACTTTACGAGTTGCTAAGGACCCACCCCCACCCGCCCCTCCGTCATCTAACAGTTCTGGGCCTCCACCTCGCCGAACCTTCCCAACACGCAAGTGTTATGCGTGTGGATCTACGGAACATCTTTGAAACAAATGCCCCTTAATAAAACAAGTGGAAATAGGAATGGAGATGGTCCTTCTCAAGGATGCTTTAAATACCGCTAGTTTTCTCACCTTGCCAAGAATTTCACAAATTTTAACAGCACACCACCTTGCTCCACTTCTGGTACTACCTGCGCTAACCCTGATAATAGGAACTGACTAGCGTCATCGGCTGAGTCAGCATGTTCTCCTGCCCGAGGCTCAGCCCCCGTTAAAACAAGTAATAGTTATATTAAGGGTGATATTTCACAAATCTTAACAGCACACCATCTTGCTCCACTTCTGGTGCTACCAACGCTAACCCTGACTAGCGCCATCGGCTGAGTCAGCATGTTCTCCTGCCCGAGGCTCAGCCCCCGTTAAAACAAGTAATAGTTATATTAAGGGTGATATTTCACAAATCTTAACAGCACACCATCTTGCTCCACTTCTGGTGCTACCTCCGCTAACCCTGATAAATGACTAGCGTCATCGGCTGAGTCAGCATGTTCTCCTGCCCGAGGCTCAGCCCCCGTTAAAACAAGTAATAGTTATGTTAAGGGTGATATTTCACAAATCTTAACAGCACACCACCTTGCTCCACTTCTGGTACTACCTCCGCTAACCCTGACTAGCGTCATCGGCTGAGTCAGCATGTTCTCCTTCCCGAGGCTTAGGCCCCGTTGAAACAAGTGATAGTTATATTAAGGGTGAAATTTCTTCTAATTTGTCATTTGAAGGCCCTAGAGAATGCCTCAGAATTGCGGCATAGACTCGAGGATTCGTGCCATTTCTGAAAATCTAAGTGAATAACGAACCAGTCACAGCTCTATTAGACTCGGGAAGTGCGAGTTCTATTATTTCCAAGAAGTGGTACTCTAAATTTAAAACTTCTTGTAAATTTCCAGACAATGGTTCCTCGGTTGTTAAATGTGATTTGGCAAACTCATCTCCATTAGAAATTTTAGGTTTCCTTTTTGCTAAAGTTTGCATTTCAAAATTTACCTGGAAAGTGAAGTTGTTTGTTGCTAAACAATTTTCTTGCCCTGTAATATTAGGAGCAGATTTCATGTCTAAGACTGGTCTAGTGCTCGACATTCAGAGCAAGTCATGCACCTTCAAGTTTGCTAGTAACATTCCCCTTTTGAAATGTAATTCCGTGTCACGTTCATCTGTTTTGCCGACCCAGGGTGAGATCTACCTGAGGAGCAGGCTGAAAGTATTAGAAGGTTGTGTCAGTCCTTTCCTGATATATTTAGTAAGGTCCGTGATGCCACGTGTATATGAAAATACAAGATTTAGCTTAACCTATTCTATTCCAGTTAAGTTTTCACCTTATAGGCTATCCTCACCTAAAATGAAGGCTCTGAGGAAATCATTGATCAAATGAAAGACTCCCTAGGTCTTAAGTGCTCAAAAACTATTGGGTCAGAAAAGAATAAGATTTCACCAAGGGAGGTTGGATAGGATAGATGAAAGTAAGGAGTGTGGCACAAGTAAGTGGAAGCAATGCCAGGACTCTGCTAAGGGCAGCGTGATCACCAGCCCATGCCCCAAAGTTCAGGGACCCTGGGGCCCCTTTAGTCGCCTCTTACGATAGCATGGGTGATATTCTACTGCACCCCCCGCAGGAGGACCAGACCTGTGATGTTTCTCACATAATGGAACTAATCTCAGGCAACGTAAGCTCATGGTATTCCGCATGCAGTGGTAATAATCACAGGTATATCAAACCAACAGTAAACCACTCTCTGCTGCTACTAATCACAAACCTATGGTGTACCCAACATAGTGGTACTACTCGCATGTAAAAGCGACCCATGGTGTTCCCCACGTGATGGTATTAATGACAAGTAGTTTCATGGTTCTAATTTGATTATCTCTCGGTTGCTCCATTTAGTCACCTCTTATAACATGCAGGGGATACCATGGGTGTATTCTTTGTCTGTATCCCCCACCCTCAGGGGGAGCTACAATTTTCTCCCACAGGAGTTCTTTTAAGTGCTGGTAAATTTACCGGCATGAAGATAGAGCACCATCAAACAGCAGCAGACAGAACTGGAAACAAAACCGCCAACATGGATTCAGAAAGCCTGCACTCTTCTATCCTAGCCACACAGACTGATAAAATAATCTACAATGCGAGGTTCTGGCTTCACAACTGACAAAATAATGACATAATTATGTCTCGTGTGAGCAAGTCGGGTGAAGCAAAAGGCCACATTCTACTCCAATGTAGACTGAAAAACATATAACTTGATAAACAACACTGAACATATTGTGATGCATACACTTGTTGATTATAATTGATGAAGTTTCACTTCTTTAGGCAAAAGTGTACTATTTATTGCATTTGATATGATTATTACACAAGTATTTCCATTACACAGGTGCCCAAATTCATTCCATTTAGTTTCGATTTGTGGAATATATGTCACGATCACAGAAGCCATGATGAAAGAATAGCATATTACTGGATGCCTTATTACGAGTGGACACAGACTTACTTCCAGTGGGACCTTCAAGTAGATATATCACAGCACTTGAAGGTGACCCCTTGAATATGAATGTCCCATGGCAATTCTGCCAGATCACCAGGCACTCTAGAGAAAATTGGCTTTGAGAGATTCCAGCAGTCCCACCTGTTATTTTTTAATATTAACTGGTACTTGGTTTTCATAGTACCGGCTCTGTGGTGTTCTTTTAACCATGTCTGCCTCTTACTCGTACGTCCAAGGTCAGAGATTTTTACCTGGACTGAGGGCTGGTTTGAGGTCCACGCAGCCTATGTGATTACAATTGAGCATTCTGACGGTGAGATGGTGACCCCGATCTAGAAAGCCAAGAATAATGGCCGAGAGGATTTGTTGTGCTGACCACATGACATCTCAGAGCACTGCAGACCTTCGAGCTGAGCAGCAGTCGCTTGGTAAGGCATGATGACCCTTTGGAGCTGTTGGGGTTTGGTTTTTTCAAGTTTTCATACTGTACAGGACATATGTTGCAGGATCACAGTAGAATGGATTGGTGGATTTTCATGAAGGGAGAGTAGGAATGCTGCCTGAAACATAAAACACAATGCATCTCTTTAATTTTTGTTTTAAAGGAAGATTCCTCATGACAATATCACTTTTGTCCTGTATCATTTACTGGTCAAGTGGAAATGCCAAGATACAACCCTGACAAAGTCATCCTGGCTACAATTACATCTGTGTGTAGTTTAACCTGATAACCACAAGGAAGAAATTAAATAAGTGCAGCAATAGGGCAAAAAAGGATGATGGTGTGAAGGGCCAGGAAGCAAGTAAATCGCGACATCTGCGTGTTCACCCTCGTCTCCAAATCTCAGGAGCAACTTGAGGGGGTGACAAAGAGACATGCTGAGGAATCGTCCCGTCGTTTGTTAATGATGAGTTATACTAGCTGTTGTAGAAAGTGCCAAGTGAGCGCGTGGCTCGGTGGGTAGCGCCAGAGTCTAGAAATCAGTTTCAGTTTCTCTCTTCTTTTTTCTTCCTATGTATATTCTAGGTTCATGGACACAAAATGAAAAAACACTGCATGTTTGGCATGTTTCCATATCAACAAAAAATTTAAATACTAATACAATAACAATAATAAATACAATACTAATTAATGCCGCAAAGTCCGCTTCCATAGTGTGATGATGATTATGATGCTGCTGCTGTTTTTTGTTTAAAGGGACCAAACATCGAAGGTCATCAGCCAATAATGGAACGAGATAGACGACACGATATATGATAATTAAAATTTTAAAATGTATCTACTGACTAGAGTTTTTAAAAGATGGTGAAGAAGAAAAAGGTTAGGAGATTAAAACAATCAATGGATCTAATTTGCAATGCCTTATTTTATAATAAAGTAATAGAAAATACACGTACTTAACAAAGGAATAAGGCATTGCCTGGAAGTACAGAGATATGTAATATATAGGGGAGGTTGCCCCAGCGCCGGACGCATCCCAGTACCGGACAGTGGAGGTTTACACATTCCTTCGCTAGATGGAAGCACCTGATAGACAAACATGTGTTAGGGAGACACAGAGGAAAGCAAACGTTCGCACGACTTGCTTGTAGGGTTTGCCAGTGTTGAGATATTCGTTGTGAAGTGCGCGTCACATACTACTTGTACTACGCAGTTAAATTTTACAGCATCTTTTTACCCTCTTTAGGTGAGTTAAAGAAATTATGTATACATTAGTCAATATTCTTTGTGAATAGAGAACAGGATAATGTGCTTCGATAAAGGAAATATTCATTGGGTATTAATAGCAATATTATTTGACCTCTCGCGTGGTCTCAGTACCGGACAGAAAGACAGAATTCTGTGACAAACATACTAATGCTGTCGTTTCTTTTTAGGGATACTTAATGAGATGGATGCACACAAAAAGGGAAAGTGGAGTGATGAAATGATGAAGAAGGCAGTTGATGGTGTGCTCGCAGGGGAATTCAGCATTAGGAGAGCATCTGAACACTTTTGTGTCCCCAAAAGCTCTTTGGGAGATCGTATTTGTGCCCTTAAAAAGGGCGACTCGATTAAAATGGCGCCATCAATGGGTAGATTTCATAAGACATTCGACGACGAGTTGGAAAATGAACTTGTTAACCATCTCAAATATCTTGACGCTTGTTTTTTATCCGTGAACAAAACCGAACTTCTAACACTAGCGTATGACCTTGCTGAATACTTCCAGTTACCACACCAGTTTAACAAAACAAAAAAAAATCGCGGGAAACAAGTTTTATCGTGGATTCATCAAGCGGCATCCGGAATTTTCTTTGCGTTGTGCTCAATCAACAAGTTTACAGAGAGCACAAGGATTTAACAAGGAACAAGTAGATGCTTTTTATGTCAAATTAGAGGAACTATTAAGGAAATATTCCTTTCCTCCAAGCAGAATTTTTAATTGTGACGAAACTGGTGTCAGTGTTGTGCATTCGAACACATTGAAAGTTCTATCCCTTAAAGGAAAAAAACAAGTCAGCAAGCTGACGTCAGGTGAACGAGGGAGGAACATTACAGTTATGCTTTGTATTAACGCTGCAGGGGACCAGTTTATTCCCCCTCTTTTCGTTTTTCCCAGAATTCGAATGGATCCAAATTTGACCAAGGACGCACCTGACGGAAGCATCTTTGATGCTCAAGACAGCGGTTGGATCACAGTTTCAGGCGCTCTGAAATGGTTGAAAGCTTTTGTTGAGAGAACTACTCCATCAGAAGAAAGTCCAGTTCTTCTTATCTTGGATGGTCATAGTACTCACAAAGATCTCGAAGTCGTTCTGTACGCAAAGAAACACCATGTTCATATGTTGAGTTTGCCCCCCCACACCACACACAAGCTCCAACCTTTGGATCGAGCAATTATGAAGCCTTTTATAACTGCATTCAATTCAGCATGTGAGGTGTGGATGAGCAAGTATGCAAGACATGGACTGAAAATCACTGAAAGACACATCTGCAGATTGGTTGAAACTGCCTTTTCAAAAATTTGCAGAATGGATCTAGCAAAATCAGCATTTGAGTGCACAGGGATCTACCCATTCAATAAGGATATTTTTACAGAACTGGACTTCCTCCCAGCGTCAAACACCAGGTCAGTGCCAGAAGTAGATGCCAGAGTGGGTAGTGCTTCTGATCAGCCACAAGCAGTGACCTTAGGGAACTTGAACACCTTTCCTGTGATCGTCCCACAACAGAAAACTCCCCTAGTCAATATGCCTGTTTCTTCCACTTCTAAAGCCTTTCAAAACGCCATCGATCAGATCTCCCCTGTGACTGATGTTTTGAAGAGGAAAATCACTGTCAGAAAAAGGAGAGGAGAAAAAAGCGAGATTTTGACATATACGCCTTACAAAAAGTTGCTGGAAGAGAGAGAAGAAGTGAAGTTGCTAAAGAAAGAAAAACAAGAACAACGAAGGCAGAAAAAAGAAAACATTGGAGAGAGGTCAAAAAAGGAGTCAAGGTCAGATATCACTGCTGCGAAAAGGAGGATTGAGTTCGGAAAAGAAGATTGGGATAGGAAAGCAGATGAAAATGATTCCAAGACGACTGAGTGTCTCATTTGTGGAGAGTGTTTTGAAGAGGACTGGGTACAGTGTTGCACCTGTAGTGGTTGGGCTCACGTTGCGTGTGCTGATAGTGATAACATTGATCACTTTGTATGTGAACGTTGCAAGCTATGACTTAAGTGATTCACCTGACGTAAATAACTAACTTCTGTATCATAATGTCATTTGAAATTGTATGTCCTTGTTGACTATTGATATTTTTTTGTACTTAAGATAATGCGTCCGGTACTGGGAACAGTTTTTTGAACGACGTCATTAGTACCCCTTTTTATATTTCAAAATTACACTATTAAAATATCAGATATACCCAATTTTCTCGTATTACTTTATTACATATGTTATCCTTTATCATTGGAACTGGGTTCCATATTAATTCATGGGGAAGGTTTCCATAAAATAGACAAACGGCTTAAGTGTCCGGCACTGGGGCAACTTCCCCTATATATATAATTCACATTAGACAAAGTAACACATTAAAATATGCAACACAAACTAAAATAAAGTGAATGGGATAAAGGCGCAGCTAACAAAAATACACTAGGACAAAGGACATCATTACACACAATAAAAAAGACCACTATCCCTCATAAAACGGATGACGAGGTCTGCTGACTGCTCGTCATCACGCAGTATGAGGGAGATAGTACTCGGGAAGTTAAGCCTACAGGCGCAGATCAACCAGGTACACGCACTCCATAAAGATGTGTACTACGGTAAGATGATCGCCGCAAGTACACACCGGAGGGGGTTCTCCTTTCAATAAATGGGAGTGCGTCAGGATACCGTGGCCGATCCGAAGAGGAGATAATACCACTGCTTCCCTAAGAGAAGCCCGAAGGGAAGTTCTCCATACCTTCATTGTTCCTTTTATCGCTCTCAGCTTATCTGGAAGTGGAATGACCTGCCACTCCATCTCCCAATGGGACATAACCAGATGTCTCACATGAGTGCGAATATCACTTGCTGGAACCTTGTAAGGCAACGGGGGCAGTGTTACTGCCTCCTTGGAAGCCTTATCTGCTAATTCATTTCCCTCTACACCCATGTGGCTTGGGAGCCACATAAACGGGATTCTGGTGCCGGCATCCAAACACCCGGCCAGCAGGTCCTGGACCCGCTGCATCAGAGGGTGCCAAGGGAAACGGCTATTAATAGACTGTAGCGAGCTCAAGGAGTCAACACAAGGAAGAAACTGTCTGCGCTCAACAGACAGTGCATACCACACAGGTTCACAGATAGCGTAGAGCTCTGCTGTGTACACTACAGGTTTCTGGGGGAGCAAAAATAAACCTATCATTGTCGACAACGAACGCACAGCCCACCTTTGTTTCTGTCCTTGAACCATGCATGTAAACGACGACTGAACCTGGATACCGGCCAACAACGGACAGTAAGAGCCTACCATAAATCGACGGGTCCGTGTTTTCCTTCGGGCCAGTGTGCTTCCATAGTGGAACGGTTATCACTATTAGCTGCCATCCTCGGAGGCCCGGGTTCAATTCCATAGATTTAAGAATGGCTGGTGGTTAGAACGGTACACGCAGCTCACCTCCATTGGGGGTGTGCTTTAAAAGGGCTGCACCACCTTGGGACAATGACACGAGTTTACTTTCTTTAATGCAGTGAAATTATCACAGCTGCAAAACTGTATAGACAGAGGGAAATTTTTACAAACATTAATGAAGTTGTTTGCCAATAGATAATGCAGCGCGTGTGGCCTCTACATCCGTCATTTTAACCTCTGATGGGGTGGGGCCAGCGTGCGACAGCACCGGGCCGGAGCCTCGTGGGAGATGGCCAGTGCTCATTGGTCAGACCCAGCTCCAAAGTGCCGCTACATCGCTGACGCCTCGAGGGGTGCAGAAACGACTTGGCTGCAGGCTAAGAACTTTCCATATCTGGAGATTTCTGTATGGTTCGAGTGACCGACGTATCTCAATCATTGGCCCAGGTGTATGTAAGGCAGGAGCAACCCTGGAGTTCAGTTCAGTGTGAGCTCAAACAGTGAGTGAAGGAGAGCAGAGGGTCGTACAGTCAAGGGATTTCAGTAAGTCCCAGCTGAGTTCAGTATTTACTTTTTAAAGCATCATGTTCAAATGCGTTTTAATTTTTCGAAGTAAAAGTCTTTCAACAAGCTAAATATTTTGCCGAGTAGAACTCTAATACAGTATTTTGTATACTAAATTATCTTAAGACTGTTTCAGTCTGATCAAAGCATGTAAATAATTTTTCTGATAGCAATACATTTTCTGCTGTATCCACAAAATGGCATTAACTGAAATGCATGGAAAGTGCTAGAGACTGAATGAAAAAGCGGCCAATCATCTGGGAGACTGATTTTGTCTCCTTCCTTTCTTCAATTTCAACTTCAGATGGCATTCTTTGACCAAAAAGTCTGCTCTCAGGAAAGTTTTGCAATTCACCACTTTGTTTCTAAATCCCTGCCCAATCATAATGAAGACTTAAGATTTTTCTTTTTGTGGAGGATTAATAAAAGATATTTTAATAAACATTTATGAAAACATTCACATTCTATTAGAAATAATCCAACTAGTAATTTAAACGTAATTCCTCAACACACCAATATACTTTTCAATGAACATTTATAAACAAAAATTAATTACCAGCGATTATATTACTTCGTAGAATGCAATCCATCCTTCCCCTTAATCCAGTAAGATGTTTACTTAGCAGTCCTACAGTTCCACTAAGGCCACCTTTCCATGGGATATCAAATGAACATTTCTTTGAAATTATCAAATTAATAATTCTTTCTTCATTATTCAAAGAATGTTACCAAACAGTTTTCTCAGAACTTGTGTACGTGAAACAATTTATCGACTCTTAACAGTTTAGTCTCGTTCAGGAAGAAATGCTTACATAAAACATGAATAACAAATGTCCTACTACACTTATTGGCAAAAAAAAGTGAACACTACATATTTCACACAAAATTTAATGTTAGCCCATTTGGAAGCTCATCAAAATGAAATATTATGACTAGGGTTCTGCCTGCTGTCATTTCTTGATGGATACCACAGGTGCAGCCATATCGGATGGGTATCTGTTGAAATACCAGACTTTTTTTTTTTTTTTTTTGCTAGGGGCTTTACGTCGCACCGACACAGATAGGTCTTATGGCGATGATGGGATAGGAAAGGCCTAGGAGTTGGAAGGAAGCGGCCGTGGCCTTAATTAAGGTACAGCCCCAGCATTTGCCTGGTGTGAAAATGGGAAACCACGGAAAACCATTTTCAGGGCTGCCGATAGTGGGATTCGAACCTACTATCTCCCGGATGCAAGCTCACAGCCGCGCGCCTCTACGCGCACGACCAACTCGCCCGGTGAAATACCAGACTAAGGAATGGTTCATTGAAAGGGGGGTAGCAGCCTTTCGGAAGTTGCAAGAGCGGCAGTCTAGGTGACTGACTCAGCATGGCTTAGCTGTGTTGATACTGCTACACGGCTGAAAGCAATGGGAAACTACAGCTGTAACTAACTCCTGAGGACATGCAGCTCTCTCTGTATGAATGATGTACTGATGATTGCTTCCTCCCGGGTAAAATATTCCGGAGGTAAACTAGTTCCCCATTCGGATCTCCGGGTGTGGACTACACGAGAGGGGGCGATCATAAGGAAGATGGATACTGACATTCTGCGAGTCGGAGCGTGGAATGTTAGAAGTTTGAATCATCGTGATAAATTAGAGAATCTGAAAAGGGAGATGGATAGACTAAAGATAGATGTAGTTGGTATAAGTGAAGTACGTTGGCAGGAAGAACAGGATTTTTGGTCAGGCGACTACCGAATTATCAACACAAAATCAAACAGAGGAAATGCAGGAGTTGGTTTAATAATGAACAAGAAAATAGGACGGCGGGTAAGTTACTACGACCAGCATAGTGAAAGAATTATTGTCGTCAGGATAAACACCAAAACCAATACCCACCACAATAGTGCAGGTCTATATGCCTACCAGTTCAGCGGATGGTGAGGAAATCGAAAGAATATATGAAGAGATAGAAGACTTAATACAATATGTAAAAGGTGACTAGAATCTAATTGTGATGGGAGACTGGAATGCAGTGGTAGGCCAAGGAAGAGAAGGTAATACAGTAAGAGAATTCCGATTGAGACAAAGGAACGAAAGAGGAAGTCGGCTGGTTGAATTCTGCACTGATCATAATTTAGTCCTTGCCAATACTTGGTTCAAACACCACAAACGACAGCTTTATACGTGGGCGAGACCTGGAGACACTGGAAGGTATCAAATAGACCATTATGATTAGGCAGAGATTCAGAAACCAGGTCTTGGATTGCAAAACTTTCCCAGGAGCAGACGTGGACTCTGACCACAACTTGTTGGTCATGAAATGCCATCTGAAGTTGAAGAAATTGAAGAAAGGAGAGAATGAAATAAGATGGGATCTAGACAAGTTGAAAGAAAAGAGTGTGAGGGATTGCTTCAAGGAACATGTTGCAAAAGGACTAAATGAAAAGGCTGAAGGAAACACAGAGGAAGAGTGGATAGTCATGAGAAATGAAGTCAGCAGGGCTGCTGAAGAAATGTTAGGAAGGAAGAAAAGATCAATTAAGAATCAATGGATAACTCAGAAGATACTAGACCTGATTGATGAGCGACGAAAATACAAGAATGCTAGAAATGAAGAAGGCAGAAAAGAATACAGGCGATTAAAGCATGAAGTGGATAGAAAGTGCAAGGTAGCTAAGGAAGACTAGCTGAAGGAGAAGTGCAAGGACGTCCAAGGTTGTACGGGCCTAGGAAAGGTTGATGCTGCATACAGGAAAATCAAGAAAATCTTTGGAGAAAGGAAATCTAGGTGTATGAATATTAAGAGCTCAGAGGGAAAGCCACTTCTAGGGAAAGAAGACAAAGCAGAAAGATGGTAGGAACATATCCAACAGTTGTATCAAGGTGAAGATGTAGATAATTTGGTTCTGGAACAAGAGGCTGTTGATGCTGATGAAATGGGAGATTCATTTTTGAGATCAGAGTTTGACAGAGCTGTGAGAGACCTAAATAGGAACAAGGCACCTGGAATTGATGACATTCCCTCTGAATTACTAACTGCCTTAGGAGAAACCAGCATGGCTAGGCCAGTGTGTAAGATGTATGAGGCAGGAGAAGTTCCATCCGATTTTCATCAGAATGTTGTTATACCTATTCCCAAGAAAGTCAGTGCTGACAGGTGTGAAAACTACCGCACCATTAGTTTAGTATCTCATGCTTGCAAAATTTTAACATGTATTATGGAAAAAACAAGTTGAAGCTGAGTTGGGAGAAGATCAATTTGGCTTCAGAAGAAATGTAGCAATACGTGAAGCAATCCTGATTTTACGTCTGATCTTTGAGGATCGAATCAAGAAGGACAAGCCCACTTACATGGCGTTCGTAGATCTAGAAAAGGCATTCGATAATGTTGATTGGACCAAGCTATTTAAGATTCTAAAGGTGATTGGGATCAGATACTGAGAACGAAGAATTATCTACAATCTGTATAAAAATCAATCTGCAATAAGAATCGAGGGCTTTGAAGAAAGCAGCAGCAATCCAGAAAGGAGTGAGGCAAGGCTGCAGTTTGTCCCCCCTCCTTTTCAATGTTTACATAGAACAGGCAGTAAAGGAAATCAAAGAGGAATTTGGAAAGGGAATCACAATCCAAAGAGAGGAAATCAAAACCTTGAGATTTGCCGATGATGTTATTTCATCTGAGACTGCATAATAGCTCAAGAAGCTGCTGAATGGTATGGACGAAGTCTTGGGTGAGTAGTACAAGATGAAAATAAATAAGTCCAAAACAAAAGTAATGGAGTGCAGTCGAACGAAGGTAGGTGAAGCAGAAAATATTAAATTAGGAAATGAAGTCTTAAAGGAAGTAGATGAATATTGTTATTTGGGTAGTAAAATAACTAACTATGGCAGAAGTAAGGCGGACATAAAATGCAGGATGGCACAAGCAAGGAAGAGCTTTCTTAAGAAAATAAATTTGCTTACTTGATATTGATACTTAATTGATATTGGAATTAGAAAAAAGTTTTTGAAGACTTTCCTGTGGAGCATAGTGGCATTGTATGGAAGTGAAACATGGACGATAACTAGCTCCGAAAGAAAGAAAGAAAGAAAGAAAGAAAGAAAGAAAGAATGGAAGGTTTTGAAATGTGGTGTTACAGAAGAATGCTGAAGGCGAGATGGATAGATCGAATCACAAATGAAGAGATATTGAATCGAATTGGCGAGAGGAGATCGATTTGGGTAAATTTGACGAGAAGGAGAGATAGTATGATAGGACACATCTTAAGACAGTCAGGACTTGTTCAGTTGGTTTTTAAAGGAAGTGTAGGTGGAAAGAACAGTAGGGGTAGACCAAGGTATGAATATGACATGCAGATTAGAGCAGATGTAGGATGCAATAGTTACGTAGAAATGAAAAGGTTAGCGCAGGATAGTGGCATGGAGGGCTGCTTCAAACCAGTCTGTGGACTGATGACCCAAACAAAAACAACAGTACTTTTGCACCCATCTCTTGGCACAGGCCAGATTAAAGTGAAGCTTCCACTGAAGTCCCAGTCATCATCCATGGCTGAGACAATATGGAAGCTGCTGGGGCATTGGGTAGTGCTGAGAAATGACATTCAGAGCACGACGAGTGCATCTGAGTATTATGAAAGGTGCTGCTCACAGGGTCAGTCGTGCTGCAATAGTACTTTCTGACCCAGTGAGGAAAGCAATGGCAAACTACCTCACTACTCATCTTGCCTAGTACGCCTCATTTTGGTGCTGCCATTGGTTTTTGGGGTTTCCTTATAACCGCATAACCTTTGGTGGTGCTATTTGAGGATCCAACCAGCCTACCAGACAAACATGACTAGGGTTTGTATATTGAGGAAAAGTCATTGTTTTCTTTGTCTCCCATTGGATTTTGGTGCAAACCAGATGACTATTGTCACAATCAAGTGTATTTGTCATATAAATGCTTATTTTGGCTTTTTTTTTGTCATAAGGTCATATTTTTAGCTATTTTCGTAGAAATGTCATATTTTGGCAGTTTGACGACAGCTGCTGCTGTGCAAAGTCATCTTCAACTTACTGAATGCGAACTAGTATTCACAAAACTGCTTCTCGGTATCATGTGCAGTTAATACAAGTGGAATACTCTGCCTCCTCTATGAAGATTGTGCAGGAGTCAAACCTTGGAATTATATAGAGTGCAATTGCTCATTTACAAACTGCTAGCTTATAAATTCATGCAAGTATTGAAATTGTGAGAAGTGTTGAACTTTCAGTACAACAATCACATGGAATAGTTGGTGACAGTTTAAAACTGAAACTTCAAAATGTACTTAATCGAAATAGAGGTTTTTGCTATGTGTGTGCAAGATAAATGATGTTCTTAGAGGAGATAGCAGTGATTTTACATTATTTAAATATGAACTATAACGTCTTGTGACATAGAAAGGAGGTTTCCTTTTTACAAGAATGTGTTAAGCGATAATCGGAGGTCTTTCGCGCCTGATGCTTGAAGATGAATCTTGTCACACACTTCAATTCCACCCGCGGAGAAGAATGAAAAAGGTACAAGAGTTGTCACTATATGCCAAGCTGCCCTTCTATAAGGTATTGAAGGATGTCTACTTAATTCGTTTTGAGTAACATTACTGAAATATGGGCTTAAATGCTGCAAAATATTTTTTTCTAAATGGTTGATATCTAGTTTTCTCATCATCAGTGCAGGGTGCAAACATGTTTTAACTTTTAAAATGTTGTGTGATCTGATAATCTTACAAGTTTAGTTCTTTATAGGTATGTATTCAAAAATGTTTGAAAAGTGAATCAAGGACTATAGCCTTTGAGTAACTGCTAAATATACACAGTCGAAACTGGTTAAGACGTCTCCCACAAGTGTGTTTCCTTGGTTATTATGCCATTATTCCGAAGTCCCAGGACGTGTCCTATTAAATGCATGCTAAAGAAACCTGGACAGCACATTTACGACACTGTTTAGTACGTTCGTAACTCCCACCATAACAAGTGGCCTGGGTAAGGCTTCGGTAGAGAACTTAATTCCATAGCCCCGGAGCGTGGTTGCATGTTGGTCTACAGCTGCAGAGGGCGTCTGTCCCAATTCAGTTTTAATCTCTTTGCAACTGACATGTTACGTTCGTGAGACCTCTTTCAGATGGCACGGGTTCGAGCCGCTTCTGCGCTTACCTGTCAGTCCGCCTGGGATAGATGCGCTTGTGAACGGTTGGATCTTGAGAGAGCTCTTGCATTATTGTAGTGATAAAGTAGTTAAATCCTATTGAAATTGTTTAAATTTTGTGTGTGTGTGTGTGTGTGTGTGTGTGTGTGTGTTTGTTCCATTTAGTGCTACTTATATATTTGTGTTTAGTGCTCGTTTGTAGAAATTGAGTAGTGATATAAAATTCAAATAAGTAACAAGTAATTCAGTTGGTGTTCAGTAGATTACGTTTTCTAGCTAGGTTTACCTTGTTTCGAATTTAGATTTAGGAAATACTTTAGGTAATGATATTAATTTTTAAAACAATATTTTTAAATATCTGTAGGTTCGTTATGGTAATCTGCCTTTGTATTATACCAAGGAGTTGTAACTCATTGTATCTTCCGCTGCAACTATTACAAAAGTAATAATTTATTAAATTAAATGACACTATACACCTGTAAACTTCGATTTAAAAAGAAGTTAAAGAGAATACACTGTAATTTCACTGGATAATTACAGTTCTTGGATTGTTGACAATTGTTGCTACATGCACATGGTAGTTGTGTAAATAAATACAAAATCAGCTGATTACTTTATTCCGATAACTTGTAGACATAGTTCCCTGCATACTATTTACTTCCCAGAGTCTGTTTACATTTTTATTTACTGTTTTCCACCTATCATAGTTACATTTTAGAAACTGCCTCATGCCTGTTTTATCAGCAATATGGTACTCCCTTATAGTCCTATGTGAAAGACCTTCCTTTCTATCACATTTATTTTTAACTACGACAAAAACAGCTTCATGATCACTAATGCCATCTATTACTTTGGTTTCTCTATAGAGCTCACCTGGTTTTATCACCACCACCTACAGGATATTTTTCCCTCTAGTTGGTTCCGTCACTTTCTGACTCCGCTATCCTTCCCATATTAGCTTATTTGCCATTTCTTGGTCATGCTTCCTGTCGTTCGCATTGCCTTCCCAATTGACATCTGATAAATTCAGATCTCCCACTACAATCACACCCATGTCATTTCCCACATAGCTGATTATCTTATCCAATAATTCTGAATCCGTGTCTTTCCCAGTCTGTACACTCCGAAGAATCAAGTTGCCTATTATCTTCAGAAATGAACCTTCCACCTAGAATTTCATGTTTGTCATCTTTAACTTTTTTGTAGCTTACAAATTCTTCTTTCACCAGAATGAATACTCCCGCTCCCACCATTCCTGTCCGATCTCTACGATACACTCTCCAGTTCCGAGAGAAAATGTCTTCATCCATTATATCATTTCTCAGCCACGATTCAACTCCTATTACAATATTTTGAAAATATATATCTATTAAATTACTTAATTCTATTCCTTTCTTTACAATACTTCTACAGTTCAATACTAACATTTTTATGTCATCCCTACTTGACTTCCAGATCTCTGAACCCTTATCACCGCTCCCTCGAAAACCCTGTTTCCCTGAATGTACCTCCCTATTACCCTTCCAAAAAAAAATTCCTAACTGATACGCACCACTGCGGTTTAAGTGAAGGCCATCTGATCGCAGATCCCTATCTCCTACCCACCCATTAGGATCTGGAAATTTCACTCCCAGTTTCCCACATACCCACTCCATAGTCTCATTTAAATCCCCTATCACCTTCCAGTCAGTCTCCCTCCTACACAGTTTTCCACTGATAACTGCACTCGTGTTGCATTTACCACGTCCCACACACGCCCAACTATGTTGGTACTTATATCAGCTTGCCTTACGTTGTTGGTACCAACGTGAAACACTACCACCTTCTCCTTCCCCTCTTCCCTCTCTTCTACTTTCCTCAACATTGCCTCAACCTACTTCCTGGATAACACTCTACCCTAGTTCCCTTTGCAAACATAGTATTCTTATGCATGTAAATGTATGATGAGACATTTTAATTGCAGAGAGAAGAGGAAGTGACAGGTCAAGACCAAGAGTTCCCTGTAAATATGAAAATAGAAACAGATAACCTCACACAATCTCCTGTGAAAACAGAATTCAAAAGATCAAAAGGCTTCAGATGATTGTTTATCACAGGAATAAGAAATTAAGTAACATGGCCGAATTAATTTCCAATTTCAAAAAGAAGGGGCATCTAAATACTGACTTAGAAAGCATTTTGAAATTTCATTTCAGTGGCTTTCCACTGCCCTTCATAATTAACCAGTTTCACAATTCTGAGGTAGGAAAACCAGCAAGAAGGTACAGTGATGTCATGAAACAGTTTGCACTTCCATTCCCCGACAGATATGCGAGAACACTGTTTCCATTGCCGCACCTGAACCGCATTACATCATGGATTTCATCAGTGAAATGTGGACCAGGATTTGTTTGAGGTGTTTGAATTTTTGAAAGAAAACTCTGATAAGTTATCACATTTAAAAGAATGTGCTTTGGTGTCTGACAGTATGTTGATTTGAAAGGATTTACTATGGGATGATAAAGTTAACAGAGGTTATGTTAATTTTGGTCACATGCTTTTAACAGAGGTAGATGAATTGGGTAGGGAAGCTCAAGTTTTTCAAATTGTGTCATAGAGGAAAAGGTTAAAGTGTCCAGTGGCATATTGTTTTTGTAGTTCCTGCTGATCTACTGACATAATTAACACTAGAACGGCCGCAGCGGTCAATATGACCGATGGGGAACTTTAATCAATCAATCAATCAATCAATCAATACTGATCAGCATTTAGGGCGGTCGCCCAGGTGGCAGATTCCCTATCCGTCGCTTTCCTAGCCTTTTCCTAAACGATTTCAAATAAACTGGAAATTTATTGAACGTCTCCCTTGGTAAGTTATTCCAATCCCTAACTCCCCTTCCTATAAATGAATATTTACCCCAGTTTGTCCTCTTGAATGCCAACTTTATCTTCATATTGTGATCTTTCCTACTTTTATAAACGCCATTCAAACTTATTCGTCTACTAATGTCATTCCACGCCAACTCACATATTTACTAGCTGAATGTGAATAAATTTTGTATTGATAAGGTGGTGACTTATATTTATATTGTTTTTGTAAAGTAATATCTATCAATACGGAAATGAAACTTATAAACAACAACATACCACTTAGTCGAGCAGCTCTTCTTTCTCTCAATTCTTCCCAACCCAAACATTGCAACATTTTTGTAACGCTACTCTTTTGTCGGAAATCACCCAGAACAAATCGAGCTGCTTTTCTTTGGATTTTTTCCAGTTCTTGAATCAGGTAATACTGGTGAGGGTCCCATACACTGGACCCATACTCTAGTTGGGGTCTTACCAGAGACTTATATGCACTCTCCTTTACATCCTTACTACAACCCCTAAACAACCTCATAACCATGTGCAGAGATCTGTAACCTTTATTCACAATCCCATTTATGTGATTACCCCAATGAAGATCTTTCCTTATATTAACACCTAGATACTTACAATGATCCCCAAAAGGAACTTTCACCCCATCAACGCAGTAATTAAAACTGAGAGGACTTTTCCTATTTGTGAAACTCACAACCTGACTTAACCCCGTTTATCATCATACCATTGCCTGCTGTCCATCTCACAACATTTTCGAGGTCACGTTGCAGTTGCTCACTATCTTGTAACTTATTTATCACTCTATAGAGAAGAGCATCATCCGCAAAAAGCCTTACCTCCGATTTCACTCCTTTACTCATATCATTTATATATATAAGAAAACAAAGCTCTGATAATACTGCCTTGAGGAATTCCCCTCTTAATTATTACAGGGTCAGATAAAGCTTCACCTACCCTAATTCTCTGAGATCTATTTTCTAGAAATATAGCAACCCATTCAGTCACTTTTGTCTAGTCCAATTGCACTCATTTTTGCCAGTAGTCTCCCATGATCCACCCTAGACAAGTCAATCGCGATACAGTCCATTTGACCTCCAGAATCCAAGATATCTGCTATATCTTGCTGGAATCCTACAAGTTGAGCTTCAGTGGAATAACCTTTCCTAAAACCGAATTGCCTTCTATCGAACCACTTATTAATTTCGCAAACATGTCTAATATAATCAGAAAGAATGCCTTCCCAAAGCTTACATACAATGCATGTCAAACTTACTGGCCTGTAATTTTCAGCTTTATGTCTATCACCCTTTCCTTTATACACAGGGGCTACTATAGCAACTTTCCATTCATCTGGTATAGCTCCTCCGACCAAACAATCAAATAAGTACTTCAGATATGGTACTATATCCCAACCCATTGTCTTTAGTATATCCCCAGAAATCTGATCAATTCCAGCCGCTTTTCTAGTTTTCAACTTTTGTATCTTACTGTAAATGTCATTGTTATCATATGTAAATTTTATTACTTCTTTGGCCTTAGTCTCCTCCTCTATCTCGACATTATCCTTGTAACCAACAATCTTTACATACTGCTGACTGAATACTTCTGCCTTTTGAAGATCTTCACATACACACTCCCCTTGTTCATTAATTATTCCTGGAATGTCCTTCTTGGAACCTGTTTCTGCCTTAAAATACCTATACATACCCTTCTATTTTTCACTAAAATTCGTATAACTGCCAATTATGCTTGCCATCATGTTATCCTTAGCTGCCTTCTTTGCTAGATTCAATTTTCTAGTAAGTTCCTTCAATTTCTCCTTACTTCCACAGCCATTTCTAACTATTTCTTTCCAGTCTGCACCTCCTTAGTCTCTACTTTGCCAGGTCCACGATTTTTATTCCTATGGTCGGAGGTTTACGAAATGCTCATGTGGTGAGCTGTTCTTCTCGTTAACGTTTTATTTAGACTGAAAACTTCAAGCAGTGGCGTAAAAATCATCGACCTACCTAGAACAGCCGGAGCGGTCAAACTGACCGGGAATATTTTATAGATCGATGGATTCGTGTTTGAGCTAGGATATTGTTATAGAATAATACAGATTTATACACAATAATGGAGCACTGCACTTTGTTAGAACTGTACAAATAAATAAGTCCGTTACGACAATGGTTTTGATCCTGCTCAAGATAAACACTTCCAACCCATTCTTTTCGCGCACTGGTGGTTGTGTACTGGGAGTAGTATGTCTCGCCGTTCACGTGGGCTCAGTGAGCAGGAGATACTCCGTAGACTGCAAAATATTGCAGAAAATGAGTTTGGTCCTGAAGAATCCGATGATTCAGCAGACAGTGATGATCTGGAATACATTCCACGTACAGTTCACTGTGATTCCGAGAGTGAAAGTGCGGATAGTGATGATGTCATGGAGTGGGATAATGAAATGTATGCACCCCAAAAAACAGGATAATCAGGTTAGTAAAAATCATGATGTAATATGACGTGATTTATTGTTAGTGCACTTATATGATTATTTTGTTCTAGTTGTAGGGTTTCGCATACGGCTTTCGTTGTTCTGTTAGTTATAGAACCTTACTTTCAGTAATATGAGGGAATCATCAAATTGCTAAAATAGTTCTTTCCCTTTTTACAGTTGAAAGTGCACTTCAGCAGTTGTCAGCTCTTCTTGAAGCTAATATTACAGTCCTTGTGAACAATGTCAACAATCAGTTGATTGCTCGTGATGGTTTACCATGGGATGTTATTGAAGTTGGTGCTTCTTCAACATCAAAACGTACTGAGCAGAACATCTTACGTGAAGCTAGTGGTCCTACTGCATTTGCTAAACGCAGTGTTTGTGATAATGTAGCGAGTACTTTTTGGCTGTTGATTGACGAATCAATTCTTCGTCATAAAAAAAAAATGTACTGAGGCAGAGGCTAGGAGGAGACTTCAAGAGAATATCTGGACCATTTCACTGGAAGAGTTGGATGCATTTATTGCATTACTTTACGCTCGTGGTGTATATGGTATGAAGGGAAAATCTGTCGACTTTCTTTGGTCGAAAGACTGGGGCCCATCTTTCTTTAGTGAGACAATGTCACGGCAGAAGTTCAAAAGTATTATGCGTTACCTGCGTTTCGACATGAAATCTACAAGGTCAGAGCGTCTGCAGAATGATAAGTTTGCGCTTAGGTCAGAGATCTGGAATAAGTTCATAGATAACTGTCAACTATGCTACAAGCCAGATACAAACATGTGCATTAATGAACAACTATTTCCTACTAAAAGCAGATGTAGATTCACCCAATTCTTGGCAAACAAACCTGACAAGTTTGGTAACAAATTCTGGGTCAACGTGGATGTAAATTCTAAATATACCTTGAATGCGTTTCCTTACCTTGGAAAGGACGAATTACGACCAGTTGGCCAGACATTATCTGAGAATGTAGTTCTACGTCTTGTTGCTCCATTCATGGACAAGGGAAGAAATGTAACAACTGACAATTTTTTTTTACATAGGCGAGTCTTGCGGAAAAACTGAAAGAGAGGAGAACAAGTATTGTGGGTACAGTGAATAAATCGCGGCGAGAAGTTCCTGAGGCAGTGCGAAATTCGAATGCTGATTTATATACCACCTTAGTGTTGAAGCGTGGTGACGCTACACTCACTGTGTATCAAGGGAAGAAACGAAAGAATGTTATTTTGAGTACGGTGCATCCAAATGTAAGTGTAGACAGCAGTCACAAAAAGAAGTTGCCTGAAACAAATAAGTATTACAATGCAACAAAATACGGAGTGGACGTAGTAGATCAAATGGCGCGCTTTTACACAACGAAAGCACCATCCCGACGTTGGCCGGTTCAGGTTTTCTACAATATGCTAGATTTTGCAGGGATAAATGCCCGGGTACTCTATACAGGTGTCACTGGAAAGGAAATTAGTCGAAGAACATTTTTGCTTCAGTTGGCTCAGGGAGTAAGAGACTCGTACTTAAGGAAGAAACCACAAAAGGCAGCAATCCATGATCCAGAAATGTCATGAGGCAACAAGGAAGAACCTACTACAATGAAAAGGCGTCAGTGTCAGATAGCACGTTGTAATGGCAACAAAACAATGGATGTGTGCTCATTGTGTAACAAAGCTGTGTACGGAAAATGCACGGACAAGGTCAAGAGAGAGCTTGTGTGCGTGAATTGTAATGTCAGGTAGCTAATCACAGCAAGAAAGACTTGTAGGCCTACCCTGTAGGATGAAAGGATTTAATTCATACCAATAATGTACAGTTCTATATTGTTGTATACTAACAGTAAATAAAGCATAGTGATGACATAGTTTGGAAATATTTCCTGAGAATCTGTGCTATTAAGATATGCCGTATAATCTTTCCAAACACTAAATTTCAATACAGCGGTCAAACTGACCGCCGCGGCCGTTTTATGAGTGCCAGAGTGTCGGCCGTTCTAGTGTTAATAAAAACTTGTCTTTTTAAATTGTATAAAGTTGGTGTTGTCATCCGTACTGTTACATGTGATGGGCCTTTTGTTGATGTTCAAGCTCTGTGATTACATTGAAAAGACAGAAAAGATTTTTCTTGTTAGTCATTTTCCGGAGTTAATAAGGACCCCACAGCTAGGATACAACTAAGTTTAAAATCATTATTGAAAAATTCTATGTTAATCCTCAATGAAGACTAAATTCATAAGATTATAAATACGAATCCCAGGTTACCTACAGCTAGAGCGTTGCCAAAATTCCATGAAGTAGGAGTACCTGTTAATCCTTTTTATTAACTGTAAGGACAGTCCTATGTATACAACCTCCAAATTTATACAGATTTTTTTTTAACAACTATAGGTTTATTTAAAGATAAAAATTTCATTGTTCCGTATTGAAATTATTGATGTTAAAAATTAAATATTTGAAAGGGAGGTTCAACCTATTCAATACTTAAAAGAAAGAAATGCAGTAATCGCATTCCTATTTAAATGGGACCGGTTTCGACCTTAGTCCAGGTCATCATCAGCCGTAAAAACATTACAATGTTTATGAATACTGGAGGTCAGTTTCACACTGATAGGCACAAAGACACGACACCACATTCTGTCATGCACAAAGTCACAACACTATCAACTAATATACGAAGATCAAAAATAACTTGAAGTCGCAGACGAATAGATTTGTAGTAGAAAGCCGCCAGCTCCTGGTGATCAGCGCGGCACATTCAAGGTTATGCGCAGCGGTCGGACGCCAAAGTAGAGTGGAGAATGTTTTGAAGGTCCAGAATTTGTCACGGTTGCGGGAAGTTAAGTACGTATATAAAAATATACGACGCAAATCAGAATAACAGTTGACTTGAAAAAACAATTGTAGAGAGAAGAAAAAAATGTAGTAAAAAGCGCAATATCGGAAAACAAATGAAAACTTATATGCACAGTGCGCTATTTTTTAAATGAAAATTTTTTAGGTTATGATTGAAGTAGTCGAAGTTGGCGCAAGACAAGAATTAAAATTTGAAAGAGGAGAACCGAAATGAAGGTCGTGGTTTTTTTTTTTTTTAATAGAGAAGGAAGAATAAATTAAACAAGGAAGAGTGATAGTGAAATAAGAGAAAGAATAAAATAAATTGAAGTTAGATGGTAATGAGGAAGGATAAGATAGGGAAATGAAGGAGGGGTAGTTTAGGGTGGGTTAGGAGGGTGGGTTATTGGAGGTAGAAAATGTGGGTGGGAACTATGTAAGGCATGGAAAATAGAATTGGGGTTTTGGAATTTGGAATTTTTGAGAAGAAGAATTAGGAAGTCAAAAAGGATATTGGGTTTTTCAGAAATGTCGTTTAAATTGAAATTAGGGTTGAAGTACTGGTCAAGGTGGATAAAGCAATTTTCAGTAATGTTTAAGAGGGGGCCTTTGTTAATGATTTTAAGTATATTTATGTCATTGTCAATACTGGTGAAACTATGCTTGGAGTCTTGTATGTGCTGTCCTATGGCAGAGAATCTGTTGTATTTAATGGCGTTGACATGTTCAGAGTACCTGATATTGAAGTTGCGGCCAGTTTGTCCGACGTAGGAGGAATTGCAGTTGTTGCATTTAAATCTGTATACACCAGATCTAGAAAAAGCATTAGACTTATTTAGAGATTTAGAGTTGTGTAAGATATCAAGACTTCTATTGTTAGTTCTAAAAGAAATTTTCATATTATGTTTTTTAAAAATATTAGTTATTTTATAAGCATCCTGAGTGAAAGTGAAGGTGGAAAAAGCAGTTGGTTTAATTGTGTCTTTAGATAAAGTGGTTTTTGGACAGTGTTTGAATTTGTTGATGATGCGGTTAATGAAGGAGTTGTTAAAGCCATTAAATTTAGCAATGTTGCGGATGGTGTTTAATTCATTATTTCCATCTTTTTTGGACATAGAGGTGTTGAAAGCACGAAAAATTAAGCTGTTGTAAGTAGCACGTTTATGAGCTTGGGGGTGCGAAGAATCTTGTCTTATTGTAGTTGCTGTTTGGGTTGGTTTTCTGAAAATTTTGTAAGATAAAGAGGAAGGATGTCTAGTAATAGTTAGGTCTAGAAAATTAAGAGTTTGGTTGTGTTCTGATTCGAGGGTGAATTTAATGTTAGAGTCTAAGTTGTTGAGATGAAGTGTAGAGGCTGCATTGGTTGATTCCTCATTTAATATTACTAATGTGTCATCGACATATCTCGCCCAAAAGAGGATGTTGGAGAAATTATTATTATTATTATTATTATTATTATTATTATTATTATTATTATTATTATTATTATTATTATTATTAATTCTTGTGTTTTCTAAAAAGTCGAGGTAAATTTCAGCAAGAATGCCAGAAGCAGGCGAGCCCATAGCCAAGCCATCTTGTTGATAAATTGTGTTGTCAAAGGTAAAATAATTATTGTTGAGAACTAATTTTAAAATAGACATGGAGTCTTGAATTTCAAGTTTACTTAGGTTACTGAATTTGTTTAGGTTGTTGTTTATAATGGGGAATAATTTTGGAATTGGAATACTAGGGTACATGTTGACAATGTCAAAAGAATGGAGAGAAAAATTTGGTTGGATTTCAAAATTCTTTAATTTGTTGATTAGATCAGAAGTGGTTTTGATAGATTTGTTGGATAAAAATCCATAATTTTTTAGTAAAAATGTTTGGATGAATTTAGAAGTGTTGTATAGGGGACTGGGTCTGTAATTGATAATTGGACGGATAGGAATGTTAGTTTTGTGAATTTTAGGGAGGGCTTTGGCAGTGGGTAGTCCAGGGTTCATGTTTATTAGTTTAGTTTTTTCTTGATCTGTGAGGAGAAAGGAAGCGTTTTTTAAAGTATGTTTGAGTAGGCGTTGGATTTTTGTGGTTGGGTCTTTTTTTATTATAGGAAAAGAAGGGTCACTGAAAAAGTTTTTGGTTTTATCTAAGTAGTCAGTTTTATCCATTATGACAGTAGTGTTGCCTTTATCAGATTTGGTGATAATGAGATTATTGTCATTGATTTTCTTTTTAAGATCTGAAATGGTTTTATTATCTTTAATTAAATTAATATTATTATTAATATTATTATAGCCATTAACAAAATGCCAACAGATGAACAAGATGAAATCAGATATGAAGTAAAAAGGAAACTTGAAAAAATCTTCATTAACAATAACAAAAACACTTCTCTTATTAATAATAATAATAATAATAATAATTTAATTAAAGATAATAAAACCATTTCAGATCTTAAAAAGAAAATCAATGACAATAATCTCATTATCACCAAATCTGATAAAGGCAACACTACTGTCATAATGGATAAAACTGACTACTTAGATAAAACCAAAAACTTTTTCAGTGACCCTTCTTTTTCTATAATAAAAAAAGACCCAACCACAAAAATCCAACGCCTACTCAAACATACTTTAAAAAACGCTTCCTTTCTCCTCACAGATCAAGAAAAAACTAAACTAATAAACATGAACCCTGGACTACCCACTGCCAAAGCCCTCCCTAAAATTCACAAAACTAACATTCCTATCCGTCCAATTATCAATTACAGACCCAGTCCCCTATACAACACTTCTAAATTCATCCAAACATTTTTACTAAAAAATTATCGATTTTTATCCAACAAATCTATCAAAAACACTTCTGATCTAATCAACAAATTAAAGAATTTTGAAATCCAACCTAATTTTTCTCTCCATTCTTTTGACATTGTCAACATGTACCCTAGTATTCCAATTCCAAAATTATTCCCCATTATAAACAACAACCTAAACACATTCAGTAACCTAAGTAAACTTGAAATTCAAGACTTCATGTCTATTTTAAAATTAGTTCTCAACATTAATTATTTTACCTTTGACAACACAATTTATCAACAAGATGGCTTGGCTATGGGCTCACCTGCTTCTGGCATTCTTGCTGAAATTTACCTCGACTTTTTAGAAAACAAAAGAATTAATAATAATAATAACTTCTCCAACCTCCTCTTTTGGGTGAGATATGTCGATGACACATTAGTAATATTAAATGAGGAACCAACCAATGCAGCCTCTACACTTCTTCATCTCAACAACTTAGACTCTAACATTAAATTCACCCTCGAATCAGAACACAACCAAACTCTTAATTTTCTAGACCTAACTATTACTAGACATCCTTCCTCTTTATCTTACAAAATTTTCAGAAAACCAACCCAAACAGCAACTACAATAAGACAAGATTCTTCGCACCCCCAAGCTCATAAACGTGCTACTTACAACAGCTTAATTTTTCGTGCTTTCAACACCTCTATGTCCAAAAAAGATGGAAATAATGAATTAAACACCATCCGCAACATTGCTAAATTTAATGGCTTTATCAACTCCTTCATTAACCGCATCATCAACAAATTCAAACACCGTCCAAAAACCACTTTATCTAAAGACACAATTAAACCAACTGCTTTTTCCACCTTCACTTTCACTCAGGATGCTTATAAAATAACTAATATTTTTAAAAAACATAATATGAAAATTTCTTTTAGAACTAACAATAGAAGTCTTGATATCTTACATAACTCTAAATCTCTAAATAAGTCTAATGCTTTTTCTAGATCTGGTGTATACAGATTTAAATGCAACAACTGCAATTCCTCCTACGTCGGACAAACTGGCCGCAACTTCAATATCAGGTACTCTGAACATGTCAACGCCATTAAATACAACAGATTCTCTGCCATAGGACAGCACATACAAGACTCCAAGCATAGTTTCACCAGTATTGACAATGACATAAATATACTTAAAATCATTAACAAAGGCCCCCTCTTAAACATTACTGAAAATTGCTTTATCCACCTTGACCAGTACTTCAACCCTAATTTCAATTTAAACGACATTTCTGAAAAACCCAATATCCTTTTTGACTTCCTAATTCTTCTTCTCAAAAATTCCAAATTCCAAAACCCCAATTCTATTTTCCATGCCTTACATAGTTCCCACCCACATTTTCTACCTCCAATAACCCACCCTCCTAACCCACCCTAAACTACCCCTCCTTCATTTCCCTATCTTATCCTTCCTCATTACCATCTAACTTCAATTTATTTTATTCTTTCTCTTATTTCACTATCACTCTTCCTCGTTTAATTTATTCTTCCTTCTCTATTTAAAAAAAAAAAAAAACCACGACCTTCATTTCGGTTCTCCTCTTTCAAATTTTAACTCTTGTCTTGCGCCAACTTCGACTACTTCAATCATAACCTAAAAATTTTTCATTTAAAAAATAGCACACTGCATATAAGTTTTCATTTGTTTTCCGATATTGTGCTTTTTACTACATTTTTTTCTTCTCTCTACAATTGTTTTTTCAAGTCAACTGTTTTCCAAGAACTTAGCAGGAGTACAAGTACTCATTCAATTATTCTGATTTGCGTCGTATATTTTTATATACGTACTTAACTTCCCGCAACCGTGACAAATTCTGGACCTTCAAAACATTTTCCACTCTACTTTGGCGTCCGACCGCTGCGCATGACCTTGAATGTGCCGCGCTGATCACCAGGAGCTGGCGGCTTTCTACTACAAATCTATTCGTCTGCGACTTCAAGTTATTTTTGATCTTCGTATATTAGTTGATAGTGTTGTGACTTTGTGCATGACAGAATGTGGTGTCGTGTCTTTGTGCCTATCAGAGTGTGAAACTGACCTCCAATATTCATAAACATTGTACATGTTTTTACGGCTGATGATGACCTGGACTAAGGTCGAAACCGGTCCCATTTAAATAGGAATGTGATTACTGCATTTCTTTCTTTTAAGTATTGAATAGGTTGAACCTCCCTTTCAAATATTTAATTTTTAACAACTATAGGTTTCACAATAAATCAATAACAAATTCAGTGGATTTTTGTAAAAGTCTGGAAAGGGTCAAAATTCTGCCACATCATTACTTATGTTCATAGGACATAACTAATAAGTAAGCAAATATCCCGGTCAGTAAAACAATAGATGATATTATAATGAATTTAACTAGTCAAGGTCATCTAGGAAAGTTACGAGATCGAAAAATTCATGAAAATTATTGAGTTAGTCACAAGAAACAACTTTTACATTCAACAACACTGTTTATAATCAAGAGGGATTACCAATGGGAGCTCCAGCCTCAGGTATCCTAGCCAATATTTAGACCATCTAGAACACCGCAAAAATAATTGGACATATTTAAGGTTTGGATTTTTGGGCACAGTTCGTGGACGTTACCTTTGTAATAATAGATAAACATTATAACAATAGTAACAATATCTTACAGTTTTTAAATTCATTACATGAAAGAATAAAATTTACATTTAAAAATGAGGACAATTCTTTAAATTTCTTGGATGTGACCATTAAAAGGGAACCCAGTAAGTTCTCTTATAAAGTACGTTTACTCCAGTGACCATTAAAGATGATTCTTTATATCCTGGGGGTCATAAGAGGGCTGCTTATTTCAGTATGGTTTATCGAGCCTTCAATTTACCTTCATCTCGTACAGAAAGAGAAAAAGAATTACAGTACATACAGAAGATAGCCATTATGAATGGGGTCAGTGTTAATACCATTAAAAAATTGTAACTAAAGTAAAAAGAAAGAACAACATAAGACCAACACCAGAGAATCACAACAAGAGTTCAAAATACGCGACTTATGCATTTACAAACCCAGGGATTTTTCAAACCACAAAATTATTTAAGAAACACTGCTATCAAGTCTCATTTTCAATAAAGAACAATATTGGTCATATATTTCTAACCATAAGAGTGTATATTACAATAAAGAGAATTACTTAGATTCAGGAGTCTATAAACTTAAGTGCGATCAGTGTTTTGTCACGTACGTGGGGCAAACAGGTAGGAGTTTTCAAACTAGATATCTAGAACACGTCAATGCCAATAGACACAAGAAGTACTCTGCTATAATTGTCCATATGGGAGATACTGGTCACCAGTATACTGACAGAGACTTGACCATTATGAAAAACGTGAGCAAAGGGAACCTAATCAGCAATTACGAAAATATTTATATCGGTTTGGACCAGAGTATTAACGCAAACGAAAATTTGAACGATGTACAGGAGAACAAAAATTCTGTGACATGAAAATGGCAACTAATATTTATTTGGCATAATGGAATTGTAACATGAAAACATCTATGAGTATTTATTTATTTATTTATTTATTTTATCTGGCATGTCTACTTGTGAATCGAGACGTTATCTAACTTTATCGCTCATTGTTTGAAACTGTCGTCTAGTTGTGGAATTTACCATGCACATTTAATTCAAAAGTATATCCCCTATTGCTTCGTATTTGCTGGATTAATCTGATTTGCTCGATTACTGATCGAGTGCCATGCGGCCTTGCGCTATGGGGACTTGGAATGCTGGGAGCTGCTGACTTCCGCCTTCTGTGTGAGAGAGGGGCAGTCTGTCTGTTGTGTTGGAGCATTCAACATGGCTGGTTTTAGCCGCGCTCGTAAAAAGACATTTTGGTGCAGTCAGAGAGTGCTAGTAATGGCGAATTACTCGCCAGGACAAGTGTGAGGATGTCAGGGCTTGATCTTTTGAATATGTATCAGTGTGCTCCAACCCATATTTACTGTACTAGTGTAAGAAGAAAACCTTGTGTGTGTTAACCATTAACAACATGGGAAGTTCTAAATGTGTTGTAAGTCTTAGTATTGGATAACTCTACTCAAGTAAGTACTGGGAAGTCTATATTATTCAAGAGATCTCGTACAGCCAAGGAGCACATACTTCGAAACTTCGGTTCGTTAATTAAAACTGTAAATATCTAGTAACAAAATGCATTGTATCAGTTATGGAGTAAATTCGTGAAAGTATGTAACTAAATTATGTGGGAATTTGGAATCGCTAGTTATACGTCTATGAGGTTGTATTTTGTGTGAGTTTTCTGAACTTACTATGTTGTGGTTCGTACCTTGTTTGCCTACTCATTCTTTGAGATGTTTATTATTATTATTATTATTATTATTATTATTATTATGTTATTTTATTTTATTTTATTTTGGTGTTTATTTTTCTCCCTAATTTTTCTTTTGTCATTTGTATTTACCTTCTAACTGTTGCTAGTGTCTTGGCTGGCTAATTATTTGGATGTGATCTTTCTTTGCAATTTTTGGTCTTTAATTAATGACACCTCATGTACGTATCCTCACGTAATCCAAAACCCCCTTCATTCTAAATTATCTAAGCTGTAGGCGAACTGTTTAACAAAAGAAAATGTATATTCTATCACCTCTTGTATAAATTATTCTTCTCCTTCTCATCATCATCATCATCATCATTATTATTATAACGTCAAATCTGTGAAAAATTGAAATTTGCTGGTCGATATTTAACTTAAAATATGCCATTCTGTTTATGTTTTCTCATCACATTCTACTCATTGTTTGAGGTTCCATGCCTTTGTTATTATTACGTAATGTGTCATCCCCTTTTTATCTTATCTGATGGACACATTATTAATTTTGGGGCTTTGATGACTATTATGGGACGATGGCTTTGCATTGGTAAATGGTCGCTCCTGTGGTGTGCTTCCATGTTCTCTTATTATGTGGGAACGTTTATAGTATTTTTCCCTTGATATTTTTCATTTAGATGGGATAGTTTCCACTATTGTTTTATTATAATTTATTCTGGTTTGGTTTATGTAATTTTAATTCGCAGTTGGAGCCACTGATTTCCTGTACATGTGTCCTTGTGGGTGCCTTTGCGTGTGACTTATTATTTGTTGGTAGTGTAGCAAATTTCAATTTTAAGCATACTGATTATCCTCTGACTATTTTATATTTTTAAATGAATTTCCATGTAGCAATTACCTAGTGTTTATTGTTGCAAAAATTCTGGTTGCAACGAAATTTCCTTTATATATATATATTAATCTTTCTGTACACTAAGGTAACGTAATTGACAATTTTATTTAATGTTATCAGTTATGAGTTTTCCAACTTTGATATTTTGAGGAAGCCTATGTTGATATCAGCTTCATTTTTTTTTAAATTTAAAATTCATTATAAAATAGTGTTTCTTCCTTTAGTTTTAAAAGTGTTTTGTTCTTAAAAAGAAAAGATATATTTAACTGTTCTTATAATATTTTAAATTTTTATATTTAATTTATTAAGTAAAAATTCCTTATTGCAAATTTAATCTTTTGTCTTATTTAGTAGCTAGTAATATTGACCTGGCAACCTGGCCTTTCTCCTTCATGTTTTTGCCCTCCACGCTTCGTATTTTGTGCTACTGCCCTTACGGTAAGTATTGTGTTTGTTTTTATTTTGTTCTTTGGATTGTTTTTCCCGTATATCTTGGTGAGATTGCATATTCGTTATATGAAGAGATACAGTCGCTTTTATCAACACGAAAAATTGATAGTTTGAAGTTACCTACTCTAAAACATCCGACCCTCCCGTTCTACATATAAGCCAAGCTATTTCCCGTTCCCCTATTAACAGCACTGCTCCCGCCCCTAGCCAAGTTCCGCCGGGTGAGCGGAAACATAATTATAACATGCGCAGTAGCGTGGCGTTAAGCAAGTCAGAGCGAGGCTCAGATGTGAAGCAGCTATAGGGAGTTTCACCAACTTTGATGGTAAGGTTTTACATTTCTTACATTTCCGAGGGTGTTAAACTCTCTAATCTTATATATCTCTTTCCAGGCCTTGTCTTTTTTAAAAAGGAATATTCATAAGAATTAAGCTATCAATATGGTGGTCATGCAGCGCAGATCTTTGCCATGCGACAGGCTATCTCAGAAGCATTAGATTCCTTCTACCACAAATAGCTTATTTTTTGAAAGGAATTTCCATATGAATTAAAGCTTTCAAATATTCTCATGTTGATTTGATCCCATTTTCCTATTCCGAGACCAGAATTCAATTCTACCTCTGTCAGTACACTGAAGCTACCAGCTACTAGCACTAAACATCATATTTTCAAGAAATGTCATTGAAATTTCAACGTCCGACTCGTTGGCTGAATGGTCAGCGTACTGGCCTTCGGTTCAGAGGGTCCCGGGTTCGATTCCCGGCCGGATCGGGGATTTTAATCGCTTCTGATTAATTCTCCTGGCTTGGGGACTGGGTGTATATGTCCGTCCCAACACTCTCCTCATCATATTCACACAACATACTACACTACCAACCACCACAGAAACACGCAATAGTGCTTACATCCCTCCATAGAGGGTTGGCGTCAGGAAGGGCATCCGGCCGTAAAAACAGGGCCAAATCCACATGTGCGACGCAGTTCGCACCCGCGACCCCACAGGTGTGGGAAAAGCGGCAGGAAAAGAAGGAAGAAGTCATTGAAATTTTAACAATGAAGATAAAGATTTTTTTTTTGCATGAAGTTGAACAATATTATGCAAATAGTGTGTATAATTTCTTTAGTGTATTCTGTAACTTGTGTCTCGTTAAGGACAGCAGAATTTCATTTTTGTCTTAAAAAATTAGTACCGTATTGTGGAAAATGAAGAAATATGGACTCTGCAGGAATTATTTTAATGTATCTAGAAGAAAATATTAATTTGAATATTATTGTAATATTTCTTTCATGCAATTTAGGGAAACCTCAACAACACTATTTGGGACTTATGAACTTTTGAATATTTTTAACACTGCAAGAGCAATTAAGTGACCTTTTATTTAAATTTCATGTAGTTGGATTTTATGCGTATCATTTAAATTAATTTCAAGAAGCGTGAAGAAAAGATTCTGGATGTTTTAATGTTACTTGAAGAATTTAATGGAAGTTTTTTTAAATTATTGTGTGAAGAGCTAAATGTAAATGGTATTAATATTACACTTTTTGAAGTACAGATTATAAAATGTGCTTTGGCGAAATGCGTGTGGTACATAACTTTTGGATCAGTTGGTACTGCACGTGCAGAGATTAGGTGATGCAATTCCTCTCGCATCAGCGGTTTATAAAATGACCATATATGGTCATGTAATTGGATTGGTCAGAATAACAATCTTTCCAATTGGCAAAAAACAGGAATCTAGAAATTTGGTGTCCTATTGGTTATTTGTGATCAGTCCATTTCCGGCCTTCTGCCGACTTTGTGTGTATCGTGTGTTGTTGGTGTCTTTTCCATCTGACCGTCCTTGTGAGCGTTCACACTCGAGGGCTCCCCTTGGGGAACTCCTCTTTCTTGGTAAGTGCTATATCTATGTTTTTCTATCATGTTGATTTTATTTAATTCCTTCTAGTGTTTCAGTATTTTCTCGTTTAATATAACGTTCAATTATTTAAATTCAATGTGTCGGAGTTTGCCCTAGATTCCCGGTGTCACTAATTTCAATTCTCTGGGTGACTTTTTCGCCGGACAGTCACTTTTACAAGATATTAGAATCATTCTGTATTGACGGTTTTCACTTTACAAAGGTAAAAAATTGAGTATATCCTCCCAATTCAATGGAGGATACACTCCACTTTTCACCTTTGTAAAGAGACAGTCACCTGCATTTGTTATTGACAATATATTGTAATTCTGTATAATCTTACAATGTTAAACCTTGTGTTATACAAACTTACTTAAGTATCCCGATTATGTCTATTTTGGTTTAGTGGATCTATATCTTCTGTGAATATCCTTTGTTTTAGCGAGTTGAGTACCAGCTGCTCTGTCATTTATTACTTTTGCTTCTTGTACTTTTCATTTGTTAATTTTAATAATATTTGAGTTGAGAGGGATTGTTGCGAACCTCTTCTTCCCCTTAACGTCATACCTTCCTGCGGACCTCAATAGGGCTCCAACACGTTCCACAATCCTGTCCGTAGTTATTGTTAGGCCTATAAGTTGATTCCCTTGCATATGGTTCAATTTTGCATACTGATAAATTATCCGTCACGTTTCCAAGCTTAGGTGTGAAATCGCCGCTACATATTTTTTCCATTTTCCTTATTTGGTTTTATTATTATTTTTATTATTATTATTATTATTATTATTATTATTAGTTCGTGTATGCGCAAATCATCTTGACTGGCTACACATTTTCAAACAGTTCTTAAAGGAAATGGGTTCTTTCATTTTTAAATTATAAGACAGCAACAACAAGAATTGCAATCTGCTACAAGACATTTTGGTTGAAGAAGTCTCAAATTGAGATGTAACATGTTCCGAAGTATGTTTAATATATATTGATATTAAATAGTTTTCACTTGTAAAGTGAAGTGTATTGATTGGGTGGACCATTAAACCTAATCCTAGTTCTTAACAATGGTACTTCTCCACTCTTGATTCTCCTTCCACCACTTCGGTAATTTTATTCCATTCCAGACTACTTTTCGTTATAAAGGGTAAACAAAAAATGCTGCACGTAGAGGTCGGCATGCAGTTCCTCGTCAAAATTCAAGACAAAAGCTCATCTTGCAAAACCTAGTCCCACCAATAGGCTTAATAGAAATGCGAGTTAAGAAACTAGGCTCTGGCAACGCTGTAACTGCGTGCAGCATGGCCAAGCACAGGTTGCATGAACTCTGCACTCTGCCGGAGCTGTCTCATTAGCTCAACGAGGCGAGGTAATGTCATAAATGCCAGTTGTGCGGACGCGCCGATGTTCAAGTCGCGTTCGCGCCAATTTTTTTTCAGTTAATGTAGCAAATTGTATCCAATGTACACTTCCACTATGGAATACACTATGTTCCATCTTACCGTTACTTATTTAAATGTTCAAACATAACATGAACTTCTTACAGCCATAAACGACCACTTTGTATCGTCCATGGCACAAATAAAGCCAATACGTAGAACATAACAGTGGATACAATAAAATTGTCTCTATCCAATGTGGTACAAGGAAACAATACAGTACAGTAGGTAGGCTATACTGGATTGCCCATTATGCTACGCACAATAATTCCACAGTGTACTTGTGACGTCCAGCCTTATCTTCACAGAGCCGGTACGTACACTTACGAGCATCGTTCACTTCACAGCAGATATTCAAAGCGACCACCTTCCATTTGCAAGCACTTCGCCACTTGCTGGAACATACTTTGCCGGACTCTACGCAAAACACCTGCATCCACCATTGCCGATGCAGCATGCACACGAGCTATTAGCTCTTGTACATCCATGGGTGGAGTACTATAAACATGTTCCCTTAAGTGTCCCCACAAATAAAAATCTAGTGGATTTAAGGTCCAGGGAACGTGGAGGCCAGAACATTGGACTTCCACGACCAGTCCATTTCCCTGGAAACTCTTCATTTAACTAGTCATGCACAGTCATTCCAAAGTGTGGTGGTGTACGATCACGCTGAAACCATAGCTGTCACCGAACACCAAGAGAAACGTTTTCTAAAGCATCAGGCAAAGTATTGCCCAGAAAGGTATGATAGTAGGGCGCATTCAACTAGTCCAGCAATAGGTAAGGGCCTAAAAGCACTCCTCCCACGATATCAGCCCACAGGTTTATGCCAAAGCGTGCCTGAAAGCCACGTTCACGGGCGACTTGGGTTGTGGTCAGACCAATAATGGCTGTTGTAATGGTTGAAAATACCTTCCCGAGTGAAGCTACATTTGTCACTCCATATCACATTCTTTAAAAATGTTCGTTATCTTCAACTTGTTGCAAAAACCATTCACAGAACTGTACTTGTTGAATGTGGTCTTCTGGCCGCTGGTGTTGAGTTAACGTGTAATGATATGGATGCAGTTTTCCGTTGTGCAACACGTCAACAACCAGTGTTTGAGATACCTGAAACTGCCTTGCAATATCACGGGTACTTCACCGAGGTGATTGGTGAACAGCTTCAAGAACGTCGTCCTCTGTTTGTTGAGTACGTCTAGTCCTTGGACGACCTCTGTCCAGTACTTGTGGACGAAGATTACCGGTTTCCCCGCAGGCGTTGCTCAAGGCATCGAAAAACATTCTTATCAGGATGGCGCCTTTGACGGTACCGTGCTGCATACCGACGAGAAGCAGCAGAAGCTTGGTTATCGGATGTACCCAACACTAAAAGCCGTTTGTGTACTCCATCAGGAAGCCGCCATACATGCACTTGACAGGACCAGGTACAGTTGTGCACTGCGTGGTTAGTCGACTCATGCATTCAGTTGAATGGATCTCACCGTCATGTGTTCGACTATAGTCATGCGACAACAGGACGTCATGCTTACAAACGCAGTTACACAACGGGAACTAGGGACCTGACGTCACACACACAAAAGGAAAAAAAATCTGACAGATACGAGCCGTAGCTCCTTGGTGCATGTGGGTTTGATAACCCAGCAGTCCACTCAGTGAGCTGCGACGGCGGGTACGGTAGAGCGGGATGATGCACGTTTCACTATTATATTCGGATGCGCTGCAGGATGTGACCGTGTTACCAGCTTGTCGTTTTCGACTTGTTTTCCAACAGCAACAAATCCGATTTGGCTATAGAAACTTTTGTCTTGCAATGGGATGAGGAATCTCATGCCGACCTCCAAGTGCGGCATTTCTTCTTCACCCTGTATTGTTCTTGACAGGATATCCATCTTTCTTTGGGCCTCCCTCTTGTCATCTCTTCCCTTCATCTTAGCCTCCAACACTAGTTTTGGTATCATCCTCTTCTCCCGCTGGGCTGAGTGGCTCAGACTTGGCACGTTCGATCCTGGCTCAGACCGGTGGTATTTGATTGTGCTCAAATATGTCAGCCTTGTATGGGTAGATTTACCAGTATGTAAAAGAACTCCTGTGGGGTGATATTCCAGCATTTTGGCGTCCCCGAAAACCGTAAAAGTAGTTGGGACAAAGCCAATATTTTATTTCTTCCCTCCTCCATCGTCATAACATGTCTCAATTCTTCTCCATCCTCTGTTTTTCTACCGTTATTTCTTTTCTGAGCTCAACATTTCTTACTCTCTCTCTCTCTCTCTCTCTCTCTCTCTCTCTCTCTCTCTCTCTCTCTCTCTCTCTCTCTCTCTCTCTCCTCGTCTTCCCTACCATACTCCCCAGAAACTTCATCTCATCAGCCTGAATTTTGCTCTCATCTCTTGCTGTCAATGTCCAAGTCAGATTCATACATTTAGTACATCTTGTACATTATCTCTTTACATTTCACAGGAACATTCTGGTAGAACGTATTTCCCACTTGTACCCTTCTGCTGATCTTATCCAACCTTACAGCTTGCATTCTTTCCCTTCTCAAATATTTGAAACATTCAACCTCAAGGTTTTGTCCTCTGATACTAACAATTCCTTTTCGTTCTCTTGTCATCACCGCTGTTATGCTCTTTGTATTATGCAGTTTTCATTTTTATTTAACTTCTCCTGTGCTTTCAATATAAGTGGTCCATTATTGGAAATTATAAATTTTCCAGATAATTCATTCTTGGTTGCCAATGTTTGTGCCCAGTGTGCCAATTTGGGCTCAGTTGGTAACTAGCAGACCTACCATGATGCATGGCTAGTGTATGTAGTGGAGGCCATTGCGTAGGCTACTTCGAGCCACTGGCAGTGCCAATGGATTATCAGAGAATTTGTCTCTCACAAAAATTGATCCCTGCTAGGCCATCAGATGATGTCAACCAAGAATGAATTAGCTGGAAAATTTATAATATGCTATAATGGAGCATATACTGGAATTGTGAATTTACTCATTCAGGAAAATTCTTTCAGATTCCCAATGGTAATCAATGTTCTTGCTGGTGAGACCTAGTATTTACAATGCACTATGTCGTCTGGTAAAAAAATGTTACTTTCATTGATCTGTCTCAATCTCATCCTTGGCTTTAAGAATATGAAAGTGACCGACGTATGAGTGATGCTAGTAATGCCAATCCTTACGCAGCCACTCCCTGCTATGAATGGTGTGAAAAATGTTACTCATACGGTCGGTTGGTTCATGCATTTCTTTTTTTTTTTAATACAAGTTGCTTTACGTCACACCGACACACATAGGTGTTATGGTGACGATGGGATAGGAAGGGGCTACGAGTAGGAAAGAAATGGCTGCGGCCTTAAGGTACAGCCCCAGCATTTACCTGGTGTGCAAATGGGAAACCACAGAAAACCATTTTCAGGGCTGCCGACAGTGGAGTTCGAACCAACTATCTCCCGATTATTGGATACTGGTCGCACTTAAGCGACTTCAGCTTTCGAGCTCGGTTTCATGCATTTCAGTACGCTTTGCAGGCTAATATGTAATAGCAACTTCTGGCCTGATGAGGAAAAGAATGGGAAAACTACCTCACTCCTCATTTCCATAGTATACCTCTTCAGTGATGCCTGGGCTATCTATGACAGCTGATGGAGGAGCTATACAGGATTGGACAAGCCTTTGAGCCGAATACTAAACATACTTACATGGTAATCAAAATCTATATCATCTGATGTCCTAGCAGGCATCAATTTTGGTAAATGAGGCCAAATTTCTCGTAGTGCATTGTCACTGCCAGTGGCCTAAAGTGGCCTGCGCAGTGGTCTCCACTACATGCACTAGCCATGTGCGCTAGTTACCAACTGATGAGCCCAAATAGGCACACTGGGGCAAAACGCCGGCAACCAAGTCCACCTTTACAATACAAACTGTACAATGCTTTACATTACATTTATATTCAGGGACTAGTTTAGACCTAACTGTAGGTCATTATCAGCCTTAAAGCAAATCAACACCAATACATTGAAGAAAATAAACAAAGGAGGTGCAGGGAGGAAGACAGGAGGGAGGAAGGAAGGAAGGAAGGAAGGAAGGAAGGAAGGAAGGAAGGAAGTGACTTACAGTTTACCATGCATCTGTCATCTCCCTAACACAGCTTCTCAATTTTATGTTGCAGCCCTTCCGACCTTTTATAAGGCAAACCAACCAGCCAACATTATGAAACTATAATCAAGAAAGGGACCGCTAGACTGGGAAGATATTGAGAATGCTGTTGTTCTAAAGCTTTAAATTTCATCGGTGTTCTTCCTTGTCACAGGCTTTTCGCCTGCACGTTATATCAGGCTCCAACTTTTTCGCTTCCGCTCGCCTTCTAGCCAATTTGATGTGATGGGTTTCTGTAAAAATAAATGTTCTGCCTGACTTTTCGACAGTGATTTCAACCAGTTTTGTTATTGTTACAAAACCAATATTTTGTAAACTATGAGGTCCGCAACCTCACCATGTGCGCTTACTGTATCATTTGTTTTAATTTCTTTTCTTCTTAGGTTAACACTGTTTTTAGTTTCAATTATTGTTTTGTATTAACATCTATTGCACTGAATTTTGTCGCAGTGAGTTGTTTTTTGCTCCACATAATAATGTAAATATTGTATTTGGTGCTAATTTTGTTTCGGTCTAGGCTCTCTTGTTTTTTTCATTTGTTCTTTCATTATGTTTTTGGCATTTTTAACTTGTATTATTTAAATCATTTCAAAACCCCCCCCCCCCCCGATTTTTCACTGAAGATGGCTCAAACGAGCCAGAACACGTTTGAATTTGTTTACTCCGTCTAATGATGGAATATATGATCTACTGAATTACGAGGATACACTCATTTTTTCACCCGTGTAAAGTGAAAACCGTCAATACGGAATGATTCTATCTTGTAAAGGAAGTGAAGTGGAAAGAAAAGGGGGGCGCGGGGGGTCAAGGCAGGGCTGATGGATTTGGCAATACAGACGATTGCGTAAGTCGAGTACTATAAATAGAACAAACATCGGACCTTGAATATTTGATTTTGTTTTTCTGAAGAAAAAAAAAAAAGAATGAGCAGGTCAAATAGAATATTTGGTTTTTTGGAAATGTCATTAAGATTGTAATTTGGATTAAAATATTGGTCCAAATGCATAAAGCAGTTTTCTGCTATGTTAAGGAGGGATCCTTTATTCATAACTGAGGATTTCCATATCCTGCTTAATGTCAGTAAACTTGTGATTGTAATCGTGCACTGAAATTTATTGTATTTTAAGACAGTGACATGTTGGGCAGACTGGAGGGAACATAAGAAAAATTACAGCTGTTGCATTTTATCCTATATACTCCTGATTTTGAAAAACTATTAGTCTTATAATAGAGGTAGAGTTGTGTACGATTGTTGCATTATTATAGATAGTTTTAAAGGCTATTTTAAAATGTTTCTTAAAAACGTTATTGACTTCATAAATTTCTTCGTTGAACGTGAAGGTTGAAAAAAGCCCAATGTTACTTTATTTTCTAAGTGGTTAAAGGGAGATGTTTGTATTTATTGATAATTCTTTCAATGAAATAACTACTGTATCCATGAAGTTTTGCAATAATACAAATATTGTTCAATTCTTTTTTTTAAGATCACTTTTGGGCATTAATACAGTAAAGGCTCTAAACCATGCTATTGTATGCCAGCCTTTATTGAACTTCTACGCATCATCCTTGACCAGCAATTTAAGGATCTCTATCTTAAACAACTTTTTAATGTAGTGCGGCGCACCAGATTTTCATGAATCTCTATCAAAGAGCAACTTGATAACGTAGTGCAGCGCATCTCTTGAACCTTACCTTAATTTCTTATTTGGTATGTATATTTCATTTTTATATCATTGACACTGCACTGTGTCTTAAAACTGCTTGAACTTTCAACAGAATTTTATTTTATATAACCAATCTTAACTTCAATTCTATGAGCTGCGCATACAATTCTTTTAAGACCTTTGTGTCCATACATTATTTTCTTTGATGTATTTGTGTTTATTTGCTTTAAGGCTGATAATGACCTACATTTAGGTCGAAACTAGACCCTGAACGTAAATGTAATGCAAAACATTGCACAGTTTGGATTGAAAAGGTGGACCTTAATAATAAAATATTTAAATACTATTGTAATCACAGTTCAATACGGATCAATCATAACGAAATTTATATCTTAATTATATGGCCAACCAGGCAAAACGTAAAGCCTATTTATACTTATGTTTAAAAGTTAAAATATACGTAATACATTAAGAAACTATCTTTGCCCAATTTAGCTAATTTGACATCTAATTTTCTCAAAGGTAACTTGAAATGATATTGACTTTCTCCTCAAATCGCTAAGACCCAAATTAGAACTAATAAAATTTGGCTAAGAGAAGAAATTAAATTCCTATTCAAGAAAAAATGTTTCTTAAATCATAGATTGTATGAGACTCACCTCGTAGCTGCAAATTTACTTTCAAGTGCTCAATGGAATTTATTTCAAACTCGTTGATAATGGACTATTCACCTTATTAGCTAAGAAGCTCTGTGCAGTAAAGAACTCTAAAGCTAGCAACAGCCGTGTTAATGGAAACAGAAATTTCAGTAGCACAACGAATCATTTCATCCACTGATTAATTTATCCAATGTACCTTTGAATGACAACGAAAAGAATTCTAGCCAAAGGTCCTAACCTTAATATACTTAATACCACCACCACTATGGTATTAGAATCTGAACTAGCCAGTAAGTTACCAATAGGAAAACAGGCTGAAGTGAGGTTCGAAGTAAAACTAAGGATTAATAACATTCTTAACTTAATAACAGCAACCCCCCTAACTAAAATAGCAATAAAGAATCAGTCGCTGAACAGAAACGAATATGCGCTCTTAAAAAGATTACTGATAATCTTATTGTCACCAGGTAGCAGGAAGGGACTCTCTTCGAAGGCAGCCCTGCCCAGGGATTGGCGCCCCTGCCTATGTGAGTCCCAGAGCACACTGACCCAGTGTGTAACATCTGGTAAGGGTCCCAGCTCAGGGTTACGAGTGGAAACCTCAATGGAATCTACAGCGGAGAAGATGGACTTCGGAATGGTGGAGATTGCAGAAGAGGCAGCCCAGTTCTCAGGGAACAGTATGAGTACACTAACAGCAGCGTCTGTTTCCCAGGTGAGGGGCGGCTGCAAGGACGTCTGTTCCCCATGCAAGGGGCGGCCTAGAACAAACTCTGGGACTTACAACCTCAGTTTTAACTCTGAGGAGCAGGCTGTTCCTGCCCTCCCAACTTGAGGCATGATCGAAATGTCTTCAGGAAGAACTACTCCAGAGCGTACCAAGAAATGGAAATCCCCCACTGCCAAAAGCAAAGCCTGGAACATCATGTACGAGAGAGTCGGAGCTTTCCAGAACTTCAAGGCAGAAGATTCGACCCAAGAAAAAACACCTTCTAGGAACAGTGAACATTAACACTCTACTACAGGCCGGGAAATTAAAACAACTTACCAGTATTATAAAGGATCGGAATATCTGCATATCAGCGGTACAAGAGAAGAGACTTCTGGACGAAAATTCATTCGAGTCAGATGGTTTTAGAATCTATAAGGGAAAACCTGCAGTAAGAAACAACTCCAACATACCGATTCTAGGAACGGCCTTTGTAGTCAAAAGGAGCATTGCTGAGTCCGTCAAACTTCACGTCAAACAGAGAGGGTCTCACTTCTCTCCTTTAGATCTGGCAACAAAGCTTACACAATCATCAACGCACATGCCCCTATAAATGAAGATAACACGAAACTTCCAGAAAAGGTGAATGAATTTTGGGAAACACTTGAAGATATAACTTCCAAAATTCCACATCATCATGTAAAGGTTTTGGTCGGGGACTTCAAACTCAGATAGGCGAAGAAAAGAAACATAGAAAAGTCGTGGGAGATTACCCAGCACACAGAAGAACGAACAGAAATGGCGAAAGACCAACTACTGTAGACAATTCAACCTGAAAATCATGTCCACACATTTCAAAGCTCTCCCAAAAAAGAAAACTTGGGTCTCTCCTAATACAATGTTGGGTGAATTTCAGATTGACCCTGTCGCAATAACAGCACGAAACCAGAAAGAAATCCTAAATGTCAAAGTAAGGAAAAGTCTGAACAATGATTCGGATCACTATCTCTCCGAGATAAAAGTAACATTCCAGCCGAATAGATCTAAACCGAGACAGCAAAGGAAGCCTAGGATCAATAGAAACTCTGGAGCAGAATAAATTGAAATACCAGCAGAACCTCTCCAAACTAAGGATGACCTACTGGGATGAAATCAGATTCCATGAATAAAGCTTTGAAGGTTTGGGGAATCCTCCAAGGAAACGGAAACATAGATGGTCGAACAAAAAATGTGACGCATTAGAAAGCAGACTAAAGGCCTGGAAGAGATGGCATTCGAACAGCAACAGCGAGAACTTGTAAGACTTCAACGAAGCAAGGAAGAGAACAACTAGGATCGAGAAGAGAAAATATGACAGGAATAGGATAGAGAAACTAGAAGAGGAATACAAAACGAACACCAGGGAGTTCTACAAAACCTTCAAAGAAGACCTAAAGGGATACACACCACCAAATCTGTGCTTCAGATGAACAGATGGTAGCATAGCAACAAATGATAAAGGAAACTGCCAGCTCTTGGCTCACAACTTCCAAACGCTGCTCAACTGTGAAGAACCGCATGAAAGATTGCCTGAGAATGCAAATTCCAAACCACCAAGTCTAGACGAGATAAAATGTATAATCAGAGAGCTTAAAAACAACAAAGCACCAGGTGAAGATGGCATTGCGGAAGAAATGTGGAAGATCAAAGAAGAAGTGGCTGCAGAAAGAATACATCACCTCAAAAAAAAAGAGATTTGGAAAACTGAAAGGAATCCGAACGACTGGAATTGTGAGCTTATCCACCCACTTCACAAGAAAGGTAGCCGTATGGATATATTAGTAACTACAGAGGTATCTCTTTACTTTCAGTTGCATATAAAATATTCTCCCAAGTGCTACTGAACACAGTCGAAGAACAAATAGACTCCCTCATTGGAGAATACCAAGCTGGTTTCAGGAAAGGGAGGTTGTGTACAGAACAGATATTCAACCTCAAGGGTATTCTAAGGACTAAAGCATTGAGGGGCCAGAACACAGTGGTAATCTTCGTCGATTTCCAAAAAGCATACGACTCAGTTGATAGGCAGACATTATTTAATGTCCTAGAAGAGTTTGGAATCGACAGGAAAACGAGAGAAATAATAAAACAAACCCTGACAGACACCATCTCAAAAATTAAATTTGCTGGAGAAATCTCTGGTCCATTCCAAATAAAGACAGGAGTCAGACAAGGAGATGGATTATCACCCATCCTGTTTAACATTGTATTGGAGAAAGTCATAAGAACTTGGGAAAACTCTCTGAAAGTAGAAAGCCTACAGGGAATTCATCTTGGGCACAAGGGACAAAAGTTGGAAATTAAATGTCTGGTTTTTGCTGATATTGCTCTCTTAGATCAAAACAGAGAGGATGTCCAAAGGATGCTGGAGCTTCTTCCTGACAATGCAAAGAAAACAGGTCTCAAAGTCTCCTACGAAAAGACGAAGTACATGGAGTACCGACATCAGGGAGAGAAAAGCATGGAAGTAAAATACGTACATACATACATACATACATAAATAATCATTATAGACTGTTATGCCTTTCAGCATTCAGTCTGCAAGCCTCTGTGAATTTACTAAACGTCGCCACAATCCTCGATTTGCAACTAGTGTTGTGGCCTCATTTAGTTCTATACCTCTTATCTTTAAACAGTTAGAAACCGAGTCTAACCATCGTCGTCTTTGTCTACCTCTACTTCTTTTACCCCCTTAGCAGAGTCCATTATTCTCCTAGGTAACCTATCCTCCTCCATTCACCTCACATGACCCCACCACCAAAGCCAGTTTATGCGTACAGCTTCATCCATCGAGTTCATTCCCAAATTAGCCTTTATCTCCTCATTCCGAGTTCCCTCCTGCCATTGTTCCCACCTGTTTGTACCAGCAATCATTCTTGCTACTTTCATGTCTGTTACTTCTAACTTATGAATAAGATAGCCTGAGTCCACCCAGCTTTCGCTTCCGTAAAGCAAAGTTGGTCTGAAAACAGACCGATGTAAAGATAGTTTCGTCTGGGAGCTGACTTCCTTCTTACAGAATACTGCTGATCGCAACTGCGAGCTCACTGCATTAGCTTTACGACACCTTGATTCAATCTCACTTACTATATTACCATCCTGGGAGAACACACAACCTAAATACTTGAAATTATCAACCTGTTCTAGCTTTGTATCACCAATCTGACATTCAATTCAGTTGAATTTCCTACCTACTGACATCAATTTAGTCTTCGAGAGGCTAATTTTCATACCATACTCATTGCACCTATTTTCAAGTTCCAAGATATTACACTGCAGGCTTTCGGCACAATCTGCCATTAAGACCAAGTCGTCAGCATAGGCCAAACTGCTTACTACATTTCCACCTAACTGAATCCCTCCCTGCCATTTTATACCTTTCAGCAGATGATCCATGTAAACTACGAACAGCAAAGGTGAAAGATTACAGCCTTGTCTAACCCCTGTAAGTACCCTGAACCAAGAACTCCTACCATCAATTCTCACTGAAGCCCAATTTTCAACATAAATGCCTTTGATTGATTTTAATAATCTACCTTTAATTCCATAGTCCCCCAGTATAGCGAACATCTTTTCCCTCGGTACCCTGTCATATGCTTTCTCTAGATCTACGAAACAAACAACTGCCTATTCCTCTTGTAGCATTTTTCAATTACCTGGCGCATACTGAAAATCTGATCCTGTCAGCCTCTCTGTGGTCTGAAACCACACTGGTTTTCATCCAACTTCCTCTCAACGACTGATCGCACCCTCCCTTCCAAGATGCCAGTGAATACTTTGCCTGGTATACTAATCAATGAGATACCTCGATAATTGTTGCAATCCTTCCTGTTCCTTTGCTTGTAGATAGGTGCAATTACTGCTTTTGCCCAACCTGAAGGTACCTTACCAACACTCCATGCTAATTTTACTACTCTATGAAGCCATTTCATCCCTGCCTTCCCACTATACTTCACCATTTCAGGTCTAATTTCACCTATTCCTGCTGCCTTATGACAATGGAGTTTTCTTACCATCGTTTCCACTTCCTCAAGCATAATTTCACCAACATCATTTTCCTCCTCCCCATGAGCTTGGCTGTTTGCAACACCACCAGGATGATTTCCTTTTACATTGAGAAGATGTTCAAAATATTCCCTCCACCTGTCCAGTGATTCCCTGGGATCTATTACGAGTTCACCTGAATTACTCAAAACACTGTTCATTTCCTTTTTCCCTCCCTTCCTAAGTTTCTTTATTACTGTCCAGAAAGGTTTCCTTGCTGCTTGACCTAGCCTTTCCAGGTTGTTACCAAAATCTTCCCATGACTTCTTTTTGGATTGAACAACTATTTGTTTTGCTCTATTTCTTTCATCTACATACAAATCCCTGTCTGCCTCGGCCCTTTTTTGGAGCCATTTCTGATAAGCCTTTTTACGTTTACAAGCTGCTCTCACTTCATCATTCTACCAAGATGTTTGCCTTTTCCCATCTTTACTCACAGTTGTTCCTAGGCCTTCCCTTGCTGTTTCTACTACAGCATCCCTGTATGCCACCCATTCACTTTCTATATCCTGAACCTGCTTACTGTCTACTGTTCGAAACTTCTCACTAATCATATCCATGTACTTCTGTCTAATTTCCTCGTCCTGGAGATTTTCTACCCTTACTCGTTTGCAGACAGATTTAACTTTCTCTACCCTAGGCCTAGACATACTTAGTTCACTACAGATCAGATAGTGGTCTGTATCATCGAAAAATCCCCGGAAAACTTGTACATTCCTAACAGATTTTCTGAATTCGAAGTCTGTTAAGATATAGTCTATTATGGATCTGGTACCCCTAGCCTCCCATGTGTAGCGGTGAAGAGCCTTATGCTTGAAGAATGTATTTGTAACAGCTAAACCCATACTAGCACAGAAGTCCAGCAAACGCTTCCCATTCCCATTAGCTTCCATATCTTCTCCACATTTACCAATCACCCTTTCGTATCCTTCAGTTCTATTTCCAACTCTCGCATTGAAATCGCCCATTAGCACTATTCTATCCTTGCTGTTGACCCTGACCACGATGTCACTCAATGCTTCATAAAACTTGTCAAGTTCATCCTCATCTGCACCTTCACATGGTGAATACATGGACACAATTCTAGTCCTAATTCCTCCAACCGACAAATCTACCCACATCATTCGCTCATTTACGTGCCTAACAGAAACTATGTTGCGTGCAAAGGTATTCCTGATAAAGAGCCCTACCCCAGACTCTGCCCTTTCCTTTCTAACACCCGTCAAGTACACTTTATAACCTCCTATCTCTTCCTCGTTATCTCCCCTTACCCGAATATCACTTACTCATAGCACATCCAGATGCATCCTCTTTGCTGACTCAGCCAGTTCTACTTTCTTCCATAAGCCCCATTAATATTGATAGCTCCCCATCGAATTCCATTTCGTTCGCCAAGTTGTTTCCAAGGAGTCCCTCGCCTATCAAATGGGAGTGGGACTCCGGGATGGAAGTAAAGTGCGGAAAATTAGAAGAGTAGAAAAGTTTAAGTATTTTGGAGAACTGATCCAACTCAATGGACTAGACAAGGGAGCAAACAAGGAAAGAGCTAGAAAAATAGGAACTGGCCTACAGACTGACACAGAACAGGTACAATAAATGGGCAATATCCTACAAAGCCAAAATTAAACACAACAACGTTGTTGTAAAACCAGAGGGGCTGTACGGTTCAGAATGCCTTATCTTAAATAAAAAAGGGGAACTGAAAGAAATCGAGAAGGAAAGGAAAATTCTGAGGATAATTCTTGGTTCTCAGAAAACGATGGATGGGACATGGAGGAAAAGGAGAAATGAGGATCTCTACAAGTATTCCGAAAAGATCACGGACACAATGCAAAAACAGAGACTGAAATTTTACGGACATATTGTCAGAATGAATGACAACCGCCTGACGAAAAGAATATTTAAATATACATAATTGGATTGAGGAGGACAACGAAATGGGTGGAGGAGGTTAAGAAGGACGCAGAAGAAATTAACACCAGAATTGATCCTCGACAGAAAGAAGTTCAGAACTCTAGTAGATGACCACAAATTCCATGAAGAGCAGTGGAAGAACAGACCCAAATTTTTATTATCTGAGGAGCAGAGAAAAATACTCCCATAGGTCCGAGGCTTGCTTAGAATGTTCTGAGCTCGGTAAATTCATGAAGCGGATGCTACCCTACTTGCACATAGTCCAAGTGAGGATCTCTCTAACGGGTTATGGACCACCGGTGGATTGTATAGTCCTGAGCACAAGGAGGGCCACGCCTCAGAATATGTCCGAGATGCCCACTCCCATTCCATAGCAACTGGTATCCCGACTCTCAGGACCACTTACTAGGCCACTCAGCCGTTGCCCATGGTTCACGAACTAGGACGTGGCTACAGTAACCCACAAACATAAACCATTGAACGAATGAAGAAGTTCTGGGAAGAGAAAAGAAGACTGGACAACGTGAAACTTAATGCTTTCCGGCCACAATTGGCCAAATTCGGAAGCAAGAAGAATCTTATTGTCACAAAGGCAGACAAGGGCAACACAACCGTTTTAATGGAAACAAATGAATATGTAGGTAAAAATAAAGAATTCTTTTCAGACAGTTCATTTACTACAGTTAATAAGGACGTTACTCAAAGAATCCAACACCTACTTAAGCAAACTTTAAAGAATACTTCGTTCCTCTTAATGGATAAAGAAAAAACAAAATTAACTAGTATGAACCCAAGCCTTCCCACTGCTAAAGCCCTTCCTAAGATACACAAGTTTAGCGTCCCCCCTTCGCCCGATCATCAATTATAGACCAAGCTCTCTATATAAGACATCTCAATTCATTTAAAAGTTTGATAAAGAAACTAAATAAATTTTGTATCCAACCTAATCATTCCCTTCACTCGTTCGACATTGTAAATATGTATCGTAGTATTCGAACGTCTTAAATTATACCCTATCAGAGAAAACAATCTAAGTAAATACAGCCACGTAAGTACTTCAGAAATACAAGATTTTATGTCTATCCTGAAATTAGTTTTAAATAATAACTATTTCACTTTCGATGATGTTATCTATCAGCAGGAAAGTTTGGCCATGGGATCGCCAGCCTTGGGTATCTTGGTGGAAATTTATTTAGATTTTTCAGAACATACTAAGATTGATAACAATAACTTCGACAACATTCTTTTTTGGGCTAGATATGTGGATGATACTTTAGTAATCTTAGAAGAGAGCACAGCAGACATTGATACCACTCTTTATAACCTCAACAATATTGACCCACACATAAAATTTACGCTCAAATCTGCAAATGAACAAAGAATACATTTATAGACCCAACTATCATTAGACAACCAGACTCCTTAAAATACAATATTTTCAGAAAACCTACCCAAACAGCTTCTACAATTCGTCAAGATTCTTCACATCGCCAAATCCATAAACGAGCAGCATACAATAGCATGGTTTATCGAGCCTTCACTGTACCAATGCCCAAAGTGATCTTAAAGAAGAACTGAACAATATTCATATGATTGCAAAACTTAATGGATACAACAGTTATTTCATTAAAAGAATTATCAATAAATACAAACATCGCCCTTTAAGAGGCGGCCGTAGTCAGCTCAAGATCCATCTTATTTCAAAATATCGCCACTAGTCTCGTTGCTGTCGACAGCTAACACCACTGATAGTTACATCGCGGGTACATAGATGTAGTGTGAAAGGCCAAGGCCGAGCGAGCGATTTCCGTCTCACCCTCCAGCGTCATACCATCGTGTCACCAGGAAGTTGTGATACAGTACTTGCACGGAGCTGATGGTGTTGACATTGTACGGAATGCAAAATAGAGGTGTGACGGTCCAGAAGAAATGTGTCACTGCATACACACACGTACATAATGTTTTACGTCCCAATAACTACATTTATTGTTTTAAAAGACACCAAGTTGCTGGGATTTTGTTTTGCAGGAGTTCTTTAACTTGCCAGTAAATCTACTAATAATAATCTTATTCGCTTTACGTCCCGCTAACTACTATTACGGTTCTCGGAGATGCCGAGGTGCCGGAATTTAGTCCCGCAGGAGTTCTTTTACGTGCCTATAAATCTCCTGACACGAGGCTGTCAAATTTGAGCACCTTCAAATACCACTGGACTGAGCTAGGATCGAATCTGGCAAGTTGGGGCTCGAAAGCCAGTGCTTTCACCGTCTGATGATAGTGACCGGGCGTACTGCAGTTTCTTCCTACAAGGATGTAGAAATAAACGGCAGTGAAATGCCAGCACTCTGTTATCTATATAATTACGCCAGACATATGGAGGTGAGGAAGTATATACGATAAGTAACGCATGGTTGACAGCAGTGGCAATCTGGTGAAACGAAGCCTAGCACAGCTATCTGTCACCATCCCTCTTCAAGGACATGACTTTGCGACGCATCTGACGGAAACTGGCTGAACTACCAGCACTAGAGTACGGCCGACACTCTTAAGTCAATAAGCAGAGCTTTATTAAAATCACGATTAAATATATAAAGAATCCGTAATTTTAAAGTATGTTACAATAGCCGATTAGAGAAAAATATAAACTTTCTTACGGTATAGTTTGCATCTAATTTGAACACCATCTTGACTTAAAACAAGTTTAGGAAAACCGCAGTTCAGAGCTCATTTTTATATGGAGATTCATTATTTTAACTACCATTTTAATAACTATATTTGCATTTCTTTTTGAAATGCTTTTACATTAATGAAAAGTGTATCACAGACTACCGTACGCTATAAAAACAAAACAATTTTATCTTGTTCCGCTTCCTTATAAAAACTCTTACAAACTTTTGACCCATGTTACAACTACTAAGCTGGTGGCCGGCAGTTCCAGCTCCGGCTGCCTCTTAACCACCCAATGTTACTTTCTTTTCTACCTTCAGATTCAATGAAGAAATTTAAAGCTATTTTAACATGATGTTTTTTAAAAACGTTAGTGATTTATAAAACTATCAATAGTAACACAACAATCTTACACAACTCTACTTCAATTAACCCTCAAACGCACACGCCGGGGTGAAATCCACCCGAACAGCGGAAGATACTTTGATGCAGTGCGCAATTCGTTTTTCAACTGTTTCTTCTTTTAGGTACCTTCCTAGCACCTCCCCTTCCAAATGCTTAGCCAAGTACAGGCAGTTCCCGCGCAGTCAAGGAGGGCACACCTTCAAAGTTGGACTGGAGGTGAAATACACCCCGCGCGTGTGCTTGCGTAACACCTTTTTTGTTCAGTGTATTGTTGAGATATGTGCCCTTATTCGTTTCAACACAGCTGTGTTACGAATATTGTATGAGTTTCCATTTTCATTTTGTGTTTCTCATAGGGAGAAACTTATCTCGCATGAAAATGGATAATTTCACCACGGAAGACGACAGAATAAGACGTTTGATTCCGTTGACAGTGATGAAGATTCTCTTGGCAGTGACTTCAGCAACGGTGAAGAGGATAATTTAAATGAAAGTGAGCAAACTCTGAAACTGAACAGGAGGGTGAAAGTGATGAATTAGGTATTGAAAGCGATGGAGATGACGATTTGCCGTTAGCACAGATTACAAAGGAAAGGAAAGGATGGCACCGTTTGGAAAAAGAATCCTACGCCAGGAAATGTAAGAACTAGTGCAAGAAAAATATTTTCCATGCACATCCCTACTGTGAAAACTGCAGCTAAAGAGGCGAATACTCCTCATGATGCTTGGCTATGATGACAGTATTATTGATGCAATTGTTACTTGTACCAATCTTCATACTTTCTGTGAGCTAGAATTATAAGAGAGTTCGCGATGCTAAACTTACAAATAGAGAAGAAATTAAGGCATTATTTGGGTTATTGTTCTTTGCTGGCATGATAAAATCAAATGATTTAAATATTAACCTTATATTTTGCATTCCATTCTTTTTATGACTCACTATTTTCTGTGCTGAAGGAATTTTACAAGCCACATTTTGTGTTATTTGTAAACATTTTCTTGAATAAGTGTCTGTTGAAACTCTACAGTTTTCATGCCTTATTACTTCTTTTGCTTAACAAACAAAATAGACTATATTCTCAAAAATTTAGCATTTTTTTCCTGTAATTAGAGTAAACTTAGGAAAAATTGTCTGAAAAAAATGCATATATCAAATTATGCTTCGTACTGATGTCCAATGATCAATTGTGTAATAAAGTAGTGATATAAGATTAGACAAAGAGTTGTTTTATGTCAAATTACAGAAATCCAAATCACTATCATTTTTCAAATATGTTGTTTTAAATGTTGGGGTGTTTCAAGACCCCGCATGTGTGTTTGAGTCCTAAAATTTGGTGTGTGCTTAAGGGTTAATGGAATGAAATGGCGTACGGTTGTTAGTGCCGGAATGTGTCCGAGGACTTCAGCTCGCCAGGTGCAGGTCTTTTGATTTCACTCCCGTAGGCGACCTGCGCGTCGTGATGATGAAATGATGAAGACGACCTGGTGCCATCTGACTATCACCTCTTCGTATCCATGGGGAACGCGTTCAAAGAGCACCACTTCAGCAATTTTGAGGAAGTTGGAAAATGGCTCGACGAATGGTTTGCCACAAAAGACAAGCAGCTTTTCTGGCATGGTAATCAATTTACCTTAAACATGGACGACGTGTGAAGCCAATGGCCAATATTTTGAATAAACAAAACATGAATTTCCCTTGAAAATTATATTTTTTCTTTACTACAAAAACCAGCAAAAACTTATGCATACACCTGGTAAACATATCCAGTTAAATAGCATTTAAGTGTGTCCAAAAGTAAACTGGCAACTATGGAGTTTTCCTTACCCGCACCAGTTATACTTTTTGGAGGTGCCAAGGATGAATTTCGTCCACTTTATTCAGTTTAATACTTTCAACACCACCATATTTCAACATGGATCCTGGCTGTGAACTGGGTCTTTTTGCTAACACGTTATTATGTAACAGCAAAACATATTACATGCCTGTTTTTGTACCGTATGAAGGTGTCAACCATCCAAAATGAAGATGTTAATCAACAAGTGAATATCTGAAGTAATGTAATTATACTAGTCTTATGAAAAACATGAAAAAAATAGTACGGAAAATTTTTTACATTGAGGTTATACCAATAAACTTGGTCAAACAATAAAAAATAATCATTTAATGCGATTACTTAGGCCACAAATAAACACAAATGCAGTGGAATAGTTTGTTTTCGTATGATAGTCCTGAAAACATTGGACTATACACAGTCCTTGCACCACCATCTACTCTCTTACCACTTTCCTTCTTGCCTCTGTCTGAGCATACCTTGCAATGACGAGTAGCATTCACTTCATTGTTCGTTGGAGGAACCTTTTCTGGAAAATGTCGAGCAAAAGTCCTGTCAACACTGGGGGAGGGAGTAGGTTCCAGCCTTGAGATGTCTCCTCCTCCTTGATTTTGAGATCTCTTTATATAGAATGAAACCATTCACAACAGTTGAACCAGATGCCGACTGGAAGACAGATAGCTGTGGTTGGTCATCTGTTTCTGACCATTCATCATCAGGTTCAGATGATCTAGCAGACTTTCTCGGCACAGATGAATCGTCAGCCTGCGTTTCTTCGTCTAAATGCAACGAAAGCAATAAACCCATGTTTCTGTAGGCGAAGTGTTTATATCGTTTGTATTCAGAGTAAAATAATACAGCTAAACACTTACGTTCCAAAGTGATGTAATAAATAAAAATCTTACCTGAACTATCGCTTGATACGTTATCCGGTTCGTAAGCAAGATCGTCATCACTTTCATCCATCTCTGAACCCTCTTCTCCCGATAAAATATCCAAAATATCACTATCATTGAGCCGGCGTGAAGACATGTTTACACAGTAACACAGCTGACGGCATGACTGATTTGGCGCGCGCAGCACACGGCACACCGAGTGCTTCAGTAGAGGTCATGGCAATGAGATAATACCCTGTTTATCGTTTCAGTTCGAAATTCCTGATAACTGCTGCATTCTAGTGGTCACTATATGAACTATTACCTCCAACCAAGGGACGGGAACCGTACGTGATACGTGCAGCTGGATATAAACACACGAGAAAATCACGCCCGTATCACATACGGGCGCCATCCAGAAGCAGGAAAGCAGCGCGCATGTGTCCCGTACGGGCATGGTGTTGAAAGTGTTAAGGAACAGTAACATACTAAACCGATCTTTCTCCGTGAGTGGATGCAACCGGAGATAATAAATTACCTCCAAAATGCCCCTTGTGAAACGAATGAAGTCTTTATTGGAAGAGCAATTTGACAAGTAAACTATGAAAGAACAATAATGGCACAAGTATGTGGATAGTGTAGTAAAAAGCACTGTCACTATCACAATGACTGAACAAAATCAAAATCTTTAACATTTAGATTTCAAATTAGAAAATTATAGCAGAAATTTTATATTATCAACCAAACAATATTGGCACATGAACTTACCAACTTCGCATGCTGAGGAGGATGACAACGGTCACGCCTTCTTGTACATAAACTGTGCTGGTAGTCCCAAGACATTCACGCTAATAATCTGTCTCCCCTTCAGGCACAAGCATTCGTGTATCGCAGTAAACATTTTTCTGAAATGAAAAAAAAAAAAGTCATTAAAACCATAAATTCCAACATAGCACTTTTGACAGTTAATTCTGCCACTATTCCTTCTTGGAAATATCCATCTACAACAGTCATAGGAAGAGTAATCAATCCCAATATCATAAATATGAGTTTTTAAATGCTTCAAGGATAGCAGGGCATGTGACCGTGTGACCTACGGGAATAAACATCTTAAGGAGGAAATCCAAGGAAATGTTCACAGAAGGATCAAAGTTCAACACATTCACATCATTTTAACTAGAAAACACTTCAAAATTCAAAGTTGTAAAGGGCCACAAGGTTCATTCAATACGCTAGGAATGACAAGTCAAAATAAATGCTAGGTAAAGCTGGAACTGTATAAGTAGATCCAACACCTTTGTGCGTGAGTACTGTAAAGTGGAGTAACTTCAGCCACTGACGAATAGCAACACTAATTTTCCCCTGCCTCCTATACTGAAAAGATAAACCACTTGCAAGAACTAAAATGCACGTACAAAAGAATGCTATATCAACACTCTGTAGTCCAGAGAACATTGGCGGGCTCATTGTTGAGTCGATCCATTTTTTTCGCAGCCCCGACTATTGTCTTGTCTGGTAACAGCAGAAAACGAACTGTTCTCTAGCCCCAGCATTTGATTCTCCATTCTGGTGGTTTATGGGGTCAAAATGTAAATACATCTGGTAACTGATCAACCTAATTTGATGCATTTTATTTAAATAGGTTTTTCAGGGAATAGTTTTGTGATAAAAGTTGTCCCCTTCCGGGATAACTTCGGCCATGCCAAGAACATACAGGAAAACATTATGCAGCAATGTGTATTGTAATCACAATCCTGTTTAAATCAAGAATGCTTTATAAGACATTAATAAAGCGACAATAACAATAAATGGGGAAGTTTATCCTGACAGGGAGGGGAAAGACTGTTTCCATTTTCAATGATAAGTAGATGGATATCAGTTGACATGGACGATACACATTAAAGAACTTTATGACGGCCCAGATATTTTCTAATTTAGAAGTGTGTATTATGAGGACAGTCTACAGGATTGCTTCTTTTCCGACCGCATTTTCTCTCCATACAATTGGGCTTTATGATTTCCGTACCTTTTTTTTTAGTTCCGTTTGGGCCTGCTATGGACCACGTGGTTCTTATCTCTAGCGGCTTTCTTGTTTGACCAGTACTCCTTCATTCTTGCACTGTGAATGTCTTTTCGCTCCTGAGTCCATTTCACACCTCCTCCCGGACGTACTGTTTTTTCTGTTAGTGACTGGAGAGAGTTTGATGTTCTGATCAACGTTCTGTACCTATTCCTGTCATAAATTTCACTGGGAGCAATGTCCAATTCTTGAAGGTCTTTAATGCCAAGTGGGCAAGACTCATCAGAAGTCGCTTTCCCTCTAGAGATAGTGTGGAAGATTCTGGAGGTGAGCCTCTGATTGTCCATTCCCATGACATGGCCGTAGAAGTTCAATCTCCTCTTCCTCATAGATGTTGTAATGCTCTCCAATTGTTGGTACAGTTCGTTGTTCGTTGTTGTGCCTGATTCTGTACTTGCCTTCTTTAATAGGGCCCATGATTTTTCTCAGGATCTTCCTTTCCTTCAGCTCCAGTTTTCTAAGTTGCCCTTTTCTTACCATGTTCAGGCATTCTGAGGCATATAGTACTGACGGTCTCACTACAGTAGTGTAATGCCTGATTTTGAGGTTAAGGGAGAGGGATTTGGATTTGTACATACTGTTACATAGGTGGTAGGCATTTTCCAATTTGATGCATCCGCTGTTCACGGCCTGAAATTCATTCATGTTTGGGGTTATCCATTCTCCTAGGTATTTGAAGGAGTTAGTCCTTTTTACTGTTTTGTCCCCCAGTGGGATTGATTTGGGTGCATCTTTGATGTTGGTGATAAACTGTGTTTTGTTGATGGCAATCTTCACCCCTACTTTAGCTGCTATGTGGTCGAGAGAGGATAGTTGATGGATAGCTTCCTCCACACTGGATGCCAGGAGTGTAAGGTCGTCTGCGAAGGCTAAACAGTTGACTTAACTTTTCTTTCTTGTAGCCTATTCTCAATCCAGAGTCATCCCTTTGGCCTTTTTGTCCACTCACGAATGACTTTTTCAAGTAGACAGTTAAAGAGGATTGGAGATAGGCCATCCCCTTGTCTAAAACCTGTTTTGATCTCAAAGCTCTGGGACAGTTCCCCTCTGAATTCGATTCTGGCTGTAGTGTTGGTAAGAGTTGCTTTCACTAGATTCAAGGTTTTCTTATCTAGTCCCATTTCAGCAAGTGCCTGGAAGAGTGAGTGACTACTGAATCGTAGGCCTTCTGAAAGTCAACAAATGTTGCCACGTAGGGTGAGGCGCTTAGGTTTTTGTAAGTGATGATGGTTTTGAGGTTCAGGATTTGTTTGGTGCATGACCTTGACTTGCGAAACCCAGCCTGGTACTCTCCGATGCAGGAGTCTAGTTGAGCCTCTACTCTTGTAAGTAATACTTTGGAGAGTATCTTGTACGTCACTGATACAAGAGAAATCCCTCCGTAGTTGTTGAGATCTCATTTGTCGCCTTTTTTGTGTAATTTGTAATATCATACAATGCTTGTTCGCTTAGACTAAATAAAATAGTTTTTTCTTTGGGGAAAAAGTGAATTTGATCACTATACATCTGTTTTACCATAAATCGTTTTAATTTAATTCAATTTAATTTGTTTGCGATTGTTGATGCTGGGCGTTTTGCAGGTTTTTAAAAAACATTCACGGTGGCCGAAGTAACACTATATCAAAGAAAACTTGGTGTCTTGAGTTATTTTTATGGCGGCCTAAGTTACCTCAAAACACGGGGTAACTCCGGCCACTCTTTCAATAATCATTATTCATTACTGAATAACAATGAGAATTATGTTCATATTTAAAAATGAAGAACAAACATGGCAGAATTTATATTATATTTGTCAGAAAATTAGAGGGAATATTTCACATTTTAATTGTAAATTGTAAAAATATCCAAAAAGTGGCCAAAGTTTTAAGGTAACTTACTTGTTTCTCTATCAAATGGCAGTTTGTGGAGTAATGAGAACCTATCGGCCTGATAGCCAAAGTAGTTTTCTGTGACATGTAACTCTGAAGTAAAGATGGTCGAGGTAAATATGGGAACACGGGGGAATTAGACACTTTATTCTCCAACCCCAAAAGAAAAAGAAGAGAGGGGCCCAAAATTTAAATCGGCCAATTGACTCTAAATGTGGGGATCTGTTAGAAAGCTCCCTCCAGTACAAAAGATGTTCTGTGAGCATTCCTTATTTTGCTCCCCATTGAATTCCTGAGATATGTATAGCACCACCCTAGACAATTAGTGCAGAAGATATTGGCTTTGTAACCAGCCATCAGTCAGGTAAGATAGTTCACATTAAATAGCACAGACAATTTATTTATAGACACTGGTCTCCTACTAGCCACTTGTAAATAAAATTTTGCTCTAAAGCACCAAGCCGGACTTGAATCGGGCAAAGTTGTCCAGTTAGTGAAAGTGTTCAGTCTCCACAATCCCCTATATGTAACCAGGTCAGCGAACTCGTTTAATCCCACACCTCAACCTTGTAGTCGTTAAAAACCATCTTCTACTACTCTTACCCTCCATAGACGTGTCCACTATTCTCCTCCTCCATTTGCCTCACAAAGCCTCAATACCAAAGATTTTTTTATGCGCAAAGCTTGATCCATTCAGTTGCTTTTTAACTTTAGTGTTCTCATAAAGGGTACCATCCTGCCATTGTTCCCATCTGTTTGTACCAGCAAACACACTATCTGCTCTCATGTCTTATTTCTAACTTGAGAATAACACATCCTGAGTACACCCAGCTTTCACTGTTGTACAATAAAAGTCTGAAAAGAGACCAGTGTAAAGATTTCAACTGGGACGACTTATTTCATACAGAATACTGTTGATCTCAACTCCGAGTTCACTTTGCTGCACCTTGATTCAATTTAGCTTAATAGCAACTAATAATAATAATAATAATAATAATAATAATAATAATAATAATAATAATAATAATAATAATAATAATAATAATAATAATAATACAATATTATAATTTTTTCACAAGAGTTTAATCCAGATGGAAACATGGTATGTCCACGCCTCCGCCAAAGAAAGTTATTTTCGCTGAGCGTGTAGTACCGACCTTCACCCCGTCAACGTCTCTTGTTCGGACGAACAGTGCTACACATGCATACAGCAGTGCAAAGATCTGAACTTCTGAATAAACGACTAAACCTGGATTCTGTTCACTTACTTTTTATTGAACACATTCACAATGCACTGCCTACAGTCACTTCTGAGCGGTTTTCCTCTTTTGTGCTTCACTATACGCGATGTTCCATTTCTCTCACTATAAATACCAACTCACTGACTGCTGGAAGATGCAACACACTGTACAGCTTGGGACCTTCCCCCACTACGAGAAGACTTCCTGTATTACACCACGCCTTGTGCCTTCATTTCTTGTTATTTAATCGCTATTTTATAAACGAGCATATATAAATATATATTATTGATTGCATATTCTTCCAAACACACTAAATGTAATAAAATAAAATTAATGCGACGTCCTACTTATATTTGAAGTCATATACAGTCGAGTGAGTGCGATGGTTGCTTCTCCAATGAAGTATGTCTACGTCCAGGTGCAAAGGAAAGGGGCTCCACCTATTTGTTTACATCAGGATTAATCTCTTGTGAAAGAAGTATACTACTACTACTACTACTACTACTACTACTACTACTTCTTCTTCTTGAGGCAAGTGGGAGTTCCTCTAAAAAGGAGATACAAATAATATATTTAATTTACCTGTCTGTGTTGTTTTACTATTTACATTACTTTTTTCTCTCAAAATGATCTTTTAGAGTTATCACTTAAAACAATAATCCAAACAGTCTTTAATGAGCTAGTTAATCGATGACGTTCTTTCGCACTGAAGCATGATTAAATACGAACTGAATATGCTGGCATTTAGAAAATAGATGACAAAGTGCTCTGTATTGAACTCGTTAACATGCATGACAACACGATAAAAGTAAACAAGGGCAGCCAGCACTCTCATGACATGGGCCGGCTCCCCACAAAGCTGTTTTAGGTGGAGCTGCCAAGCAGGCAAGCAAGAGGGCACTGACCAAGCTGCATGGCCTCAAATTCTAAAGGATTCGCACCTGGTTAAGTATGTTTTCAGCTTCCCTGTTGGCTACTAGCAACCCATCCCCGTAGCATGCTCTCTCAGGACACAGGAAGCTAGGAAACTCAGTACGAGGGGTTGGGTAAGTGTTGCCAATTTTTGGAAGCCTGTCTGACAGGAATTTTTTTTATCTGCTGGCAATTCTGGTGAATTTCAAAAGTATTTTGGTGGTAATCTGGTGCATGTACACGTTACCTTAAAATCACTTAGATAAATTGATGAATGAAACATTAAATTCACTGTCAATTAAAAATGCACTTCCTTTAAAGGCTTCTGGACAATATCAAAGCTTCGTCTTCCAGAATTATACATGAAAATTAAGTTGTTTCTTGGCCTCGTGTCAGTAATGTACCTGCAGCCTTAGCAAACCGGAGAACCGCGAAGGTAGTGGTCGTAACATCCTCGTCACTTGCACTGCCCTGCTCAACTGGAGAGAATTTCTAGTCAGTAGAATATTAGCAAAACTAAAGTAATGTGAGACATGAAATGATAAATTTGCTTTTTATCAATTCTGGCAGGACGGAAGAAACAAACACTGCTGCCAAACAAATTATTACAAAAAATACGGACTGCACTGTTTCTTCCTCTGTGCCTCAACTATTAGGAGAGATTCTTGAAATAGTTTGAACTACACGGATAGGCCTATATATACTTTTCGTGTTGATACAGCTTTAAGAAGGAAGGAGAGGGGGGAGACTAGTCATTTCTGGTGATTTTCAAGTAGCTGTTTAATGGTAATTATATTCCACCATTGGCAGCACTGGCTGAGGTGAAGGAACTTGTTACACTTTTGCAGGGATATGTTTCGCTTGTCTTGACTGCACTAACGTATGCACTTGTCAGAGAACAGTTCTAATATATCTCCTTGTACCGATTACCACAGAAGCTTCACTTCAACGAGCGAATAAACGTGGACAACATATGAAGAGATAGAAGATTTAACACAATATGTGAAAGGTATCTAATTGTGATGAAAGACTGGAATGCAGTGGTAGGCGAGGAAGAGAACAGTACGAAAATTCGGACTGGGATAAAGAAATGAAAGAGGAAGTCAGCTGGTTGAATTCTGCACCAATCATAATTTAGTCCTTGCTAATACTTGGTTCAAACACCACAAACGACGGCTGTATATGTGGAGACATTGGAAGGTATCAAATAGACTTCATTATGATTAGGCAGAGATTAACAAACCAGGTGCTTTCCCCAGGAGCAGACATGGACTCTGACCACAACTTGGTCATGAAATGCCAAGTTTAGTGCAACCAACAGAGGTCTAGGGCACAGTGAGTGCACTAAGAACTGACAGATTTCAGATTCGGGTGTCAAAAAACAAACATTATCCAATTTGCTAGAGGAGTAGATATTGATCCTGATATCTATGTTCTACTGACAGGCATGTTACCCGAGGCTAAGTTCAAAGTCAATTATGTTTACGTATGGACAAGAGTAGATTCACTTAGGCTGGAGTGAGGAGATACCACTCTAGTTGCAACATTTAACTGACGAAAAGTCAGGATGTGAAGATTTTAATAAATTTTAAGAGACGCTATTTTAATAAATTGGTACCTACAATACAATCAGATATTTTAAATAAGACTATAAATAGAATAGTGTAGTCGAGTGCTCACTTACGACAGTGTACAGTACATTAACTAAGAGATGGCTTACGAGGGGATTGGTGTTTATTGATAAGTGAAAACGTCCAAGAGTGTGAGAAAAACTGCTGAGGAAGAGGGCAATAAGGTCCTCAAAACATGTACGGTATATTCCATGAAAATAAATAATTCGTTAAATAACCAAGTATTGACAACGCTGATTTTAAATATGAAGTTGCTTTACGTCGCACTGACACAGATAGGTCTTACTGCGACGATGGGACAGGAAAGGACTTGCAGTGGGAAGGAAGCAGCCACGACCTTAATTAAGGTGCAGCCTCAGCATTTGCCTGGTGAGAAAATGGGAAACCACGAAAAACCATCTTTGAACCCACTATCTCCTGAATACTGGATACCGACCGCACTTAAGCGACTGCAGCTATCGACCTCTGATTTTTAAATATCAAATGTGTATTTATTGGAGTTAAGATTGTAGTCAATACGGACCATTATAATTTCAACCCACAATGGTTAGGTTATTAAACTTAGCTAAATTTGAGGAGAAGAAGAGATAGAATGATAGGTCACACCTTAAGACACCCAGGACTTCTGTTGGATTTTGAGGGAAGTATAGGGGGTAAAAATGGTATGGGTAGACCAAGGTATGAATATGACAAGCAGATTAGAGCAGTATGAAGAGATGCATCAAACCAGTCCCTGGACTGATGACTCAAACAACACCAACAACAGGTTTAATTAGGAAATATATGACCTTTCAAATTGATGACATATGCACTCATTTCCACAAGAGAATTTAATGAAGTAATAACATACACCTACTCCAGAATTCCTATAATGGAATTTCTTCAACCTCACTATCATTACCACCCTCAGCATCGACACCCAAAGTTGTATTTGTGACTCAAAACATTGCCAGGAAGTGCATCTATGATACCAATATACTGTACTTACTGGACATTATAAATTTTCCAGCGTTTTGCCCCAGTGTGCTACTTGGCCTCAACACACCTACCAACACCAGTGCATACATGGTGGCCACAGCGTAGGCTTTTCTTTTCTTAATTTTAATTTTTTTAAATAAATATTATTTAGGCATAGATATCAAGGATAATTTAATAAAAAAAACACCTATTCAATACTTTCCTTGATATCTACGCCTAACGTCATCTTCAATACGGAACAATAATGAGAGTTGTTACTTGTAAATGTTATTTGTTCGGGGCGTCGACTCATGTGGATCTTTTGCCCCTACTGGCACCATATTGTACGAAACTGCGTGCAACTGGAATGGCGGTAGTGTGGAATGTTGTGTGTGAGGAAAGGAAGATTAAAGACATCACAAACACCCAGTCCCCAGGCCCGGGATATTAATCATTAGTTAAAAACCCCTGACCCGGCCGGGAATCAAACCCGGGCTGCTGGGTGAGAGGCGGATGTGTTGTCCCATACACCGCGGGGCTGGACACAGCATAGGCTACTTAGACCCACCGGCAGTGCCATTGCGCTATGAGAGATTGTCTCATTTTCAAAAATTGATGCCTGCCTCACCATCAGGTTTGCTATAGGAATCTACATCTGTATCAGCATTTCCACAGTCATCTTAAGGCAGCACTGATAGTCCAAATATTCCCCATCCTATTTCTAAGTCCCGTCTTCCATAAATTTACCTGATTAAATGCCCTCTCTAGTTCAGCATTTGAGGAAGGGAGTATAAGATTTCAAAGTTCGTTAAAAGGATTTTCGCTATTTTCATCTTTATACCACGACACTTCAGTCCAATCAAATAAAAATTTACTGCGCTGAAGTTCCGTTTATTATGTGTCCTCACGAGAAAAATGTATTACTCCCGAAAGGGTAGTATTGTCTCTTTAAATAAGTTTTAAACTGTTACATGGTTCTAGGAGAGCAGTAGCATAGAGAGGATCAGCTGATGGAGGAGCATTAGGGGTGCTGCTTCCGTAACCGGTGCACAGACTTAGGGATCATAAAAATCATAAAAATGATATGCAACGATACTGTAAGTAGCAGAAAGGAGAAATCCTTCCTTTATGCCTGCTAGAAAACCACCATCCCACCCCAAGAAGTATTCTTACTTATATATAAGAATTAAAACCAAGTCTGTGTAAATCGGCTGAATGCAACCATGTGCTGTGTTCCTATTGGCTGGCTAGTGTTTGTGATGGTTAAATAATTAATTAATAATCATAAGTAGGGTTCCTATTCGCCAGACAAGCTTCGTATTGTCTCCGACAGAGCTTGCATCGTGTGCAAGTACAGGGCTAGAACTGCCATATTCGCTTAAAGTGAGAGAACCATATCCAGACCAATTCACTAACCTACCCAAACCTATACAGAACAATTGTTTTGTTGCTAAGCTACCCAGACCAACGGTGGTGTCACGCGGGATACTAGAGGCCTAAGGGCTGCTTTGCGGCTCTAACCCGGGGGGGAGGGGGGGGGTTAAGCCCCCAGACCCCCCTTTGCTTGCCCTGAGGCCAATGGTCTAGTCACTAGCCAGACTAACCAATCCAGACCAATGGTTTTGTCACTCATCGGACCTTGTCACTAAGAATGCGAGCGTTGCACGAGATCGCCCGAGCCGCGCCATGTTGAATCTCTAAGCTCACTTTTGCACAACGGGTACGGAAGTTTTACCGCATTAGATGGTAGAGCACAATTAAGGTGCATGCATGAAGTGTCTGTTGGCAAGCCTGCCGAGCGTTATATGAGCAGCGCCATGTTGAATCTCTAAGCTCACTTTCGCACAACGGGTACGGAAGTTTTACCGCATTAGATGGTAGAACACAATTAAGTGCGTCACTTTCTGTTTTTTTTTTTTTTTGTAGGGTCACCCTAGCTACGCCCCTTAGTCAAAATGGCAGGCACTAATGAGTTCTACGTTGGCCAAACGCCAGGTTTAAGGAATCTTCTAAGATCGGTAGCTTCAGCTTGGAAAGCTTCATAAACGTGTTGTACCTCACTTAACACTGGTTTCAACAATAACAATAACATCTTTGTACATTTCTACTTAGCGTACCAATATTTGTGACGCACTGTGTTCAAGGTGTGCGCTGGACACCCAGTAAATTCGGTAATCTCATTTTTCTTATTTCAAGTTGTTTTGTGCAATGTAACTAGATATTAATTTATCACAATTTAAATGTGTGGTAATATCACTGGAAAAAGTTGAAGACTAATTTTACTTAATTATAGTTTAAATAATTTTAAATGCCTGCTGGCTGGATGTGCACATCGCCTATGCCTGATAAATGGAACGAGGTCCCTGCCCGTACAACAGAACGTCCTTTGATGCAAGTTACTGCGCGGACGGTGGCGTGTGAGCTGCCAACTCTGCTCATCAATTGAATAGCGTTATAAAATATTGTGTTTTACATTTGTTGTTTGTGTGTTTATTTAGAAATGTAAAAGATTTGCTTAAGTTTGTTATCAATGTATAAGTAGTTACTGCACAGAGACCCATGTTATAATGCTGTGATTGAGAAGAAAGAATACAGCTAATGAGGTACGTACGTGTTAAATATAAACAATGGCAGTTAATGTAGACCTCATATTTCACTTAGAGACAGGGTGGTCAGTGTTAGAAGGTTGGTCATATTGATCAAGAATTTCATATCTCGTACTGTTGTGCTCGAGTGAGCCACTAAGCAGGAAAATTCAAATGGGCTTGAGAGCACCAGGGGAGGAGTTTGACGCTACACTCACACAGGCTGGTATGTTTGTGTTTCATGCCGTTCTTCAGTCACGTCACATTGCCGCCCAATGCGAACTGATTGGCCGACCACGGTGCGAGATATCCAATTAATTCTTTCAAATTCTTTATCAGTATGACCAACCCTCTAATGTCCACATTCTTTGTGACTACCCTTACTCCATGCCACTGCTGAACAGGGTTTTACGTCATTTCTGCTGTGTACTCGACTTAGAATGACATGAGTAAATGAGTGGAATCGGAGGTAAGACTTTTTGCAGATAATGTTATTCTCTATAGTGATAAATAAGCTACAAGATTGTGAGCAACTGCAACGTGACCTCGAAAATGTTGCGAGATGGACAGCAGGCAATGGTATTATGATAAACGGGGTTAAAAGTCAGGTTGTGAGTTTCACAAATAGGAAAAGTCCTCTCAGTTTTAATTACTGTGTTGATGGGGTGAAAGTTCCTTTTGAGGATCATTGTAAGTACCTAGGTGTTAATATAAGAAAAGACCTTCATTGGGGTAATCACATAAATGGGATTGTAAATAAAGGGTACAGATCTCTGCACATGGTTATGAGGGTGTTTAGGGGTTGTAGTAAGGATATAAAGGAGAGGACATATAAGTCTCTGGTACGACCCCCAACTAGAGTATGGTTCCAGTGTACGGGACCCTCACCAGGATTACCTGATTCAAGAACTGGAAAAAATCCAAAGAAAAGCAGCTCGATTAGTTCTGGGTGATTTCCGACAAAAGAGTAGCATTACGAAAATGTTGCAATGTTTGGGTTGGGAAGAATTGAGAGAAAGAAGAAGAGCTGCTCGACTAAGTGGTATGTAGGATGCATGTTCCGAGCTGTCAGCGGAGAGATGGCGTGGAATGACAATAGTAGACGAATAAGTTTGAATGGCATTTATAAAAGTAGGAAAGATCACAATATGAAGATAAAGTTGGAATTCAAGTGGACAAACTGGGGCAAATATTCATTTATAGGAAGGGGAGTTAGGGATTGGAATAACTTACCAAGGGAGACGTTCAATAAATTACCAATTTCTTTGAAATCATTTAGGAAAAGGTTAGGAAAGCAACAGATAGGGAATCTGCCACCTGGGCGACCGCCCTAAATGCAGATCAGTATTGACTGATTGATTGATTGATTGATTGATAGAATTTATGATAAGTGAATCATACAATTGGTTTTCTAAGGTTCAGCTGCAGCAGACACAGCCATTACAGCGTAGGCTACACATTTAACCAGAATAACTTTTCAAGCTTGTTGATAGGCCTAAGCAATGTTTCTTAAATTTTGTGAATTAAACTTTTCATTAACTTTCGTGTTTTCGTTACCATTTCGGTTCGCACGTGTGCAAGGACGCAAGTAAAGCACGCACATTCGTACCGCGGAATATGATGAATTCTTATTTCTTCTAAAACTTTACTATCAAATCGCAAGTGAAAGTTCTTATATACAGTAATTTTATTTCTGTATTACATTCTTTTAGCTGTGTTCTAATGTACTTTCATTTCCAACTTCACTCCTCGCTGAATAACCTAACCAACAATGCTGTATCGCGCTTGTATATCAACAAAATAATACTATCCTAACCAAACACCTCAGGCACAGTACGGTAACAAATTGCTGCTTTTGATACTCTAGACAAATATAAGTGAAATGTCAATCACCAGTTGCTAGGAATCTTACACTTATACCTATTAAAAAATTAGCCTGTCATTAGTGGAGCCGGCTTTCCGATAATCGGAATCATTACTTGCAGCTTCAGACTACATTACTGTCGAGTGATGTGGGGGGATTCTCAAAATTCTGAAAGCCTGCATCATTAATTTAAAAGTTCTGACATAAGTGTTCTCTCCAAACAGAATGCTCCACACTTAATTCTACTCGCCTTTCCAATATTTCCCTTTGCTACACTTTGCATCTGTGCTTTTCTCTAGCTGTACTCATTTAAATAATGAAAGCTGAAACTGTAAGAATTTTCTTCTTCCTGACCCTATCGATTGTAACCTCACAAACAGCTATTTTGGTGTGGACACAATGTTGAATGAGTTTTATTAACAAAAGTTTGTTAACATGTTCAGAAATGTGTTTAAGATTTTTTATTAACTGTTTCGTTAACATTGTTTATTAACTTTGGTGTGGACTAACCATATACTCATACAAACCCAAGAACGTCGATCTATCCTCTTGAGTCTCAGAAAAATGAATGACGTACAACTATTCGGTAGGTAACTGTTCGTTCACTCGACAACTAAAACTGTGAGGACTTTGCAAAGTAATGATGCAAGAGGTTGATAATTAACGCACTGCATTTTGTACGATGCACTTAGATGATCCATACTCCGGATCGCACAATGACGCACTGTAAATGAAGCACATCCAGCTTCCGTTCTTTCTCGATAAATGTATGAGTGAAACTGTCCAGCGACACCCGGGTGACTGTTTTTTACGATATACAAGATCAGGATATCAAATTAGTTTCTCAGAAACGACAGCAAGCCACTGTATTGATTTGTTTGCCCCATTTTTTCGAAATGCACGTATTTATAAATTTTAAAATGACTTGACTACCGGTACCTCTGCTCTGCGTACGTAGGCCGTTGACCACTTTACCATTGAACTGATTGGATCAAAGAGATTATGCCACACCGCGCCGCACTATACGATGACGCAGTTAAGTTACCCGAGGGAGGGGACTCCCTCGCTGCGGTTCGCAATGCTGCGCAGAACCCCTCACCTGCTTCATTTCAAATGTCACGTGATCTCATGTTCATGTACTACATTAACCCAAGCCACAAAAATTCACAATCATAAATACGAAAAATCTTTAAATCACCGTCAAAACCACCAAACAAAAACCTTCCGAATTTTCCAGCTGCCAAATTCACTTTCGTACCACCAGAAACTAACAGACTTGGTGGTAAACCACTGACGTTGGCAATCCTGGGACTCGGAGGTTTGTTCCCACACCACACCACATCGAGGCAAATACTTTAATACGCTTTATACTTATTCTCTTTGACGCTTTAGGGCTGGTTTACACGGGTAGAGTAGCGAGGCGAGTAGAGTGGATTAGTGATGGGTCGAGCTAGCTCTTGAGGGAGCTAGCTCATTCGCTCCCGCTCCTAACTGAGAGTCGTTCAAAAGAGTCGACTCTTGGGAACGGGAAAGTAGGAGCGAGCCAGGAAGTCAGAGGCCGCTCACCCTATAGGTGGTGTTGGCTCACCGCTCCAGGTTCGTTCGTTCATTCATTCATCCGGTTTAGGGCAGACGGCTCTTTATGACTTCCGGGAACGAATGATGTAGTGCAAATAGTTTATATTTTCCACAACAGATGGCAGCACAACGTCCAGTTTAGAAAGCTACTCTTGAAATAAAACAACTAATATATGCACTCCTGGCAACATTGGCAAATAATCTAACGATAAAGCTTTATATACAGTAACGAAGAAATGTTTAACAAATATACAGTATTAATGGATAACATCTAATATTACTACTTTGCCCATGTTACTTTCTTCTTAAAATGATGCTTTTCAAGACTGAATGCACCGTGAAGAGACGTATGTTCATGATATTGGCAATACTTACACGTTAATAAATAATTGTTTAAGAATGTAATGGGATGTAAGTTACTATAGTATACACTAAGCCATGAGTTATTTATTCATAAACGCCCAAAATAGCGTGATTTTACATTTTCTAGATTAATCATGACTCTCGATGTTATTTGAAGGAGCGAGATGGCGCGAGATAGTTCTCCTTTCCCACAACAGATGGCAACACAATATACAGTTTGGTACGCTACTCTTGGAATAAAACAAATGTACAATGCTGGCAACATTCGCAATTAATCCAATGATAAAGTTTTATACACAGTAACGAAGAAACGTGTCAAAAATATACAGTGTTGATCGATAACATCTAATATAACTTTGCCTAAGTTCCATTCTCCTTAAAATGATGTCTTTCAAGATTGAATGCACCGTACGGGACGTATGTTCGAGACATTGGCAATACTTCCGTTCGACCCCGACAATCCAGACTTAGCCTACAACGAATACAAAGCCTGCCCAATAGCCACTCATAGCTGTCCGCCCTATGGATGCTATATTTGCCGCTAGAGGCGCTGCAATTCAACCTCACATGAACACCTCGGTTGGCGGTATTTCTACACGTTGTATGCTTACTGGTGACGTCTACTACGAAAGTTGAATGTTAATACTGGTAGAAATAATGAAACTCAATAATGATTTTATTTTGTCCGAATCCTTGGCTGAATCGTCAGCGTTGAGGCCTTCGATTCAGTAGGTCCCGGATTCGATTGCCGGCCGAATTGGTGATTATAATCGCGTCTACTTAATTCTTCTGGCTCGGGGACTGGTGTTTGTGCTTGTTCCAACACTTTTCCTTTCATATTCAGACAACACACTACACTTCCAACCACCACAGGAACTTGATATAATGATTACTAGACCTCGGATTTTTAGGTGCTAAAATGTTATTTTAGCTGCCTAAAACAAACTCTCAAATAGGGTCTACAATACTTTTAGGCAGCTGCAGTTTTACTTATCTTAATATGCATTATTGAAAATACCATGTTGATTTTGCTAAATTCATTGTAATTCGTTAAGGGGAAATATAAAATAATATTCACTCACCTCTTTGCTGCTAACGTCACAGAATATAATTTTTACATCAGATGTGAAATGGGTAAACTCTTGTAAATAGAGAATGATTTAGAACCTGACACTTTCGGCTTAATTCACACTGACAAAACGGGAAAAAGGTATTGTTAAAATACGTCAATTATATTACACTGGTGTACTGCTGCGTTTCGTTCTGTAAACAAGGCTTTAGAAATAAAGTTCTGGAAGTAGACTCCATGAATCTCCTTGCCAAGAGTCAACTAGGGAATTATGGATTAAAGCAATAAGCAGACAAGGTATGGTACAGTAAATACGCAGGCCTTGTGACGGCAAAAATTAGGTTACTCATTATTATTGCTCCTGTTCAGATGATAATTTCCTTATTCTGTTGTGTAGATGGTACGAAAGATAAGTTATGGAACCCTAGTGACCGCTCCGTCGAGTGCTGCAATGGCATATATTGGAGGGTATTTGGTAAGAGTTGTCAAAGACCACATGCCATGTCAATAGTGTGTTGATAAAATTAGTAATATCCAGAGTCCATCTCAACTAACGTCATTAATAAAAATCAAAGACAGAGGTGGTCACACGTCTCAGGTATCGAAAGCCAAGTTTTGTTTCACTGCTGATGAAACTGGGGCAAGTAAGGGACGAAACGTTATCGGTAACGCTGTGCAGTCCAAAAATAACACAAACATTAACCGAAATACTGTTGCCACGTATTGCTAGAAGTCCTGTTCTACAGTATGGGAAAAGTTATCATCCTGAGGAACTAAGCAGAATAATACTGCAGTGGTTTCTGCGCCCCTCTGTCACCATCTACGCTAATGGAATTACAAATGAGTATCGCCGAGAATAATTCTCGAGAAGAAAAACAATTTATGAGAAGAAAATATCAAGAAAAATGGTTAAAGCCGTTCCTTTTCACTCAAAATATACAATGCGCTAGTAAAAATATCTAGTGCAGACCATATATCCTTTTAAATGACAGACATAAATTTCAACAGTTACGTGTGTTGTCTGAAATGAAAATCCCCAGCTGAATTGAACTCCTAGGGGAAAAGGTGAACATTTATTATTTTCTACTTCATTCTGCTCAGTAACGTATATAATATACAGGAAGTATAGTGTAGAGGTACATTTGTGCAGGTTTTAACTCCCGTTAGCAATGCTAGCGAGTGCTGACGTGAGGTGGTATACTAGCGCTGCAGTGGTCAAGACGCGCACTGCCAGGCGGACACTGTTTCTGAAGAGAGCACTGCGAGTGAACAGGCTTTGTATTCTTTGTAGGCTAAGATCCAGATAACCATAAGAAGAATCTCGATCCTGTGCACGTAGTTTACATTTCACTCAAAAGATGTTATCAGAAAATCCTCTTTCGACTGGAGCTACAGAAAGTTTCTCACTTGACATTCCGCGTTGAAACAACAGATTCTTTCATTCATTAATGGAGCGTAGAAACAGCTGATCAAACGCGATCTTTAACGAAAATAATGGAAACTACTATCAGCACAAATGTACATATAACCAAGTATACTACAGTACGCATAGCATTTTGCCTATTTTTCGTGTACAGTATGGTCACACTCTCTTATATTTTTTTCAAGAACGATCAAACCGTACGAGTCGTATATGTTCGATATATTGGCATTCCTTACACTATCTAAACTTACTTCTTCTACTTCCGCTTCGACCACTTTTCCCACACTTGTGGGTTCGCGGGTGCGAACTGTTCCGCAAATGTGGATTTGCTCCTGTTTTATAATAAGTAATAATGTTACTGGCTTTACGTCCCACCAACTACATTTATGGTTTTCGGAGACGCCGAGGTGCCAGAATTTAGCCCCGCAGGGGTTCTTTTACGTGACAGTAAATCTACCGACACAAGACTGACGTATTTGAGCACCTTCAAATACCACCGGAATGAGCCAGGATCGAACCTGCCAAGTTGGTGTCAGTAGGCCAGCGCCTCAACCGTTTGATTCACTCAGCCCGGCTGGCCCTGTTTTATGACCGGATGTCCTTCCTGACGCTAATCTGATGCGGAGGGATGTAATCAATATTGCGTGTTTCTATGGTGGTTGGTATTGAGGTGTGTTGTCTGAATATGAAGAGGAAAGTGTTGGGACAAACACAAAGACCCAGTTCCCGAGCCAGAAGAATTAAATTCCCGACTTGGCCGAGAATCGAATCCGGGACCCTCTGCAGCGAAGGCCTCAGTGCTGACCATCCAACTAAGGAGTCGGACTTCTTACACGTCAATAAATAATTATTTGAAAATGTACTGTGGTATACACTTTGGTATGAGTTATTTAGCCTATATTTTAAAGCCAAAACTAGTGTTATTTTCTATTTGCCTTAATTCGATTTAAAACAACGGTATATTATTGTATCCACTGTACCGTAAAACTGAAAGATTTTGGCAATATGTTAATTCATAACTACGAACGCATTTAAGAAACAGGTGAGGATTTGTCAGAGTATTTCTTAATTATTTCAGACAGAATAAAACTACGCCGTTTCTACTTGCCGAGTGGTATATTCAGTATTCTGGATAGTGACTGTTTGTTCGTGCTTAGTTGAGGTTAGTTAACCCGAACTTCGTGTTGTTTATTTGCTCCTAACCTACTGGATCTATACTAGGCCCTACATCCTTCATAGATTATGAGTGCATACAGGAAGTGAACAGGTAAGTATTGCTCAATAACATGTTTATTTCATTTCATTGTTTCGTTACGTTGCAAGTTGCCAGAACTATGGCACAAAAACGTACCTAACAAACAGACCGCAACCACCGCGCTCAGAGCACTGACTGAATGCGGGAAGAGGCTAGACTGGGCAGCCTATAAAAAAGAAAGCGGCTTCTGTACGTCACGTGATTATCTGAGGCATGGTATTGGCTAGAAATGAACGAGAGTCGATGTGACGAGCTAGCTCTTTCTTGGAGTCGCTGTTGATAAAAGAGTCGGCTCGTGTTAGCTCTCAGGGAGCAAGGAGGGAGCTAGCTCATACAAGAGTCGACTCGTAAATGAACGACTAGCTCTCAAGGAGCAAGGAGGCAAGACCGACTCAGCTAGCTCTTACAAGAGTCGACTCTCTGAGCTAGCTCTCTCCAATGAGTCGTTCAAAAGAGTCAGTTCGTTCATGAACGACCCATCACTAGAGTGGATAGTAGAGCTACTAGCATCGTGTAAACTACTGGGATAGTAGCAAGTAGAGTAGCTATAGTACGCAGTAGAGTAGAGTGGGTTTCCGCTGTGGTAAAGTAACTCTACCACTATCCTACCCCTTCCACCGGAACCGAGCTCCGAGAGCTGGCGCAGAAGGCCGAGGACGCTCGATTCTTCAGTTGGAGGCTGGAGCGTCATTCGCCTCTTTCCATGTGTGTACTGACGGTATTCCGCTGAGTAAACTGAGCATTTTTGTAAATTTTTGTAAATTTGTAGAACAGACAGCGATAAAAAGAATGTTTATGGAACATAAACAGCATTATTTACAGAAACTAAAATATGAGACGGGCGGCGGAAGAGGACTTGATTACGAAAATGGGTAAAGAGGGTTTTGGTTTTATGGAACTTAAACAGATTTTTTTTTTTTTTTTTAATACGATGTACCTACAACCAAGAACTGACGAAAATTCGTAAATCCAAGAAGTCTGGAAGTGGTGCTGCCGACATCTACAGTACACTCCCTCTCTTAAGTGGTTTATTAAAGTATAATTTGCAAGGTAATACTGAAAGCCGTCCGCCTCTGTGGTGTGGTTAGTGTGATTAGCTGCCACCCCCGGCTGAAACTAGGAATTATAGGAATTTTAAAAAATGTGCAAATTTTTAATTATTAACACATTTATTATCGAAAATACGCACAGAACGTCGTTCGTCACGACTAACCGATTTGTACAGCGCCACAGCGAGTAGTGGAGACTTCGCAAATGCTATGAGGAAGGGGAAGAGGGGTATATTTTGGCCAAGGTCGTGGACACTGAGGTATGATTCACCTGCTTGCCGCGTGCGGTCGTCAGTCTGGCTGTCTCTTTAAAATTCTCGGTTTCTTCGAGTGTACTCAAATACTAAATGATTTTTTTAATTTTATAATCACGGCGTACTTGTAATTGTAATGTGTGTGAAATACTGTTTCTTTGGTGAAAGTATAGCTATTATTGCCGCACTGTCACACACTGTCGAAATTCGCTCAAAGAGCTTTTTTGTTCAGTTTTGATGTGTATACCCCTTCTCAAATCGCCGCTACTGGGCCGCCCCGAAGGACCATGGCCTTTTCAGCGACCGCTGTTCAATCCGAAGGGCTACAGATTATGAGGTGTCGTGTGGTCAGCACGACGAATTCTCTCTGCTGTTATTCTTGGCTTCTTAGACCGGGCCCGCCATCTCACCGTCAGATAGCTCCTCAACTGTAATCACGTAGGCTGAGTGGACCTCGAACGAGTCCTCAGATCCAGGTAAGAATCCCTGACCTGGCCAGGAATCGATCCCCGGGCCTCCGGGTAAGTGGCAGGCAAGCTACCCCTACATCGAGGGGCCGGTTTATTTCATTACAGCACAAAAATTTAGAACAAATTAAAACAAAAAACTGTTCAAATAAAGTTTAAATATCGAACCCCACCGATAAGCCTAGTCTTCTATTAACTCGTTCGAAACGGAATTGACTGAGTGTTTCTACACCAACTTCTTATTGGCGTTATACACTTGTCGAATATATGTTGTCGTAAAACGAAAATGTTCCGCAAAATTGTGCATAATACGATCTAAGGAGACCTACACAACAACAACAACAACAACAAAATGTTGGTATCATTTTCACTGCTGCAGTTATTTTGAAATAATTTGGTGCAGGTCTTCTGTGAGGAGCGTGCAACAAGGGCAAGCATTGTTTACAGCTGTGCTATAATGACAGCTGATACACGTAATCAAGTACCGGTATCAATTCCTCTGTTTACAAAGTTTAAAAGAAAAAGAAAAAAATATATTTCAAGTCGCCATTTCCGTGCAGAGTGACATTAGGCTATATACAGGGTTATTCATGCTACATGGAAATAACTTCCAAACAATTAAAGATATCGCCATTCTGTTTTCATATTCGTAAATGCTACCCAAGGACTTATAAAACAACGTGCTACTTAGTCTCATGAAGTGATTAATAACCGAGATATTGATACTAACTTCATATTTTTAAACGGAACGGTACAAATTTATGCAGCTGGCATAGAAGTTCAACGGCGTACAAGTCCAAATATGTAATTATTTTCAAAATCAGACGAGTACTTTTTGAGATATAAGTAAGAACAGCATGAGCGGTTTTGCATGCCGCATCAGACAGCGTGAAGTTGGGCAAGGGCATATTGACGCGCAAGCAGGTTCTTGGCTGTGATTCCGGCCACAGGATGGATACCAGGAATGTAAGCATATCGTATACATGTGATGGGTTCGCAAAGTGTGTATGGCAGGCGAACTCATGACAGGATAGGGAGGGTTGATGCGTTTAAAAAGGAATAAAATAAGTACTTTGTCTTGAAAGGAACATAACGAAAGCTACAATTGTCACTGGTTTCAGTGCACAGTACGTACTACTGTATGAGTTGAGAAATAAACATAACACAAAACACCGAAAGAGCTCCTAGAAAAGCAAATTAATGTCCGAGGTACGTGGTTAAGACACTCGAAGTGGTACAAAGAATAGTGGTTATTTCATTTCCGGGGCTTGAACATCGTGGTCGTGTAGCCCTGTGTGTGTGTGCGTGTGCACGCGTTTGTTAGAATGTGACTGATAACCTATGTTATTGTGATGTCTGTAGGAGTATACTGTATTTTTAATTCAGGTGGGGAATTGAGATAGAGGCGGTCGTTATCGTAAGCAAGGAACCATCCCGATATTTCTCTGGAGTAGCGGTGGGAAACCACGGGAACACTTCCGGGATAGCTGAGATGGTTACCGAACCCATCTCTTCTCCGTTTTGCCTCACGAGGCTGAGTGTACCCCGTTCCAGCCCTCCTACCAGAATTAAATTGCTTTCAGAGCCGGGAATTGAACCCGGACCACCGCGGCGACAGCTACGAATGCTAGCCGCTACACGTGTTTAAGAAACTCGACAGGCTGCGGAGAAGAGTGGCTGTTTGTTATTTCATTTCCGGGGATTTGACAGCGTGGTCATGTGGCCCCGTTTGCATGGGTATGTGTGTAGTACAAAGCGCACCTCGTTTTGTGTTGGGCTATTTCAGGCCAAGGAGCAGTGTTACCAACGCTGGATTATTTGGGTTGGGATAGGTTAGACATTAGGAGACAAACAGCTCGGTTTATTATGTGGGATATTCAGAGCTGATCGTGGTGTGATGGCAGCAACACTATCATTTATTTATTTTACACGCATTAATCTCCGCGGAGCTCAAGAGCGACTGTAGTAGCGTGCATTCGGGAGAGCGCAGGTTCGAGTCCTGCCTCGCCCAACCTGAAAGTGATTTTCATGGTGTCCCATGGTCAACACCAGGCAAATGCCGGACAGGTACCTTCCCATTCCCATTAGTGAAAAAGACTCTAAACTGAGCGCAACCTATTACACATGGATGTAAAAACAAAACTTTAATTTCCCTTCCCCGTTGTGTGTTTGCCAGTCATATAATAACGTTGCACACCCAGGGCATGTTTTACGGTACGTCACATTATGTTTACAGTACATGCCTGGTATCCGTTCTGTGGCTGGAATCAATGCCAGGAAGCAGCTTGCTTGCCAATACGTCCTTGGCCGACTGCACACCGTCTGATGAGGCACGCAAAAGCCCAAATGCGGTTTTTATTGATATCTCATAAAGTAACTGTCCGATTTTAAAAATACTTACATATTTGAACTTGTACGCAATTTAACTTTTAGGACAGCTGTACGAATTTGTGCCATCCTATTTAAGAATATGGATTTAGTACCAATACCTCTTATTAATCATCCCATGAGACTAAGTAGCATGTTACTTTACACGACCCTGCGTACCACTTATGAATATGAAAACAGAATCCCGATATCGTTAATGGTTTAAAAGTTATTTCCGTGTAACATGTTAGGTGAATAACCCTGTATATTATTATTTCGCGAGGTGTCTGCCGGGCCCCTTAAAGGCCCAGCCCACTGCACTGCAGGCCCTAACGTTACTTCTCTGCTCCCACTGTACTGTTATGAACAGCTAAACTGCGTGCGTCTCTGATTCCATCGTTATGTCCCATTCAACGGTTAGCGGAACTTAGTGAGGTGCCTGTATTTAGGAACTGATCAACTGCACATCGTGTTTAGTTTCACTTGCCATGACAATTTCTTATGACGGCGGCTCCCTACGAAGGTTGATCATGATAACTCGCGAAACAGCGGCTCCGAAGATTCCAGTGCAAGTTCGTCCAAACCAGCGGCGCAGGCCCTTAAACCAGGAGCCGGAAAAAGTATACATTAAATGTCATCCTTACGAGTTAACCGTTACTGTAGCTCCAAAATGGTCCGCGAGTGATCTCATTCAAACTTCCAGTGTTAGGCAACAAAACCATTACGATCATGCTTCATGGAAGGGGTGCAGCTAGGGTTAACACATGCCGGACATGCCCTATATCTTAACCTTCTGTCCGGCATCCAGGAGGAGTTCCTCAAAATTCCCAAATATCCACCTTTTAGAAATGCAACACACTCAGGGTATACAAAATGTTTTTTCCAGTAACTTGACCGCTTGGGGGTGAAATATGTACGGTACACCTTTTCAGGTCACCAGCTGTGTAATTTAAACCAATTTCAGGCCTTCAATGATGTCTAACAAAAAGTGGGCGACATTTTAATGCCATTAAGTATGATACCTGCCATTCTGAACTGCTGAATATTCTTGCACGGAGTGCAATGAAGAGTAGAATTTGTCAATAGACAAAGAAACTGTGGTGAATGGTAATCGGTGTTACTAAAGAATTGGTGGGTGTAAAATTATCAGGATCTCCTAATATATAAGGTTCACGAAGAGTTAATAGTAGTAAAATAGCTACGGTACCATTCTAATTAAGCCGAAAATATCTGGTATCTTAAAAAAAACTCTGAATTTAATGGATATTTTTAAACAGGTCAGATATTTTGCAACACATCAGCAGACCTACCGGTACGTCTCTTAAATATGAAAGTTTTAAAATACAAGTAGGACTGATTTTGTTATTGGTATATAAAGTGAGAATAACATGTATGAGTACAATTTCCAGACGGCCTCAATTTTCCTAACAGCCTATGTCGTACATGGTATCCCTACATTCGAGGAAGGGTTTGTTTAGGCAATAACGGTACAACAGGAAGCCAGCACACGTTCAACAAGCCTTCACGGAACTATGGAATTTGGAACACGGATATTTTTCAAGAAAATATTTATTGGAAAACACGGAACCGATAAAGCGCCATACGAGAGTCGAACGAGACAGGACTGACGCTCGTCAAAAGGCGGCATGCATCTAAATCTATCTGAGAGAGACTTACCCTATTCAATTTTTAGGTTCTGCACGAAACTGGCACGTTTACCTCTGTGGAATTTATCTTACTGTAACAGAGCATGATCTTAGAAATTACCACAATAACCGACTGTCTGGTGTTCCTATAACATTACAAATAAAATGCAAATTGTCACTCACCGGAGTATGCTCTGACCAATAGTGATGCGGCACTCGACACTTTCCAGCCCAGACCACACAACACAACTCCAATGTCTACACTCGACTGGTTGCCAGCATGACGTTGGGTTGGTCACATGTTCGCTCCCTTGCCCGCATGCGCACCAGTGGGACTGCGATAGCGCGGTAAATTATTATTCTTATGAATTCACTGAAGGAATAACACAAATTTAATGATACTGCCCTGAATGAAAACCTACAACCTGTTTTCTAGTTATTGACAGGGTCAGGGATGGAATGAATCTTGCGGCGAGGATAGGAATTGTGCCGGCTGCCGAAGCCTGTCACACTCCTCTGGGGCAATGATTAATGACTGACGGATGAAATTAGGTGATAACTGGAGAGAGTTGCTGGAAGGAAAGATGACCCGGAGAAAAACCTGCCCCGCCTCCGCTTTGACCAGCACAAATCTCACATGGAGTGACCAGGATTTGAACGACGGAACCCAGCGGTGAGAGGCCGACGCGCTGCCGCCTGAGCTACGGAGGCTTGAGAACGATAATATTACGGCTATACCGCCGTCAGCGAGAAAACCAGCCATGCTGTAGACATGTGCTCATGTTGGTTGATGCTAGCGCAGAACGCCTGTGCGGGGAGACATCAAAATAGTTCGTTAGTCAGGTAATAGCATGCTGCGATCCTACATGTACAATATCCAAGTCCGGCTCCATGGCTAAATGGTTAGCGTGCTGGCCTTGGGTCACACGGGTCCCGGGTTCGATTCCCTGCAGGGGAAATTTAACGATCATTAGTTAATTTCGCTGGCACGGGGGCTGGGTGTATGTGTTGTCTTCATCATTTCATCCTCATCACGACGCGCAGGTCGCCTAGGGGTGTCAAATCGGATTATCTGCACCTGGCGAGCCGAATTTGTCATCCGACACTCCTAGCACTAAAAGCCATACGCCATTTCATTTTCACAATATCCAAAATATATACTGCACGTATAACAAACGACGTTTCTGTTCTAATACAGTAGAGCGCTGCCCTTCTGAGGCCAACTTGGCAGGTTCGATACTGGTTCAGGTGCTCAAATGCGTCAGCCTCATGTCGCTAGATTTACTGGCACGTAAAAGAACTCCTGCGGGACTAAATTCCGGCACCTCGGCGTGTCCGAAAACCATAACCTAGTTAGAAGACATTAGAATTAAAATGAAACATTACAGGAGATGTTTTGTGCACTTTTCTTTCTTAATCTGTTTACTCTCCACGGTTGGTTTTTCCCTCGGACTCGGCGAGGGATCCCACCTCTACCGCCTCAAGGACAGTGTCCTGGCGCGTGAGACTTTGGGGCGGGGATAAAACTGGGAAGGAGGACCAGTACCTTGTCCAGGCGCCTCACCTGCTACGCTGAACACGGGCCTCGTGGGGAGATGTGAAAATTGGAAGGGATAGACAAGGCCACGGCCGCTTCCTTCCCTCCTCCTTAAGTTAGGTACCTTCCCAGCATTTTCCTGGAGGAGAAGTGGGAAACTACGGAAAACCACTTCGAGGATGGCTGAGGTGGGAATCGAACCCTCCTCTACACAGTTGAACCTCCCGAGGCTGAGTGGACCCCGTTCCAGCCCTCGTACCACTTTTCAAGTATCGTGGCAGCTAACCACTACACCACAGAGGCGGACATTTTACTGTGTTAAGTTGTAATGCTCCGCCGGGTTGAGTGGCCCAGACGGTTGACCCTAACGTCCCGTGGTATTTACATACGTTAGCCGCGTGTCGGTAGATTTACTGGCACGTGAAAGAACTCCTGCGGGACTAAATTCCGGCAATTCGGTATCTCCGAAAACTGCAAAAGTACTGTATTTAGTGGTTCGTAAAGCAAATATATTACTATTAAGTAGGCCTACTCCTTAGTGACTAAGATGAGGATCATGCACTCGACCCTGCATACCACTAGTATCCTTGGAGTCGCTAGGCCACCATTTATAGCAAGTGTTGGACATTGGCCACGCGAGGGAGGAACGGCCTCCTGGGGTGGGGTTCTGCACTTGTCACTTCCTCCCTGAACTGTACTGAAGAGAAATATTGTGTTGTCTAACAACACCAGTCGGGTGATTCTCTGAAAACATGGTGATTCTAGAAATAGCTTTTATTGTTTTCCACAACTACTATACCATAGTGTTAGCAGAAGCTAATGAGATGCTAAATTCCCTCGATACATGTTACCATGACGACTGAACAATATCCCTCTCTCAGAGCTCACACGGTAAAATATTGGGACAAATTATAACGGCGAATATTTTACTCGAACGGTAAAAACATAAGTTCGGAAATAACGTATTGCACAGAATATTTCGATACACCCGAGAATTATGACATTTTTCTTGTTAGCCCTCTTGATGCTATTAATTAGTACAGTGTCGGGATATCTTACATAAATTCTGTTAGGCCACTTTACCCTCAGGTAACAAACTAAACGTGAAGTCCACAGTTCAGAAACACCTACACTTAATATGAGATCAAACTATTGTCTCATGCTTCGTTTTTAGATGTACCCACTAAATTATAGCTTTGGTCTATGGATGACATCTATGTATTAAAGATGAATAAAACACAAATATTAAAATACTGTTTTACATAAGGACTATTTTTAAACACACACTTAAAATACTCCACGAACTGTCGTACAACTACAAATATTAGTGTCCCTCTTCGACAGTAGTCCATCTCTTTGGGTACGAACCTCGTATTCTGCTCTTCACGATATGCCCCCGAGTTTTCGATGTGAAAGTGTAGCAAGTGAGCATTTACAATCGCAGTGCAACCCATCTTCTCGCAGTTTTTCAACATTGTGTCAACAATTTCTTTGCAATTTGTATTTTTTTAAATATCATCATTACTGATGGTCCTGTCTTTCTGTATTCCGTCTGCAAGCCTCTGTGAATTTATTACGTGCCTCCACAATCCTCTCCTGTTGGTTCCACAACTCGTCTTTTTAGCATAAACTAGGAAGTATTTAACAAGCAACAAAAACGGACCTCAAAGAAATGCCACATACAAAATCTATAATCGTACCTTTTTTTTTTTTTTAACTGTTATCTTCCTAACGCCTATGCGCTTTGTTTTATTTTCGACGTGTAACTTTCAGTTCTGCGTTGAAGTCTTTGGTCTGCACTTGTAGATTTTTTAATATTACTATTTTTATTCTTATGATATACGTGCCTTCCATAGAGTGAATGCCGATTGAATTTAATAATAATAATAATAATAATAATAATAATAATAATAATAATAATAATAATAATAATAATAATAATAATTATAATCATAATAATAATAATAATAATAATACTGCAAGGACAGTTCGGAAAATAATGTAACGGAAAATAATAGGCAGCCGAATATATGCTCATTAAAACCCCTGCATAGTTCGCAAAACAATTTTAATAGAATGATAATAAGTGGAGCAATTAAAAATGTTTTAATTAGCACCTAAAAGTAAAGTGTTATCTTTTCTTCTTGGGAATATAATTATAATGGGCACTTTTATTTCACCCAGTCACAAATCTTGAGCTAGTGGGTTCACTCGCACAATAATGACAAACAAAACGTACTGTACCTCCTCTCATATCATATCACATATACGCATAAACTCCACATCTTGTAGGAAAGGAGGGAAAAGTGAAATACGAAATACACCAGTGGAAGCAGGCGTATATGACCTTGAACGGAGAACATAACACTGAAGTTTACAAAACAATCTTAGCATAATCTAGAAACTTATTGATCGCTTCAACTGTGGTAGGAGTGGGACTGTAAAGACGCTGGTTGGGAAAGGGTGCTTGAGACACATAAGACGATGTAAAAAGATGTGGCGAGCGGAAGCATATGCAGGGCATTGGAGTCCCCCTCTCGTCAGCCGCATATACATGTAGGAAGGCTGGTCAGACGAAATCTGCATTTATATTGAGGTGTGAGCGCGTGATGTGACGGGAATACGAGCCTTTCATATACCGTACCAAGGATTAGGGGGGATTAATGGCTGTAAATTATAATAAAATTTGCCCTTATTTACTGCGGAAATGTTCCAATCCTACTGCCAAGCACGATAAGCTCTATCTTTGAGGATTGGATAATAATCCGTGGGAGGAACTGATATTCGAAGCGGAGGTGTTGGCAGACGAGCAGCTTGTGTGGCATAGAAATCTGCTTGTTCATTACCGTGTATACCATTATGACTGGCGACCCAGACCAGCGTGAGAGACACACCAGATTGGTGCAGTGTATAGAGAAGGCGTTTGACATACATTATAGTTCTGCTGAATAAAGAGAGAAATCATTCGGTAAATGATATTGTGAACCATGTGACCGTGCTGTGGTGGGAAGGCTTGCGTGTCCCAATGAAGCAGATAGCTGAGCCGCAGGTGCAACCATTCTGTTGAGAGACCAGAGTAGGGAATGGTTCATCGAAAGGGGGGTAGCAGCCTTTCGGAAGTTGCAAGGGCGGCAGTCTAGATGATTGACTGATATGGCCTTGTAATAATACTCAACATGGCTTAGCTGTGTTGATACTGCTACACGGCTGAAAACAATGGGAAACTACAGCTGTAACTAACTCCTGAGGACATGCAGCTCTCTCTGTATGAATGATGTACTGATGATGGCTTCCTCCCGGGTAAAATATTCCGGAGGTAAACTAGTCCGCTGAACTCACGCCAATGGCAGACTACAACTTGCATTCTAATGCTAGGGTGGAGGGAAGCGAGGATTGCTAGTCAACTGAACCGCTGAACTCGCGCCAATGGCAGACTACAACTTGCATTCTAATGCTAGGGTGGAGGGAAGCGGGGATTACTAGTCAACTGAACCGCTGAACTCTCGCTAACGGCAGACTACAACTTGCATTCTAATGCTAGGGTGGAGGGAAGCGGGGATTACTAGTCAACTGAACCGCTGAACTCTCGCTAACGGCAGACTACAACTTGCATTCTAATGCTAGGGTGGAGGGAAGCGGGGATTACTAGTCAACTGAACCGCTGAACTCTCGCCAACGGCAGACTACAACTTGCATTCTAATGCTAGGGTGGAGGGAAGCGAGGATTGCTAGTCAACTGAACCGCTGAACTCCCGCCAATGGCAGACTACAACTTGCATTCTAATGCTAGGGTGGAGGGGAGCGGGGATTACTAGTCAACTGAACCGCTGAACTCTCGCCAACGCCAGACTACAACTTGCATTCTAATGCTAGGGTGGAGGGAAGCGGAGATTACTAGTCAACTGAACCGCTGAACTCTCGCCAACAGCAGACTACAACTTGAATTCTAATGCTAGGGTGGAGGGAAGCGAGGACTTCATTAGATGCAAGGTTAACGGATTACCAGTCAACTGAACCGCTCAACTCACGCCAACAGCAGACTACAACTTGCATTCTAATGCTAGGATGGAGGGAAACGAGGACTTCATTAGATAAGTTCAAAATTCCAAGTTTTAAGCATTTAAACAGGAAGACAATTTGGTAATACATTTCTAAATACTTTTGAGTGTGGTCTGATGGTGTTGTTTCAAGAATGAAACACTTCAACCTGTTTCTTTCCCAGGTAGTTTACCAGTCGCCCAGGTTGCAGATCAATTCTTCACCTAGATTTTTCTTATATATTTTCAAAAGAACTTGGAAAAATCCCTTACTCCTCATCTTATAAATGAATGAGTTCCAACTTCATCTTCATCTTCCCTACTTGTGAAAGCTCCATTCAAGCCTATTCGTCTACTAATGCCAACTCTCCACTCGCAGCTTGTCTCCTTACTCCCAAGTCTTCCAGCCCAACACTACTCCTTTGATGGAAATCACCCAGAACAAATCGAGCTGCTTTTCTTTGGATCAAGTAGTCCTGGTGAAGGTTGCATAAACTAATTGGGATCGTACCACGGACTTACATGCCCTCTCCTTTACATCCTTACTACAACCTCTAATTACTCTCATAATCGTGTGAGGTGGTCTATAACACCTCATTTATATAACCTACTCTGTGATATTTAGTCTTAAAAGGTCCGGTAACACTGCCCTGCAGGAACTCCTCCTTCATCGTGACAGGATGAGAACACTTCACCTACTCGAATTCTCACAGTTCTACTCTCTAGACATATAACCACCCATTCAACCACTCTTATTTAGTCCAACAGCCCTCATTTTTGCCAGTAATCTCCCATGATCTAGCCTGTCAAAAGCCTTGCATCAGTCAATAGTGATACAGTCCATTTGACCTGAATCTAAAATATCTTCTATTCCTTGTTGGAATTCTACAAGTTGAACTTCACTGGAATAACTCTTCCTCCTTATGTTTATCACCCTTTCCCTTGTACGGTACACTGGGGCTACCATTACAACTCTCCATTAAGTGGGTATCGCTCCTTCACTCAAACAGTAATCAAATAAGTATTTCAGATTTGGCACTATATCCCAGCCGGTAGCCTTTAATATAACCCCAGAAATCTTATCAATCCCAGCTCGCTTTCAATTATTTTTATTACCATAGGTAAATTCCAGTAATTCACCAGTATTAGTCACTTCCTCTATCTGGACAAAATCTTTATATCCAACTTTACATACGCTGCCCTCCTTAACTCCTTGCACGTACACTGCCCTTGTTCATTAATGATCCCAGGAATGGCCTTCCTGGAACCTGTTTCTGTCTTAAAATATCTATACATGCCCTTCCATCACGCATGGTGGGTCTATGTTTGCCATGTTAGCTGGGCTAACACCATCTAAAACGAAAGATCAATGAATACGACTACATAATATTATGGCATATAAATTGCTTACTTACTATTGTATTATAACAACCATAAAACCTCATTCTCTTCCGCATAAATATCACTTTAAGTGACAAAAGCTTTGCCTCTGTCGACTGTACGCTCTGTTTGCCATTTCTCCAAGGCAAACACGAGGAGCTTTAATTGGTCAGGCCGCACTTGCGCATTTGATACACTCAGTAAAACAGCACAGAGCTCACCGTGCTGGCTACTAGGCTCGTGTGTTTGCCGCAGTCGATAGGCTAACTTAACAGCAATCAAATGCAGTGTTCAGTGGTGATTGTCAGGACCGTGTCTTGCGCATTCGATACACTCGGTAAAACAGCACAGAGCTCACCGTGCTGGCTACTAGGCTCGTGTGTTTGCCGCAGTCGATAGGCTAACTTAACAGCAATCAAATGCAGTGTTCAGTGGTGATTGTCAGGCCGCACTTGCACATTCGATACACTCGGTAAAACAGCACAGAGCTCACCGTGCTGGCTACTAGGCTCATGTGTTTGCCGCAGTCGATAGGCTAACTTAACAGCAATCAAATGCAGTGTTCAGTGGTGATTGTCAGGACCGTGTCTTTTGCTTGCTGTGGCTTTCTTGTTATTAAAGGGAGATTCAGTTATCATAGAGGACGAATGCGGCTTATTAACTCATTGTCCAGCTCAATGGTTAGCATGCGGCCTTTGGTCACGGGGGTCTCGGGTTCGATTCTCGGCAGGGTTGGGCATTTTAATCATCCTTGGTTAATTCCGCTGGCACGGGGGCGGGATGTATGCATCATCTTGATCATTTCATCCACATCATGACGTACAGGTCGCCTACGAGCGCCAAATCAAAAAACAACCTGCACTTGGTGAGCCAAACATGTCCTCGAATACTCCTGGCACTAAAAGTCATATGCCATTTCATTTATTAAGACATTCATTCTCTAGCCGAACACTTGCTGCTTAGTTACAAATCACAGAAAATGTAATACCGGTACCCACTACTAGTGTATCAGCTATGGTAACAGAAGACAAAAACAGCTTCATGGTCACTTATACCATCTATCACTTCAGTTTCCCTATAGAGCTCATCTGGTTTTGTCAGCATCACATCTAGAATATTTCTCTCTCTAGTTGGTGTAACGTGACAACATCTACGAATATTTATTTATCTGGCATGTCTACTTGTGTGTCGAAATATTATCTAACGTCATCACCCATTGTTTGAAAATGTCGTCTATTTGTGAAGTCTACCACGCATATTTAATTTAAAAACTGTGACCTGCAATTATTACGTCAATAGCTTTGATTTTCTACATTCGATCAGTAAGCAAATCCTTGACTTGCGCGTGTGCAGTCTCTCTTGAACTGAGCGCTCTGCAGTTGTTTCTGCCTTGCCTGCTAGCGACCAACCAGTTCCATTGGTACCGAGCTCCGAGATCGGATGCCATTAGCCTTGTTCCGTAGAAGACTTTGAAGACTGGCACAATGGAGTTGGATACTCCTGGGCTAGGCGGGAGATAGACTAGGCTATGACCTAAATACTTTTTTATCTTATTTTGTTCCTCTAGTGATAGTAATTTGGTATTATGGTGACTCTTTTGTTTCAACTATGTGATTGTTGACAGCGGCCTGCGTGCCATGCAGGCAGATTAACTCTGAAACCATGATTCTGGTGTAAGTTTGTGATGAAGGATTACAGTTGGTTCCATCATTTTCTGATACAGCTGCCCTCAATGTGGAAAATTACCACTTTCTCCTTACCCTCTCTCTTCTTTCTATTTTCCACAACACCTGCTTTAACCTAATTCCTGGATAACACTCTACCCTGGTTCCCTTTCCTCCACACACTTTTCTCACATGCCTGACAATTGAGTCAGCCATGACCAGAGCCTCAACTCTACCCTCCTCTCCTGTTCTCCCATAACTTCCCAGATGCCCGCAGAACCCACTTCTTTAACCCTGTCATTACCCTGTTCCACCTCCCTCTTCTCTACATTTCGCTTTCTTCTTTAACACTTCCCTGATCTCCATCTTCCACCTGCAGTGACTCATGCTGATTCTTCACCATTACCTCTCCTGACCCCACTCCCTTAGCCCCCATTTTCCTTGGTCTTAAAAATTAGCCACCTGTTTTCCCTAACTCCTTCCACCTGTTTACTGATTGAGGGAGACATATCTTCATTCCTGTCCTGTCCACCTCCACGGTTGGCCTTTGGTCACAGGAGTCCGGCAGAGTCGGGAATTTGAACCACAACCGGTTAATTCCTCTGGCACGGGGGCTGGGTGTATGTGTCGTCTTCATCATCGTTTCAACCTCATCACAATGCGCTGGTCACGAACGGGTGTCAAATCAAGAAGACCTGCATCTGGCTGTATTGTGGGTATACCGAGTCCTTTGGGGCTACCTCCATTGGGAGACAGTTACGTAAATAAATAATCTCAAAGGACCTCAGGACAGCTTAACATGGAATAAATGCTGCCTTCAGAACAATCTGTAAGAAGACAGATTCACAGAATACACAATATCTCTGTTTACCAGACTGAAAAATGAAAACCTACAACCTGTTTTCCAGTCATTGACCGGGTCAGGGATGTAATGAATGAAGCAGATATAGGCTGTTAGTACGGTGGGGTCGCCACTCCCAAAGTGATTTATTAATGACTGATAGATGCTATGAAATGAGTATGGAGAGAGTTGCTGGAATGAAGAATGACAGGGAAAACCAGAGTACCCGGAGAAAAACCTGTCCGGCCTCCGCTTTGTCCAGCCCAAATCTCACATGGAGTGACTGGGATTTGAACCACGGTATCCAGTGGTGAGAGGCCGACGTGCTGCCGTCTGAGCTATGGAAGCTCTGTTTACCAGACTACTACTATTAAATATTTCTGTTCAAAAGGAAGATAATGTTCAAAGCTACTTTTGTACATACACCTTGCAAGAAATGGAAACATTTGTAAAATATCAGAAACGGCAACACTGAACAATATCCCAGCCAGAAAGCAGAACCAAAGCAATCCCAACACTTTGTCCTTGTCATAATTTATATTCTATACAGAGTCCAAAACTTACCACCACAGCCACCAGTCTAAAGACTATTTTCTCTGAGGACAGCTTAATATGGGCCGCTGAATAAATCCTGACTTCAGGATGATCTATAAGGAAAGAGATTCATAGAACTCATAATATCCGTGTTTACCAAACTACAACTACTTTTAAATATTTCTCTCAAACGGAAAATCATTTTCAATGCTACCTTTCTGAACTAAAACACAAGTGTCTAGATATCAAAGCTATGTAATTATTTTTCTAACTGAAAATGCTCTTTTTAGAAGGAAGTGAACATAGTTGAGAGACAGACTCACCTATACCACCATGAAGATTTCTTCCTCTCCAACAGATGATGTACAGTCCAGAGGGAAGTATTAGACCACCCTATTTGCCTAGCTAAGCCACTCTTCACAATTCTCCCTTACTGATGCTTCTCCAGCACATCTGAAACTGAGCTTGAAATATTGTAATCAGCCTGATTTTATACGCTTGACAAAAAGTAAAGTTTGAAAGGCTGTGTTAATAGGATGGAGACGACTGTATTCCGAACAGTGCTGGCCAGTGGCAGGAAACTCGGCTAGACAATGAATTACATAACATTGGTTACTTAGGGTATATAGGAACACATCCTTCACTCAAAATGTTAGCGCTTTAATTACTCTGAGAAAAATACTTCAGTGTCTACTTACAGTGTGATACACAGGATATTAGTAAAACATCTTTCATTTGAAAGATGACATCTCCTCAGAGCAACATTATCAGCAGTGTTAAGCAGGACTGCACGAAGAAGTAATGCAAGTGCAGATTACCAGTGACAGGTAATGCATTACAAGATCATCCCGTGTTACGGTTTTATAATGTAATTTAATTAATGTGTACTGCATTCAATTCAATTATCTGATACTGCCATTTGAGAATAATTGAATTATTGATTCGTGAAATTATACAATTTACAAATTACATACTAATATTTACTGCAGATCGACGCTTTCTCGGCCTGCATTAGGAGACAAGACATCTTTTGGTTTCTTGCTTTGTCAATAACCTGAAAGACCATCAACTAATAGTTTGTAAATAGGCTTTCTTGTGTCAAAAGCTATTTCTAGAAAATTTGGCTTTGTAACATAGCAGACATATTGTGCAGAATATGCTGAAATATTCCAGATTTCTCCATAAGCATCCAAATTGCTTGAAATAGCCAGAACATTCCAGAAGGTTCTGGATTCCTGTAGAATGTTCCAGAATATTCCTGATTTTCACAGAATTTCCAGAATGGTCACCAATATTTTGGCATGTCAGTGTTTCAAATATTTCAAGAATATTCAAAGTTACAAGGTTTTATGTAGTTTAAGAATATTCCAGAAGGTTTAGGTCCTGTTTAAAGTACAGTATATATAAAGGAGCTAGACCAGCCTATGTATTCCACAAACAAAAAGGCACCACTTCAAAAGTAGCCTACCTTAACAAATGTCAAGAGTTCTTGAAGTTGTGATATGTTCGACTGTGCCCGTTCAGTTACTGAACTTTGGGTGCAGTGATGTTAATATGATTGTAACTATAGATCTGCAACGATTTTGGCAGAAAGACCATATGTAATTGACAAAAATAATATACTGGAAATTGAGAACATTGGTATTTATGCAAGTTATTATAGCTACTGTTAGGAATGGCTCCATTAAAAGGTTGATTTGTTTCTTTACTATTCCATTAAATGAGACTATGGAGTGGGTATGTGGGAAACTGGGAGTGAAATTTCTAGATCCTAATGGGTGGGTAGGAGATAGGGATCTGCGATCAGATGGCCTTCATTTAAACCGCAGTGGTACGTATAAGTTAGGAAATTTGTTTGGAACAGTAATAGGGAGGTACATTCAGGGAAACGGGATGGCCTAGGGAGCGGTGATAAGGGAACAGGGAACTGGAAATCAAGTAGGGATGACATAAAATTCTTAGTGTTGAACTGTAGAAGTATTGTAAGGAAAGGAATAGAATTAAGTAATTTAATAGATATATATTTACCAGATATTGTAATAGGAATTGAATCATGGCTGAGAAATGATATAATGGATGCAGAAATTTTTTCACGGCACTGGAGTGTGTATCGTAGAGATAGGATAGGAAGGGTGGGAGGGGGAGTGTTCATTCTGGTGAAAGAAGAATTTGTAACCTACGAAAAAGTTAAAGATGAGACACATGAAATTCTAGGTGCAAGGCTCATTTCTAAAGATAATAGGCAACTTGATATATTTGGAGTGTACAGATCGGGAAAGGGTAGCACTGACGCGGATTCGGAATTATTTGATAGGATGGTCAACTATGTGGGAAACGACATGGAAAGAAATGTGATTGTAGCGGGAGATCTGAATTTGCCAGATGTCAATTGGGAAGGAAATGCGAACAACAGGAAGCATGACCAACAAATGGCAAATAAGTTAATATGGGAAGGACAGCTGATTCAGAAAGTGATGGAACCAACCAGAGGGAAAAATATCCTGGATGTCGTGCTGATAAAAACCAGATGAGCTCTATAGGGAAACTGAAGTAATAGATGGTATTAGTGATCATGAAGCTGTTTTTGTGGTAGTTAAAAATAAATGTGATAGAAAGGAAGGTCTTAAAAGTAGGACTGTTAGGCAGTACCATATGGCTGATAAAGCAGGCTTGAGGCAGTTTCTAAAAAGTAACTATGATCGGTGGAAAACGGTAAATAAAAATGTAAACAGACTCTGGGATGGGTTTAAAGAAATTGTTGAGGTATGCGAAAACAGGTTTGTACCATTAAGGGTGGTAAGGAATGGTAAAGACCCACCTTATTATAATAGAGAAATAAAGAGACTAAGAAGGAGGTGCAGACTGGAAAGAAATAGAGTTAGAAATGGCTGTGGAAGTAAGGAGAAATTGAAGGAACTTACTAGAAAATTGAATCTAGCAAAGAAGGCAGCTAAGGATAATATGATGGCAAGCATAATTGGCAGTCATACGAATTTTAGTGAAAAATGGAAGGGTATGTACAGGTATTTTAAGGCAGAAACAGGTTCCAAGAAGGACATTCCAGGAATAATTAATGAACAAGGGGAGTGTGTATGTGAGGATCTTCAAAAGGCAGAAGTATTCAGTCAGCAGTATGTAAAGATTGTTGGTTACAAGGATAATGTCGAGATAGAGGAGGAGACTAAGGCCAAAGAAGTAATAAAATTTACATATGATAACAATGACATTTACAATAAGATACAACAGTTGAAAACTTGAAAAGCGGCTGGAATTGATCAGATTTCTGGGGATATATTAAAGACAATGGGTTGGGATATAGTACCATATCTGAAGTACTTATTTGATTATTGTTTGGTCGGAGGAGCTATACCAGATGAATGGAGAGTTGCTATAGTAGCCCCTGTGTATAAAGGAAAGGGTGATAGACATAAAGCTGAAAATTACAGGCCATTAAGTTTGACATGCATTGTATGTAAGCTTTGGGAAGGCATTCTTTCTGATTATATTAGACATGTTTGTGAAATTAATAACTGGTTCGCTAGAAGGCAATTCGGTTTTAGGAAAGGTCATTCCACTGAAGCTCAACTTGTAGGATTCCAGCAAGATATAGCAGATATCTTGGATTCAAATGGACTGTATTGCGATTGACCTGTCTAAAGCATTTGATAGGGTGGATCATGGGAGACTACTGGCAAAAATGAGTGCAATTGGACTAGACAAAAGAGTGACTGAATGGGTTGCTATATTTCTAGAAAATAGATCTCAGAGAATTACAGTAGGTGAAGCTTTATCTGACCCTGTAATAATTAAGAGGGGAATTTCTCAAGGCAGTATTATCGGACCTTTATGTTTTCTTATATATATAAATGATATGAGTAAAGGAGTGGAATCGGATGATGTTATTCTCTATAGAGTGATAAATAAGTTACAAGATTGTGAGCAACTGCAATGTGACCTCGAAAATGTTGTGAGATTGACAGCAGGCTATGGTATGTTGATAAACGGGGTTAAAAGTCAGGTTGTGAGTTTCACAAGCAGGAAAAGTCCTCTCAGTTTTAATTACTGCGTTGATGGGGTGAAAGTTCCTTTTGGGGATCATTGTAAGTATCTAGATGTTAATATAAAGAAAGATCTTCATTGGGGTAATCACATAAATGGGATTGTGAATAAAGGGTACAGATCTCTGCACATGGTTATGAGGGTGTTTAGGGGTTGTAGTAAGGATGTAAAGGAGAGTGCATATCAGTCTCTGGTAAGACCCCAACTAGAGTATGGTTCCAGTGTATGGGACCCTCACCAGGATTACCTGATTCAAGAACTGGAAAAAATCCAAAGAAAAACAGCTCGATTTTTTCTGGGTGATTTCCGACAAAAGAGTAGCGTTACAAAAATGTTGCGATGTTTGAGTTGGGAAGAATTGAGAGAAAGAAGAAGAGCTGCTCGACTAAGTGATATGTAATACCAATATAAATGGTCCGTTATTGGACATTATAAATTTTCCAGCTAGCTCATTCTTGGTTGCCAGCGTTTCGCCCTCGTGTGCTAGGGTGGGCTCATCAGTTGGTACCTAGCACACCTACCAATACGCTGGTTAGTGCATACCGTAGAGGCCACTGCGTAGGCTAACTGGAGCCACCGGCAGTGCCAATGCACTAAGAGACTTTGTCTCATCACTAAAAATTGATGCCTGCTTGGCCATCAGATGATATAGATGTTGATTCCCATAGGGAATCTGAAATGAGCTAGCTGGAAAATTTATAATGTCCAATAACGGACCATTTATATTGGTATTATAAATTTGCTCATTCAGGACAAATATTTCAGATTCCCTATGGGAATCAACATCTATATCATAAGTGATATGTTCCGAGCTGTCAGCGGAGAGATAGCGTGGAATGACATTAGTAGACGAATAAGTTTGAATGGCGTTTATAAAAGTAGGAAAAATCACAATATGAAGATAAACTTGGAATTCAAGAGGACAAACTGGGGCAAATATTCATTTTTAGGAAGGGGAGTTAGGGATTGGAATAAATTACCAAGGGAGATGTTCAATAAATTTCCAATTTCTTTGAAACCATTTAGGAAAAGGCTAGGAAAGCAACAGATAGGGAATCTGCCACCTGGGCGACTGCCCTAAATGCAGATCAGTATTGATTGATTGATTTTTGTTATGGCTCAGTGGATTGTTCTCTAAGAATATAATAATATGACTTAAATATATTTAACCTTCACAGGGATAGACATCCAGTATGCAATACTTCATATGAATAATTTCGCTCATATTTCTTTACTTTTCAAGGAGAAAACTACTCGTGTTATTCAAAGGAGACTTCTCCAATAATTATCATTTTAAGTCATCCTGGAGGTAGAACAATGCAGAAACTGATAATTTCAAATGATGGGAATACATAGTGAGGGGAACTGGTTTGTTGATTTACTAATGTTTTATTGTTTACCGTAAACTGTTGATTAATTGCCAATTACTGTTACTATTAAATATTAATCTTCTGACGGTTGACTAGCACACTCCATTACACTTGTCTTAATTATAAACAGTTTAGCATTACAGTGTAATTGTTGTTCAATTTATCATTAAGATGTAATGTTTTACCCATTCATTCAGTTATGAATTTTCCCAACTCTCAACAAGGATACCTACAAATATGCACAGTTCCTGATTCCAGCTGACAATGATCCAAAGAATTATTGTTGCTTAACAACCTGAGAGCGAGCATTGATAATGTCCCTAGATGATTTATGACCATATGTTAATCCGCCACAGTATAGAAATTCTGGGATGACCTGGGCGAAGCTCTCCTAGCACATATCTTAAAGAGGTGCTCTCTCTGAACAATACACGACGTTTGGAGCAATTCGTCAAAGTTACAGGACTGCACACAAAATATTTAGCGTGTCCTACTGTATCAGTTCCAGCTTGGTAGGCTGAAAAACATTTCTCTGTTGATCATTGTAAATTAATAGGTGTTGTACATAGAGTTTTTTTTCTTTCTCAGTATTTCCGGCAGAGGGTGTTTTTTTCCTTCATGTCACTTCATGACCACTTGAAGGTAAGTCTCCTTTGGGTCCCTTCACCTGTCTTTAGGGACAACCAATGAGCCAAAGACTGTCATAGCCTGATATCTATAGTTGAGCCGCTCTACCAGATACTATGGGGGCGTAGTGCTAACATGTTGCACTGGTATTCATAAGGTCATATGTTGGAAGAGAAAACAAATGGTTGTGACTCTTAGTAATTAACACCAAGGTCACAAATTCATTATGCAATGACTTGACCATCATTTATTATGACATTTGGGCTTTAAATAGAAGGAATAAAACATTTTATTTTCAACAAATATATATTTTATAGCATAAATAATTTTAAAAACACAAAGACATGATTCAATGTTTAGTCCATATTCCTCCAAACCATTACATCTTGCAGTCAAGTGGGCATGGAGTTGACTAGACTTTTCAAATAACGAGGGGGTTGAACATTGCTCTCGTCCGTAGGTATAACCTTAAATTGCCCTACACGTGACCCCCAGGTGGTGCTAAATGAGCAATAGCGATCAGGCAGCCAGACTATCCTTATGATCTCCTGGCTATCAACCATGAAAATGAAAAAACATGATACAAAAGGTTATTTTCAGAACCAACAACAAGCTAACAAAGTGTATACGACCTACACTCGGATTTACTTAGGCCTTCTACATTTACAGTAGTTGACAAATTCTAAGTGCCAATATTTGTCAAAATTCTTATTATGTGAAAAAACAGATGCAGTTGTCATTCAGGAAACTCATATTGCAGATGAAGACCAACTGCGATGAAGAGAGCAAATACCAGGATATGATATAATTGGCCCAACATACCACCTATGTGCAGAGTACCACTGATAATGTTTCACTGTTGAAAGCTAACATCGATGACAACATTCATACACTTGTCATAAAGATCGTCATTACTAACGTTTATAAGCCTTCAGTCTCTACATGGCTACCTCAAGTCATTCAGGTGCAAGACCATCCTGCTGTTTATATAGGCAATTTTGAGGAATAGAAGTATGATGTCAATGGAGAAAATTTCATGAGTTGTGCTGAGGAACATTAGCATCGAACACAAGGTGGATGTAAAGAGAGGCACATTTAGATCAGCTGCCTGGAAAAAGGAATAAGAGCCAGACCTGGTATTTGTGTGCTACGTAGAAAGTTCTTCCAGCTTTTCCACCCAGTCAACACCGCCAGTTTATCTTGAAGTTGGAATACAGATTCCTCTTGTGACTTCACATCCTAGCCCACGCTGGTATTTCAAAAAAGCAGACTGGAAAGCTTTCTCAGAAGAACTAGATAAATGTGTCCAATGGATAGCCCCAACAAGTGATGATTATGGGAGATTTGTAGGAGCTGTAATTGCCACAGCCAAAACACATTCCAAGAGGTTTCTGGGAGGAATATGACCCCAGATGGACTGACAAGTGAAAAGCTGTGCAAAGAGTTCTTGGCCAGTGGTGAACAAGAAATTGCAGAAGAATCAGTGTACTTAGAAGCCTTGATAATGCTCGGAAGGAAAAGTGGGTTGAAACTGTGGAATCAACTTCAGTAAATGCAGTAGGAAAGCTTGGTCACTCCTCAGAAAACTTGGAGGAGGTATCCTAATTGCTCGTGGAAGTCAAACTGTCACCCCAAAAATGATTGCTACCCATATAGTTTCTATGTCTCGAACAGCTAGAGACAGAAAACACACAAGATATATCAAGACAGGCCTGGCCAACCTAAAAGCCACAAGTAATTCTGGTTCAGAATATACTAGACCCTTCACCACCAAGGACATTGACACAGCTCTGACAGATGTCAAAAGCGGTAAGGCACCAGGGTTTGACGGAATACATCCCAAATTCTTGATAAATTGTGGCAAACACGCTCAACTTTGGCTATCGAAGCTAGCCACTAATATTGTTCAGACTGGCAAGCTACCTCGTTTGTTTGAATTGACGAAGATCGTTGCCATATTGAAGCCTCGGAAACCCAGTGACAGACTAGACAGATATAGACCTATCTCACTGTTGAGTGTATGCTATAAGTTAATTGAGAGACTAATCCTTAACAAAATTGCCTCAAAAGTTGCACGGACGAAGTACTCTCATTACCCACATACATTGAGGCAGGGTTCCAGAATCTATCTGTGGCATTCATAGACCTTAAGGCCAGCTTATGACACGGTTTTGAGAGAGGGTATTATTTACAAACTACTTCAGGTTATCCCTTGTAAGACACTGGCTCATCTTGAATGATAGACATTTCCAGGTCATCATTGGCAGTGAAATCAGCAAGCCAAGTAAATTAAACATTGGACTTCATCAAGGATCAATGTTTGCCCCAGTCTTGTTCAGCCTGTATGTATCAGATTTATCCTCCACAAAATCCAGGAGGTTTGGATATGCTGATGATAGGGCAATTGCTGCTAGAGATCCATGTTTTGAGAGAACAGAAGAGATGCTGACAAATGATCTCTCTGTTCTGGGAGACTACTTCCGAAAATGGAGACTTCAACCAAGTATCACTAAGACAGAAGTTCCTTGTTTCCACCTGAACAATACAATGGCAACAAAGGAACTTTAAGTTTACACCCTCCTTCGCCATAACAGACATCCCAAATATTTGGGTGTAACACTGGACAGAGCATCTGCGAACGACTGTTGCCAAAATGAAGATTGTGGATAAACAATCCTCATGTAAGATTAGTAGATGTAATAGAGTAAACTAATATATTATTATTGGTCCACCTTTTCAATACAAAATGAAAATTACATAGGGACTAGTTTCGACCTAGTAATAGGTCATCATCAGCCTGAAGTAAATTAAAGCGTAAATATCGAAGAAAAACATAAACAATGTAAACACAAGTACAGTTTTTTTAAAGGTACATACCATGTGGGAATTTGAGTAGAGATATATTAAAAATAATAACTCTTCCAATTGACGAAGCACTGAGCGGAAGTTATGTAAAGTTCGGTGCGCCGTATATTATAAAAGACCACTGTGCACTAAATGATGTAATAAAGAAGAAGAGTAGGTTGAATGCTGGCTTCTTCTTAGCTGTTGTATATTCGAAGAAGATTACGTCGTATTTTGTAAGGTATTGAAAGACGTCAAAATACATGGATGTTGGAAAGGCTCTTCATTTTTTGGAACAAGGCAATTGTTGCGCGAGGAGGCTTAGGAAACCAGAGAAGCGCTATATTATGTTAAAAAATAGAGATCCTTAAAAAAGTTCCGTGCGTCGTATAAATTGTGGAAATGGAAATCGAAAAAACTTGGTTCTTAAGCGATAATGTTGTTCATTCAGAGATCAATTGAAAATAAAGAATCGTAACATTGTCTTCTCAAGATGTTTATAAAGTAGAATTAATAGACGATGCGAAGTATGATACTAGGAGAAAGCTCTTCTGCTTCTAGAATCTTGAAGGACGATGGATGTTTCACGAGGTGGAATAACATATATGGAGTTAAATAAAGGTGGATATAAATTCGCAGTTCAATGCGGACCATAAATTTGATTCTGAATAAAAGACAGTAAGATTTTTTTTTTATTTTTTTTTTTTATTAGCTGAAGAGAGAAACGGAGGTAGGTAAGGATCAAAGGAAAATTTTTGAGGAGGTGAAGGAAGGAAAATAAAGGTATGAGTTTTTTTTTTTAGCTGAAGAGAGAAACGGAGGTAGGTAAGGATCATCTTAGCTGAAATCTACTTAGATTTTTTAGAACATACTAAAATTGATAATAATAATAACTTCATTAATATTCTTTTTTGGGCTAGATATGTTGATGATACTTTGGTTATTCTAGATGAAAGCACAACAGACGCAGCTTCTACTCTTATCAACCTTAATAATATCGACCCACACATAAAATTTACGCTCGAATCTGAATCTGAACAAAGAATAAATTTTTTAGACTTAACCATCATTAGGCAACGATATTCCTTAAAATTCAACATCTTCAGAAAGCCTACCCAAACTTCTTCCACTATTCATCAAGTTTCTTCTCATCCACAAATCCATAAAAGAGCGGCTTATAATAGTATGGTTCATCGAGCCTATACAGTCCCAATGTCTGAATGTGATCTTAAAAAAAGAATTAAACAATATCCGTATGATCACTAAACTCAATGGTTACAATAGTTCTTTCATTGAAAGTATTATCAATAAATACAAACATCGTCCTATAACCACTCTGAAAAAAAGAAAAACCAAAAATTTCTTCATTTTCTACCTTCACGTTCAATAAAGATATTTACAAGGTCACTAACGTTTTCAAAAAACATGATGTTAAAATCTCCTTCAGAACCAACAATAATAACGCTAATGTCTTACACAACTCATCATCTATTAATAGAACTGATCCTTTTTCAAAATCTGGTGTATATAGGTTCAAATGCAACAGCTGCAATTCTTCTTATATCAGACAAACAGGAAGAAGCTTTAAAATACGATACCTTGAACATGTCAATGCCCAAAAACACAATAAATTTTCTGCAGTTGGTCAACACATGAATGATTATAATCATAAATTTACTGACATTAAACAATATATGACAATTCTCAAAATTATGAATAAAGGACCCCTCCTTAACATAACAGAGAATTGCTTTATAAATTTAGACCAATATTTCAATCCCAATTTCAATCTCAATGACATTTCCGATAAATCAAACATTCTTTTTGACCTGCTAATTCAACTTTTCAGACAATCAAAACCTAATATTAAAGGTCCGATTGTTCATTCTATTTTTACTACTTTTCTTAATCATTCTTCCATATTCCCACATCCCTCAGCCCCACCTTAAAAAAAAAAAACCTCATAACTTTATTTTCCTTCTTTCACCTCCTCTAAAATTTTCCTTTGATCCTTACCTACCTCCGTTTCTCTCTTCAGCTAAAAAAAAAAAAAAAATCTCTACCTTTATTTTCCTTCCTTCACCTCCTCAAAAATTTTCCTTTGATCCTTACCTACCTCCGTTTCTCTCTTCAGCTAAAAAAAAAAAAAAACAACCTCATACCTTTATTTTCCTTCCTTCACCTCCTCTAAAATTTTCCTTTGATCCTTACCTACCTCCATTTCTCTCTTCAGCTAAATAAAAAAATAAAAAAATAAAAAAAAATCTCATACCTTTATTTTCCTTCCTTCACCTCCTCAAAAATTTTCCTTTGATCCTTACCTACCTCGTTTCTCTCTTCAGCTAATTAAAAAAAAAACCTCATACCTTTATTTTCCTTCCTTCACCTCCTCAAAAATTTTCCTTTGATCCTTACCTACCTCCGTTTCTCTCTTCAGCTAATAAAAAAAAAAAACAACCTCATACCTTTATTTTCCTTCCTTCACCTCCTCTAAAATTTTCCTTTGATCCTTACCTACCTCCGTTTCTCTCTTCAGCTAAATAAAAAAAAATCTCATACCTTTATTTTCCTTCCTTCACCTCCTCAAAAATTTTCCTTTGATCCTTACCTACCTCCGTTTCTCTCTTCAGCTAATTAAAAAAAATAAAAATAAAAAAAAATAATAATAAAAAAAACTCATACCTTTATTTTCCTTCCTTTACCTCCTCTAAAATTTTCCTTTGATCCTTACCTACCTCCGTTTCTCTCTTCAGCTAAAAAAAAAAAAAAAAAAAAAATCTTACTGTCTTTTATTCAGAATCAAATTTATGGTCCGCATTGAACTGCGAATTTATATCCACCTTTATTTAACTCCATATATGTTATTCCACCTCGTGAAACATCCATCGTCCTTCAAGATTCTAGAAGCAGAAGAGCTTTCTCCTAGTATCATACTTCGCATCGTCTATTAATTCTACTTTATAAACATCTTGAGAAGACAATGTTACGATTCTTTATTTTCAATTGATCTCTGAATGAACAACATTATCGCTTAAGAACCAAGTTTTTTCGATTTCCATTTCCACAATTTATACGACGCACGGAACTTTTTTAAGGATCTCTATTTTTTAACATAATATAGCGCTTCTCTGGTTTCCTAAGCCTCCTCGCGCAACAATTGCCTTGTTCCAAAAAATGAAGAGCCTTTCCAACATCCATGTATTTTGACGTCTTTCAATACCTTACAAAATACGACGTAATCTTCTTCGAATATACAACAGCTAAGAAGAAGCCAGCATTCAACCTACTCTTCTTCTTTATTACATCATTTAGTGCACAGTGGTCTTTTATAATATACGGCGCACCGAACTTTACATAACTTCCGCTCAGTGCTTCGTCAATTGGAAGAGTTATTATTTTTAATATATCTCTACTCAAATTCCCACATGGTATGTACCTTTAAAAAGACTGTACTTGTGTTTACATTGTTTATGTTTTTCTTCGATATTTACGCTTTAATTTACTTCAGGCTGATGATGACCTATTACTAGGTCGAAACTAGTCCCTATGTAATTTTCATTTTGTATTGAAAAGGTGGACCAATAATAATATATTAGTTTACTCTATTGTAATCACAGTTCAATACGGATCTATCATTATGAAACTTATTTCTTTTAATAGATGTAATCCTGAATAACACCACGCACGTGATTGCAGGAACAATTATGTCAACTCCCACACAATGGCTCCTTATTCTCAGCTCAGCCACATCCCTCCACCTCATTTGCGGCGATACAAAATTCTGATAAGGGAACATCGGAAGATCCAGACCAACAAATAACTACTTATTCATGGTGATGTTGCTGATCTACATGTGAAACGATTACGTTCACCACATCCACCTACCTGCACAATCTGGCTGAGATGGTCTCATGATTGGAAATCGTTTGCCCCTCCAGAGAGTTCAGAAATGCTCTGCATGGTTCATTCAACCTAGAAAGATCCGGTCAAAATTAAATAGAATTTGGACCAATCACGGTGTGTGTAAGAATCTCCTGTACAAGTGGAGGAAAAGACATTCACCATGTTGCGAGTGTGGCGCTGTAAGACAGACTGTTAGGCACTTAGTTCAAAGACGTCCACAAACATCTTACAGTGGTGAATTAAGACTTCTTCCTAGGGACAACACACGCACTTCAAGACATTTGTAATCTTGATCTAGAATTATAAATAATTTTCATGTATGCCATATGATACATAAATAAATTCAAATAACAACTGTTGTTAGACACAGCATCCCAGGCTTTATTCAGTATTTGGACGAGCTTCTACAATTATCAGGATATCTTGGAGAGGGATTGGGACATTTTTTCTTCATATCCTATACTTGTGCCCGTATATTCTCAGTTGTGCTTAGAGTCCCGACAGCAATGATGCCAGCCTATCAATTCAGTATTCTGTGTTTGCAAACCAGTCAAGTCAATTGAGAGATGCGTGCTGGATGAATATTCTGCTGAAACTGAAGAATTCCATCTGGATATAAAGACCCAGTATAAAGAACCATATAACATAACAACTGTGTCTGGTCGTGGTCAGGGAAAGTAACAACTGCCTTCAAATTAGCAGTGGAATGAAGGGGTTTCCTTTCAACCTCTGCCACTAATGTGACGTCCTGCTGAGGTGTTGAAATTTTCCTACCCCTTACAGCTGTTCAGGAGAAATTACCCAAGCATCAAAAATTTTGCACTGATCTCTAAGCTGTCCTCTCTGAAATGTGAATACGCTTAGCCGCTACATATGCCGAAGAACTAACTGCAATTACAGCCTCAATTACTGTATTATTCACAGACACAAATTCTAAAGATTTCGTACAATATATAGTTCATTACCTTGACCTCAAGAACTGTATCAAAAGTACAGTAACTGTGTCCACAAAAATAATTCCTTAATCATTGCTTTATGTTAAGAAGTACTCCTACGACTGCAGATGCTACCAAACTACAAAATATGTTCTTTTCTTCATGGGGCCTCTAAATATTAGTTCCTGATTAACGTCAACCTCTAAGATATTTTGCTACCACAAAATATGTTACTATCATAAAATAAAACTACTTGTATAACATTATTAAACAATCAGAATGGAATCTTTAAAAAATTATAGGTTTTAGTGATTTTGCAAACGCATTTAATTGCATCAGTACAAAATAAATCCTGTATAGCTCAGTGAATTTACATGGCAACGTCTCTGGTTCAAATTCCCATTGGTCCTTTTAGTTTTATTTGTTACATGCTGGTATAATGTAATAAGAAGGAAAAACTCAACAGTAATAATACACAGCTGTATTGTTCCAAATCTAACATTTATATTACTTATAATTCTAACTAACAATAACATAAAAGTGATGACTTGAAGGCTCAAACTCGCAAGCATAGGATCATAAAGCGAGCGCTTTACCACTGTTCCACGAGAAGCAGATATCAAATGTCTCCTCCTTAAACACTGTACCATAGTTCAGCGTAGTTCACCTAGTTCCACTTACTTGATTCTACCGAGCATCTACAAGCGTAAACATCATGTAACATCACCGGGATCTGAAGTGGAAATCAGATATACTGACAAAGTACAGCCATTTTGTTTTCAGCTGTACAAGATATACGTACAAATGTTGGTGTACGTGTAATTTCTGCGGCCAATGTAGGTGGTCGTCATTGGCAACTACATGCTATCAGACCGACGACAGCATGTCTATCCGTCCTTCGCAGAAATTTTCAGAAAGTGCGAATGTTTCAAGAACTGAAACTGACAGCAGATTTAGTTTAAACTGAACCTCTCACGAGCACGATTTCTACACCTTTTACAGAAAAATACCCTTCATTCATTGAAGTGATTGCATCATATTCTCCATGTTGACGCGCTCAGCCCCTTTCATCAGCAAGAGTTGGCCTACGTCAAGACCATGTCTATCTCTAATAGTATTTAGTTGTCTTCCACACTGACACTGAGAAAAGGAAGACATCTGGCATCACAAAAATGTTACGAGAACAGTACAATGATACTTTGTAATGTTGTAACATTGTTTTAGTGAAGTAAATGGCTCGTCTTCACTGTTGTGGTGAACGCAACAATATTGTCTCCATCTTTAACCTCTGAAAACAACATAGATCACCGAGTTTGGGAGATCAATATCAACCAAATTTTGATCGGGGATGCTTCACCACATTAATTTATTTCTGTAAATGACAGATTTAACGCATTAATGATCTTTTTTTAATTTTTTTTAAATTTTTATATAGTGGCTTTACATTGCACCAACACAGTTAGGTCTTATGGCGACAATGCATGAATTAGAATCTACTGATCAATTATTGGGAGAATGTGTTCATTAACTTTTAATGTTCTAGCTTTGCATCACCAATCTGACATTCAGTTCTCTTGAATTTCTTACTTAATGATGTCAGTTTAGTCTTTCAAAGGCCAATTTTCATACCATACTGATTGCACCTATTTTCAAGTACCAAGATATTAGACTGCAGGCTTTTGGCACAATCTGCCATTAAGACCAAGTATCAGCATAGGCCAGCCTGCTTAATACATTTCTACCTAACTGAATCCCTCCCTGCCATTTTATACCTTTCAGCAGATTATCCATGTGCAAACAATAAAGGTGAAGGATTATAGCCTTGTTTAACCCCTCTAAGTATCCTGAACCAAGAACTCATCCTACCATCAACTCTCACTGCAGCTCAATTGTCAACATAAATGCCTTTGATTGATTTTAATGATCTACAATTTGAACACAATCCCCCAATATGGCGAACATCATTTCCCTCGGTACCCCGTCATATGCTTTCTGTAGATCTACGGAACAAACATAACTGTCCATTCCTCACGTAGCATTTTCACTTACCTGGCGCATACTGAAAATCTGATCCTGACAGGCTCTCTGTGGTCTGAAACCACACTGGTTTTCATCCATATTCATCTCGACCACAGATCGCACCCTCCCTTTGAAGATGCCAGTGAATACTTTGCCACGTATACTAATCAATGAGATACCTCGATAGTTGTTGCAATCCTTCCTGTTTCCTTGATTATAGATAGGTGCAATTACTGCTTTTGTCCAATGTGAAGGTACCTTACTAACACTCCATGCTAATTTTACTACTCTATGAAGCCATGTCATTCCTGCTTCCCACTATACTTCACCATTTCAGGTCTCATTTCATCCATTCCTGCTGCTTTATGACAATGGAGTTTATTTACCATCCTTCCCACTTCTTCAAGCATAATATTTCATCAATATCACTTTCCTCCTCCACATGAGCTCGGTTGTTCGTGACACCACCAGGAAGATTTCCTGTTATGCTGACAAGATTTTCAAAATATTCCCTCCACCCCTCCAATGATTCCCTGGGATCTATTATGGGTTCACCTGAATTGCCCAAAACACTGTTCATTTCCTTTTTGCCCTCCCTTCCTAAGATTCTTTATTCTTGTCAAAAAAGCATTCCCCTCCTGCTTGACCAAGCCTTTCCACATTACCAAAATCTTCCCACACCTTCTTTTCGGATTCAACAACTCCCTTTTTCCGCTCCGTTTCTTTCATCTGCGTACAATTTCCTGTCTGCATCAGCTTTTGTTTTAGTCATTTCTGATACGCCTTCTCTTTACGTTCACAAGCTGCTCTGACATTCTTTCTTTCTTTATTGAAATCAGAAGTACAATAGAATAATACTACATTTAAAAAAAAAAACTATATATATAAGTAAAAGGTCTTCAACAAAATATGCCATACACACCGATTTGGCCCAAAATTTGGCCACTTCAAGGGCATTTGGATTGGCTGGCACCAAGTCTTCCATTGTGCAGTTTGATGAACACAGGGGGCAGCATAGCAGGTGTTCGGTTGCCTGAAGTTCATCACAGTCACAAAAGGCTGTATCGATGGGGAAGTTTGTAGATTCGCTCTGGTTCTACCCACTCCAGATCTAAGTCTGTTTAAGGACCTCCACGTCAACCAGTCCTCAGTGTGACCAGGAGGCAACACTTCCCATGGTTCCATTCATTTCAAGAGGCCAGGGGTCTTTGTTGTAATCCTGACTTTGTCTGATGATCCTTCCAGGTGTTCTGAAGATGTTAAAAAGGCTTTCCTGGACTTCAGTCTTCGTTTGGCAGGTTGGTATCCAAAGAGTGGATGTGAAGGCATTAGATTTGTTTTAAGCCTTTTGTGATTAGCAGCAACCTCTCTCCTGACGTCACAAGGAGCAATACCGGCAAGGTAATTGATTTTCTCGAAAGGAGTTGGCTTCAGGACACCAGTAATTATTCTACAGCCTTCATTGAGTGCTACATCAATCTGTTTCGCGTGGGCAGATTTGTACCACGCTGAACAGGCATATTCACTGGCAGAGTAACATAATGCTAGTGCAATAGTTCTAACATAATTCCACTAAGATGTTTGCTTTTCCCCATCTTTACACACAGTTGTTCCAAGGCATTCACTTGCCATTTCTACTACAGCTTCCCTGTATGCCACCCATTCTCTTTCTATACCCTGACCCTGCTTACTGTCACTGTTCGGAACTTCTCAGTAATCATATCCATGTAATTCTGTCTAATTTCCTCGTCCTGAAGATTTTCTACCTTTATTCATTTACAGACAGATTTCACTTTCCCTATCCTAGGCCTCAAGATAGTTAATTACAGATGAGATAGTCGTCTGTATCATTGAAAAATCCATGGAAAATGGGTAAATTTTTAAAAGATTTCCTGAATTCAAAGTTGGTTAAGATATAGTCTATTACAGATTGGTACCCCTACCCTCTCATGTGGAGCAGTGAATAGCCTTATGCTTGAAGAATGTATTTGTAACTGCTAAACCTATACTAGCATAGATGTCCAGCAAATGCTTCCCATTCCCATTAGCTTCCATATCTTCCCCACATTTACCAACCACCCTTTCGCATCCTTCAGTTCTATTTCCAACTCTTGCATTAAAATCGCCCATTAGCACTATTCTATCCTTGCTGTTGACCAGGACTATGTCACTCAATGCTTCATAAAACCTGTCAACTTCATCCTCATCTGCACCCCCACATGGTGAATACACGGACACAATTCTAGTCCTAATTCCTCCAACTGCCAAATCTACCCACATCATTCGCTCGTTTACGTGCCTAACAGAAACTATGTTACATGCAATAGTATTCCTGATCAACAGCCCTACCCCACACTCTGCCCTTCCCTTTTTAACACCTGTGAAGTACACTTTATAATTCTATCTCTTCCTTGTTATCAGATCCAGCTTCTTTGCTAACTCAACCAGTTCTACTTTCTTCCATAAGCTCCATTAATATTGATAGTTCCCCATCAAATTCCATTTCATTCGCCAAGTGTTTTCCAAGGAGTCCCTCACCTGTCAAATGGGAGTTGGACTCCGTTACTCCCATAGGTCCGAGGCCTGCCTAAAATGTTCTGAGCTCGGTAAATGCTACCCTTACTTACACATAGTCCTCTCCTCTAACAGGTTAGGGACAACCAGGGGATTGTATAGTCCTAACTGCCCAGCACAAAGAGGGCCACGACTCAGAATACGTCCAAAATGCCCACTCCCATTCCGTGACAACTGGATTCCCAACACTCAGGACCACTTACTAGGCCACCATGGTTGACAAACTAGGACATGACTATAGTAACCCATACCATGAATCAATGGTCATTTCTCACTTTGTCCTAGAGTGAGACGCTTACGACCCATCTAGGCTATAAATTGTTTTATTCACGCTGAGTGAAATGGTAATTTAGGGGTAGGCCTAAAATTTTATTCTCAAATATTTATGTTATTAATGGTCCTATCGATAAATACTGCATAAGAAAAGTTATAGAGAATTACATTTCTGATCATTTATGTCTTATTCATTTTTATCGTACTGGCAATGAAAAGAGTAGCGGTTGTGGTGATCATGGTTGCTTAGTGAAAACAATCCTCTATTTAACAGTAATCAGAAAGAAAAAATTGAAAGGGTCCGACACTTAAGGTATCAGCCTACGAAGGACAAGGGCCACCATGGGCATGAAAATGAAAGACTCCCTAGGCCTATGTAAGTAATACCATCGGGGTCAGAAAAGAGCAAGAGTTGACCAAAGGAGATAGGAGAGGATAGATGACAGTACAAGTAAGTGGAAGCAATGCTAATGGTCCTGCGGTCAGCAACTCACACTCCCAAGTTCAGAGCCTCCCTTTTGGTGGCCTGTTAAGAGACGCAGGGGTATTGTTATATGGCCCCGCACCCATAGGGAGTTGACTATAAGAGAATTCATGTACATGAATTTAGGCTTTTGTTGCTTAGTCCATATCAATGCCGACATGGAAATATGGTTCAATAATGTTAACTGGTGATGGTTTTTGTTGTAAGGTGTCTCAATCAATCAATCAATCAATCAATCAATCAATCAATCAATCAATCAATCAATCAATCAATCAATCAATCAATCAACCAATCAACCAATCAATCAATCAATCAATCAATCAATCAATCAATCAATCAATCAAATCAATCCTGATCTGCATTTAGGGCAGTCGCCCTGGTGGCAGATTCCCTATTTGTTGTTTTCCTAGCCTTTTCCTAAACGATTTCAAAGAAATTGGAAATTTATTGAACATCTCTCTTGGTAAGTTATTCCAATCCCTAACTCCCCTTCCTATAAATGAATATTTGCCCCAGTTTGTCCTCTTGAATTCCAACTTTATCTTCATATTGTGATCTTTCCTACTTTTATAAACGCCATTCAAACTTATTCGTCTACTAATGTCATTCCACGCCATCTCTCCGCTGACAGCCCGGAACATACCACTTAGTCGAGCAGCTCTTCGTCTTTCTCTCAATTCTTCCCAACCCAAACATTGCAACATTTTTGTAACGCTACTCTTTTGTCGGAAATCGCCCAGAACAAATCTAGCTGTTTTTCTTTGGATTTTTTCCAGTTCTTAAATCAGGTAATCCTGGTGAGGGTCCCATACACTGGAACCATACTCTAGTTGGGGTCTTACCAGAGACTTATATGCACTCTCCTTTACATCCTTACTACAACCCCTAAACACCCTCATAACCATGTGCAGAGATCTGTACCCTTTATTTACAATCCCATTTATGTGATTACCCCAATGAAGATCTTTCTTTATATTAACACCTAGATACTTACAATGATCCCCAAAAGGAACTTTCACCCCATCAACGCAGTAATTAAAACTGAGAGGACTTTTCCTGCTTGTGAAACTCACAACCTGACTTTTAATCCCGTTTATCAACATACCATAGCCTGCTGTCAATCTCACAACATTTTCGAGGTCACATTGCAGTTGCTCACAATCTTGTAACTTATTTATCACTCTATAGAGAATAACATCATCCGCAAAAAGCCTTACCTCCGATTCCACTTCTTTACTCATATCATTTATATATATAAGAAAACATACAGGTCTGATAATACTGCCTTGAGGAATTCCCCTCTTAATTATTACAGGGTCAGATAAAGCTTCACCTACTGTAATTCTCTGAGATCTATTTTCTAGAAATATAGCAACCCATTCAGTCACTCTTTTGTCTAGTCCATTTGCACTCATTTTTGCCAGTAGTCTCCCATGATCCACCCTATCAAATGCTTTAGACAGGTCAATCGCAATACAGTCCATTTGAATCCAAGATATCTGCTATATCTTGCTGGAATCCTACAAGTTGAGCTTCAGTGGAATAACCTTTCCTAAAACCGAATTGCCTTCTAGCGAACCAGTTATTAATTTCACAAACATGTCTAATATAATCAGAAAGAATGCCTTCCCAAAGCTTACATACAATGCATGTCAAACTTACTGGCCTGTAATTTTCAGCTTTATGTCTATCACCCTTTCCTTTATACACAGGGGCTACTGTAGCAACTCTCCATTCATCTGGTATAGCTCCTCCGACCAAACAATAATCAAATAAGTACTTCAGATATGGTACTATATCCCAACCCATTGTCTTTAATATATCCCCAGAAATCTGATCAATTCCAGTCGCTTTTCTAGTTTTTAACTTTTGTATCTTACTGTAAATGTCATTGTTATCATATGTAAATTTTATTACTTCTTTGGCCTTAGTCTCCTCCTCTATCTCGACATTATCCTTGTAACCAACAATCTTTACATACTGCTGACTGAATACTTCTGCCTTTTGAAGATCCTCACATACACACTCCCCTTGTTCATTAATTATTCCTGGAATGTCCTTCTTGGAACCTGTTTCTGCCTTAAAATACCTATACATACCCTTCCATTTTTCACTAAAATTCATATGACTGCCAATTATGCTTGCCATCATATTATCCTTAGCTGCCTTCTTTGCTAGATTCAATTTTCTAGTAAGTTCCTTCAATTTCTCCTTACTTCCACAGCCATTTCTAACTCTATTTCTTTCCAGTCTGCACCTCCTTCTTAGTCTCTTTATTTCTCTATTATAATAAGGTGGGTCTTTACCATTCCTTACCACCCTTAATGGTACAAACCTGTTTTCGCATTCCTCAACAATTTCTTTAAACCCATCCCAGAGTCTGTTTACATTTTTATTTACCGTTTTCCACCGATCATAGTTACTTTTTAGAAACTGCCTCATGCCTGCTTTATCAGCCATATGGTACTGCCTAACAGTCCTACTTTTAAGACCTTCCTTTCTATCACATTTATTTTTAACTACCACAAAAACAGCTGCATGATCACTAATACCATCTATTACTTCAGTTTCCCTATAGAGCTCATCTGGTTTTATCAGCACGACATCCAGGATATTTTTCCCTCTGGTTGGTTCCATCACTTTCTGAATCAGCTGTCCTTCCCATATTAACTTATTTGCCATTTGTTGGTCATGCTTCCTGTTGTTCGCATTTCCTTCCCAATTGACATCTGGCAAATTCAGATCTCCCGCTACAATCACATTTCTTTCCATGTCGTTTCCCACATTCCGAATCCGCGTCAGTGCTACCCTTTCCCAATCTGTACACTCCAAATATATCAAGTTGCCTATTATCTTTAGAAATGAGCCTTACACCTAGAATTTCATGTGTCTCATCTTTAACTTTTTCGTAGGTTACAAATTCTTCTTTCACCAGAATGAACACTCCGCCTCCCACCCTTCCTATCTTATCTCTACGATACACACTCCAGTGCCGTGAGAAAATTTCTGCATCCATTATATCATTTCTCAGCCATGATTCAACTCCTATTACAATATCTGGTAAATATATATCTAGTAAATTACTTAATTCTATTCCTTTCCTTACAATACTTCTACAGTTCAACACTAAGAATTTTATGTCATCCCTACTTGATTTCCAGTTCCCTGTTCCCTTATCACCGCTCCCTAGGCCGTCCCGTTTCCCTGAATGTACCTCCCTATTACTGTTCCAAACAAATTTCCTAACTTATACGTACCACTGCGGTTTAAATGAAGGCCATCTGATCGCAGATCCCTATCTCCTACCCACCCATTAGGATCTAGATATTTCACTCCCAGTTTCCCATATACCCACTCCATAGTCTCATTTAAATCCCCAATCACCCCCCAGTCAGTATCCCTTCTACACAGTATTCCACTAATAACAATCTCTGCTTTCTTAAACTTCACCCGTGCTGCATTTACCAGATCCCACACATCTCCAACTATGTTGGTACTTATATCAGCTTGCCTTACGTTGTTGGTACCAACGTGAAACACTACCACCTTCTCCTTCCCCTCCTCCCTCTCTTCTACTTTCCTCAACATCTGCCTCGACCTAATTCCTGGATAACACTCTACCCTGGTACCCTTTCCTCCACACACTTTCCCCACGTGTCTAACGATGGAATCTCCCATGACCAGAGCCTCAACCCTACCCACCTCGTTTGATCCCCTCCCCTCCTGGTCAGCCCTATCTTTCCTGATAACTGCAGAAGCTACTTCCTCCTCCCTTTTCTCCTTCCCATGACCCTGTTCCACCTGTCTTTTCCTATCATCTACTCTACATTTTCCTTTCCAGTCCACATAGGCTAGGAAAATTATGGAGATGATTATAAAAATGAGAAGTCATAAAGGAATGATTGCTTGAAGTATACAGCAAGAGGGAGTCTGAAAGAGTCTGCCCTAGTAGGTATCACAGATTCCGACTAAAACTAAATGTAAAAGCCCACAATATCAAAAGTTCATAAAACTGATCAACAATAACATTGTATTGACCATTGTTTGTTGTGATGTGATTTCTCTCTTCTGCTGCCACTAATCTCCGGTAGATGGGATTACTGCTGTGTACCAAGCATAACAGCCTGCCTGAACATTGACGGGAAGTAGCTGAGGAATTAGACTACTTTATTATTATTATTTTTTTGCTACATCCTTTACGTTGCACCGACACAGATAGGTCTTATGGTGACCATGGAATAGGAAAGGGCTAGGCCTGGGAAGGAAGTGGCTGTGTCCTTAATTAAGGTACAGACCCAGCATTTGCCTGGTGTGAAAATGAGAAACCACAGAAAACCATCTTCAGGGCTGCTGACAGTGGGGTTTGAACTATGGAATTCAATCCCAGCCCTTATTTCTAATCCCAGGATTTCGGGATTACACTTGGTCAGTCCCGGGAACCCGGGATTATCCCGGGATTGAAAGTTACAAATAAAAAAACAAGATATTCTCACAGAAATCAGCTGTTTAATCAGAAAATCGAAATTTAGACAGAATAAACATATTTTACGGTATACACCTAGCTAATCTTATCACTCTAACTAATCAGACTTAGAGTCAGACTAACCAGATTTAAAATCACTCAGTCTCTATGTTAAAATTATTATTTTCCAAGAATCAGTGAGATCTCTTTAAACTTACATAAAGTTCAAAAACCCTTATGTAGCAAATTATGCAAATAAACTTTAGAAGTTAACAACAATCATGTAACAAAATAATAAGTAGGTAGAAAGTTTCTTAGCAAAAAGTATTTAAAAATAACATTAACCAGTCACATTTCACATTTCTCTTAAATATAAAGAAAACTAATTTAATAGCAACATTCTAGTTTGAATTGCAAAAATATGATCTGAGAAATAACAACGCGTCCAGTGTCTCATCACCAAATCTGCTTCTCAATTTGTTGCACATATATGCAGCTGCTGAGAAAGCGCGTTCAGGTTTGATGGAAGTTGGAGGAATCGTTAGTAAATACTTATAAGCCTGCTCTAGGTTATAGCTCCGAGTAGAATTTGAAGACTTGTATAGGTTATTTTCTTTCTTAACAATTCTGGAAAATTCATTTTCATTTAATGCTCCAGGAGACATAATTTTCTTGCTGTTTTCTATTTCCAGCTGAAGTTTTTCTTTGAGCGTCAAATCCCTTTTTTTTCTGTATTTGTAGGCAAGACTTGCATATTTTGATCTTCCTCTTCGTCTTTATTTACCATTTAATCTCTCAATTAAAGAAACAATGTGTTTTTGCTTGTGATGTTTGTTGTTTTAAGGGGCCTAACATCAAAGGTCATCGGCCCAAATGTGTTTTTTAGCAGGACTTTGCTCAGATTTGAAAATGTACGCTTTATTTCATCAACGAACGCCAACGCCACGTTGTCACTATGAGGATTTGGGAGGTAGCATAATACGCCACTCAACTCATTTCTTCGGCGATCTTTCATGCGCTTGTGTAAATGTGTCTTGAATTTGGAAGCCAACTTGGAGCTATTGTCATTTAACAGCTTAAAAACAAACTTTACGTTAGCACCTGTTGTGCATAAATACGCATCATTGCGACAGAGTGCTTCTACAGTTAATTTGACTGGAGCCAAGACTTCAAGGATTTCATCGATGAGCTTGAAATCGGACTCTTCCAACTGCACTGGATTATTCAAAGCTATAAGCGCCTTTTTGACGCTAAATTTCAAGAAGGCACTCACTCATCTCACTCACACGGGAGAGGTAATGTACCAATGCACGCAATTGTGGTCAGACTTTTACGCACATAGGGGATGGACTCATGCGCTAAACAAGAACAGGCATTTACACACCGAAAAGACGCATAAATAACGCACTGAGTGTTTCGCTTCACGCAGTCTATTTTGCAAATTTTAAAAAATGTCAATCCCGAAAATCCCGGGATCCCGAAATTTACGGGATTGAAAAGCGGTTGGGATCCCAGGATCCCAGTTTCCGGGATCCCGGGATCGAATCCTCTAGTTTGAACCCACTATCTCCCGGATGCGCCTCTAACTGCATGGCTAACTTGCCCGGGAAACTTTATTCTTTACAATGCCATTCCTCTGGTTCATACTACTGGTACATAATACGCTGTTTCATCATAGTATTCCAGCTATTCGATTCCTACTCTGAGGCACTGTGGGCATGACAATGGAATAATGGCAGAGGAGTATTCACAGCTGTCTGCAGCTTGGTCATTCCAGCTCTGGAACTTTGCACTATTAGACTGGCACTTTAGTACTTTTTGTTAAAAGTGAGATGTGTGGTTTTTCATTTGATCAATTATTTCATACGGTAATATTGCTTTCAATGCAACATTCCTACTGAGGTCACTACAATGACCTATGTTGATTTCAGCTGGGAAAGCCACAAAGACAGTTTTTCTGAGGATATAGAAAGGCAGGTGGAGAGCGAGTGTCTGCCACTGTAATGAAAACTGCACAACTCGACTGTGACAGATAGTAGGCAGGAGAGCTTGCCATTACACTGAAAATTCCCTAACCGAGTCTTCACATGAGAAACGACTTCCCCGTCGCATTTCTAGGTAAATGTTAAGAGCTATGCAATTTAATACATCATTACCCACAACGTGTGCACTACTTAACCTAGAATTCTGTTGTCGTGTACCGACCTCCCACGGACTCGAACCGGCGGACTGCCAGGTGGAAGGCAGCCGGGATTCGCAGCCGAGTCTAGAGCTCAAGGTGTCAGAGGAGATTAATTAGTGTTAGAATGATTATCAAAGACAGGAGACACCTTGTAGCATTAAGGTAATTGATTAATAATTATAGTCAGATTTAGTTACTGTAAGAAAAGGGAAATATTTCAAGAAGTTACATGTAGTGGAGAGAGCTTGCGAAGTGCGCTTACACAAGTGTTGACTAAGAGCGGGGACTTGTTGATCACAACAAGTTATTTACTGTGTATCGACAAACAGAGGTAGTATGTCGGCGAGCCAGGCGGCCGCCGAAACCGACAAAGAAACAAAGCCCAGTGCAAGGCCATTCAGGGTCAGTACAGATGCACTAGGGAAACAAGGAAAGATGAGGACAAAAGTAAGACAGAAGACAGTAGTGCCTAGGTAGCAGCACTTACTGTGACAACTATTGAGAATAGCCACTTGAGGGCGCTAGTGACTGGATGATCAGTTTAGCAATGCCCGTAAGACCCAAGGAGGTAGGGATAGAACTTTGAGTTCAGGAGCGGAGATATAACCCCTGGCCAAGATGGCGCGGGGCCTTCTTCCAGCCAGTAGTTCGTACTTGTCAGAACGAGATTCTTTTCGAGCATAGCCCAAGTGCCGCAGGGCAAGATTCAGATAGACGCGTAGTAGAACAGTAGGCGCGTGGAACAAGCTCGCTCTCTCTATAGATCATTACATTCAGACTTGTAAATATACTGTACATAGTAGTTTTAGTGTCCTCAGCAATAAAGGACAGGGAAACCATTTCATCTTTTATTTCGGGAGTTGCGGGACGAGTCATACCTACAAATTACCTTCCTACATTCCGCTCGGCAAGTCAGGTAATTCTTCAACATCCAACGACCTGGTGACCAACCTACGAGATCGTCTCACAGGACAGGTAGGTCACGACAGGCACGTATAAAAATTTGGTGTCAGGTAGTGCAAGGTCCCGAGTTCGATCCTCGAACAGTGTCAACTCACCGAAATGACGTGAGAGAATCGCGACTTCGTAGAAGATTGTCCGTAAGAGAACCGCGACTTCGCAGAAGATTTCCGTGTGAGAAAATCGCGACTTCGCAGAAGATTGTCCGAACCGCGCTACCGCGTAGTTTCGTTCATGTGCCGCGCATCGCAGAAGAGGAGCATCACTACCGCAGCCTACTAAGCCAGCCCAGCAGAGGGGTAGCAGTCCAGTAGCAGACAACGCCATCCGGTGGAGACGCAGCAATACAGCCGACTACTCATCCAGCCCAGCAGTGAAGCAGCATTGCAGATTAAGGTAAGCTGAATATTTATTTCAAATGGCACGACAGAATAGTTCAGTACCAGCAGACCAAGGCACTGAGATGCTTGACGAGATGGAATCAGTAAGTATGAGTGGGCCTTTTGTTACAGTAGTAGAAGGACATCGTCTCATTGGACGAGAGTTTGATGGCAGTCAACCAGATAGATTGCATGAGTTCATAGCTAACGTAGATGCTGCTGTTCGTATGATTAAGGATGAGGATCAAGAGTTGTTTTTCAAGTATATTTTAAGTAAGGTTACGGGCAGAGCCCGAGATAAGTTGTTGTACAGACGTGATATACATAACTGGGAGAAAGCCAAGCGGGCATTGATAGAATATTATGGCCAGCAAGGACGTTAGATTTGTACATTTGTCAAATGTTCCAAACAGCGCAGGACCCGCGAGAATCAGTCGCACTTTGGGCGCACAAAATAGAAACATTGTCAGCTTCTTTTAGAGAGGCAATACTTGAGGATGAATTAGAGGAGGATCGTGACGCGCAGTTGAAAATAACGAGAAAAATATGTGTTGCTAGTTTCATACAAGGGTTAGCCAACCCTCGAATACACGCTAAGGTTCAGTCAGAAAAGGGCATTACTTTCGAAAAGGCAGTTGCACTTGCTCAACAGGAGGAAACCGTAATAATGTCAAAGAAGGCACGAGAGGGCCTACAACACAAACGTAGCTCAGGGTTTAGCAAGCGCAAACCAGAACAGGAGCACAGTGCAGCACCAAAGTGGCATACTAAGCCAACACATGCTAGTGTTAGGGTGGTCTGTTACAATTGTAGCAAGGAAGGCCACATAGCAAGGAACTGTAAGAACACAGGAACGCAGGGGGCTCACACCACACAGACCGCTAGTTCCAATACAGCTACAGGGGGCACATTCAGTAAATTAAAATGTCGCTATTGTGGGAAAACAGGACACATTGAACGTGACTGTAGAAAGAAACAGAGGGACAAGGAAACAGAGGTACGAGACACGGTGCGCATAGTACGTACACAACCAAACACAGTGACAGGTGAAAACAGAACTTGTTATCGTTGCGGCCGAAAAGGTCACATACAGGTGAATTGTCGACAAGATGCACGCAGTCAAGGTGCACACACTCCGGTGATGCGTACGGATAACCGCAGGTGCTATTCGTGTGGCCAACAGGGCCATATCCAAAGAAATTGTCGAAAAGCCCAAGGCAAGTCCACGGGCAACAGGGCCATGAAAGGCCAAACTCAGAGTGATCGCATAAGGGGCAAGGCCGTAAGATACCGAGCCCAATGCGAACATTGTGATAGGTGGTCACATCGAACCCAAGACTGTTGGTTCAAAAAGAAGGGCGGCAGTACGCAAGCCACGAAAGCCTCCGCGGCTCAGGCGGCAAACTAGAACGGGCCCGTAGCAAGGGGACAGTTACGGAGGCCCGCACACCAGAAGGTCCCAAGAATTCTGACGTAGAAGGCACGGTGCTGATCCAGGTTGCGAACCAAGGAAGACCGTTGAGATTTTTGATAGATACTGGGTCCGATGTCAGCCTAGTTAAGAGGCAATCGGTACCCAAGGAATGCCTGATTGACGGGAGCAAATCAATTGAATTAGCAGGTGTAAGTAAGGGAATAATTTACACCCAGGGTACTGTACGTTTTGCCATTGGAAACACAAGTCACACATTTCATGTGGTAGGGAGTGACTTCCAATTAACACAGGATGGTATAGTTGGGCGAGACCTCCTGACAGATAGTGTGATTGACTATAGGGAAGGTCATGTCACCATAAGAGGGCGACAATACCCTATGGGGGCACGAGAGACGAAGGTGATCCGTCTCGAACCAAGGACCCAGAAGGTCGTTGTTATAGAAGTAGATCGGAATCTACCCTTAGAAATTATTGAGAAGGAAGAGGTGATACCAGGGGTGTACCTCGCAGGGTGCCTAACCAAATCAGAGCACCATGAAGCAGTGGTTAGCATGATGAATACCACTGAAAAGGCGGTGACTTTACACAGTCCACGAGTGCACATACAGGAGGTAGATAAAACCTGCCTGGCACAAGTGCAAAAGGTAGAGCAGAACAGTAGAGTGGCAAACAGAGAACCGGCCACTCAGAAGCCCCGATCACAGCGGGTGATAGACTGTTTGCGAGTTGATCACCTCACGCAGGTAGATAAGGAAGGGATATACGCCATCTGTGCTGAGTACAATGATATCTTCCATCTTGAGGGAGACAAACTAACTCACACTGATGTACTACAGCATGAGATCCCTACACCCCAAGATCAACCTCCAATTAATGTACGACCATATAGACTTCCCGAAGCACAGAAGGGGGAGATACAAGCTCAGATAGACAAGATGCTGAATGATGAAATTATCACACCTAGCACATCAGCCTGGAATGCGCCATTACTTTTAATTCCGAAGAAATTAGACGCCTCAGGGAAACAAAAATGGAGGGTCGTGATCGACTTTCGAAAATTAAACGAGATAACGATAGGAACCAGTTATCCCCTGCCATTAATTTCAGAACTGTTAGACGCCCTTGGCAAGGCGAGATATTTTTCGACCTTAGATCTCGCGAGTGGCTAACGCCAGGTGTTGTTGAAGCCTGAAGACAGGCCAAAGACAGCATTCTCTGCGCTAGGACGCAAGTACGAATTCAGGAAAATGCCCATGGGTTTGATGGCCGCGCCAGCCACGTTTACGAGGCTGATGAACAATGTGCTCACAGGGTTAACGGGTATAAAATGTCTGTGTTACCTGGATGACGTCATTGTGTACGGAAGTTCAATCCAGGAGCACAATGCGAAGCTAAGAGACGTATTTCAAAGGCTGAGAGAGAACACGCTGAAACTCCAGCCAGATAAGTGTGAATTCCTAAGAACCGAAGTAGCGTTCCTAGGACATGTAATTACTGACGAAGGTGTCTTACCAGACCCACGTAAGGTACAGGCCGTTAAGGACTTTCCGAGGCCGACCACTAGCCGCCAGATCAAGCAGTTCTGCGGACTGAGTGGGTACTATAGGAAGTTCATACCTAACTACAGCAAAATCGCGAAACCGCTGTATCAGTTAGTGAAGAAGGACGTTCCCTTTGTATGGGGAGACGATCAGGAACAAGCGTTCCAGATACTAAAGCAAAAGCTAATTGAGGAACCTATATTGCAGTATCCGGATTTTGAAAAACCATTCGTTGTTACCACTGATGCGAGCAACGAAGCGGTTGGGGCAGTATTGTCACAAGGACCTATCGGGAAAGACCTTCCAATAGCCTATGCAAGTAGAACGCTTAACAAAGCAGAAATGAATTATAGCGTAACTGAGAAAGAATTGTTGGCAATAGTGTAGGCAGTAAAGTATTTCAGACCATATTTGTTTGGTAGAAAATTCACTGTTGTGACAGACCATAAGCCGTTGAAGTGGGTCTTCAACGTGCAAGATCCGTCTTCACGCCTGCTAAAGTTCAGGCTGAAGCTGGCGGAATACGACTTCGACGTCGTATATAAGCAGGGCAAACAGAACTGCAATGCAGATGCCCTGAGTAGGAATCCCACTGAACCCAAGTGCCAAGCGCGAGTAGTTAACTCGGCTCAACACAGGTCTCATTCAGAGACAACGGTAGAAACTCAGGCCTCAGACGAGAATAGAGAGGAGGTACTGTCTTCAAAACCCGAGGACGCTACGGCAGAGGGAGTTGAAGCGGACGGTAGCGAGGTTTCCGAGGACGCTAACGCAGAGGAGATTTCGCCCGAAGGTAGCTTATCTGAGGAAGAGAACGAATTAGGCGAAGCTGAAAAGCTAGCCATTTTGAAAGAATGTCATGATTCTTTGGTGGGAGGCCACCAAGGAATAGCGCGCACGTACGCCAGGGTACGTGAACGAATTCAGTGGAAGGGCATGAAAGGGGACATTGAGCGCTATGTACGCACATGTCCCTCCTGCCAAAAGAATAAAGGGACCAGACCAGACGTCAGGGCTCCCATGAGAATTACGGATACGCCGAACACAGTCTTTGAGAAGATATCCCTAGACGTAGTTGGACCTCTTCCGTTGACAGAGGCAGGAAACAGGTACATACTGACATGCCAAGATCAGCTGTCAAAGTACCTAGTAGCGAGTGCCATGCCTAATCAGGAGGCAGAAACCGTGGCACGGACGCTAATCAATAACGTAATAAGTATCTACGGGATACCAGAGCTGATTCTCACTGACCAGGGTAGTAATTTCATGAGTGATGTGTTTAAGACGCTGTGTAAAATGCTGCGCATTCGTAAAACACACACTACGGCTTTCAGGCCACAATCGAACGGTACCATAGAAAGATCCCATAAGGTACTCACGGAGTACCTAAGGCATTATGTCTGCTCAGGGGAGCAGAATGACTGGGACAAGTATTTGCCTACAGCTAGCTTTGTGTATAATACCACAAAGAGCACAAGTACAGGGTTCACACCCTACGAATTAATTTTTGGAAGGAAGGCAAATATCCCAGGTGTGCTGCAAAAGCCACCTGAAATGAATTACAATGAACACCAGAACGTGGTGGAGGAACTGACGGCACAGCTTAGGCGAAATCACGAGGCCGCCAGAAAGACTTTAATAGAGCGAAAGGAATTAGAGAAAGAACATTACGACAAAAAGCAAAATGAGGTCATCTTTCAGGTAGGTGATAAGGTTCTCTTGCGCAATGACGCATTGCGAAGAGGAAAATCCAGAAAGCTAAGCCCACCATTCGAAGGTCCTTACGAGATAGTAGATGTTTCAGGGGTGAATTGCACCCTACAGATGAACAAGAAGGGAAAAAGGGTTAAGGTACATAAGAATCGTTTGAAATTGTACTTGTAGAAACGAGAACTGGGAAGCGAATGGTAACACACATCCTGTCTTTACCTTGCAGGTAGACAGCAGATATGGCGCGAATGCTAGAATTGTTGTCCATCGTAGTAGCAGTGATAGTCGTGACGTCACACCGCTACAGAATAGCCGGAGAAGTACTGGATGTCAAGGTGACACCATATGAGAGTACTCCAGGGGCATACTTCGACAATCAGGGTGAGATACAGTTATACCATACGGAATGGACACTAGTTACCTATGTAAACCTGAATAAATTAAGTGATGTATTTTCAAATGTCAAGAGACACATACACTGGACTCAATTAATATGTACACAGTTAGAAAGAAGTACTAACCTAACATGTCAACAGGATGTTAAAATGCTAAGTGCACAATTAGATAGAATTAAGGAATCGAAGGAATTAATTACGAGGATTACTAAACCAATAGGGGAAACGGATAACACTAGGCGAAAAAGAGGCTTAATTAATGCAGTAGGTTCCATCGCAAAGGCATTATTTGGAACATTAAGTCAAGAGGATGCCGATAAATATGAGTAAAAAATTAGTGAGTTAGAGCAGGAACAGCTTTCAATTATGAAAATTGCAAAAGACCAGATGATAGTAGTAAAATCAACATTGCAATCTATGAACAGCACCATTTACGATGTCACAGCCAATGAGCAGAGATTAACTCAAAACATTGCAGAAATTAGATCATATCTTGCCAATAGCACGCTTCAGATTACAGAAGCACTTAAGCAAGTAGAATTAGAAAACTCAGTGAATAGGCATTTAATTGAGATTGAAGGCCTTCTCATACAACTGTATGAGCATTACAGTGTTGTATTATCAGGTATAATGAATGCTCAGGTAGGAGTCATTCAGGTGCAAATAATTTCACCAGATGATATTACTAAAGGTTATAAGAAAGCTCAGGGAGATTTCCCTAAAGGATTGTCCTTGCCATTTGACTTAAAATCAGCTTACGGCTACTTGATTTACAAAGTAGCCACAGTGGAAGTGTTCGCTAACAAAAATTATCTAGTGTACGTCATCAAGACACCCCTTACAGATAGGGTAACTTATACATTGTATCACATGATTCCATTCCCCACATATATGAAAAGTAATCCACACCATTTTGTTTATCTTCAAGAAACCAAGGACTATATCCTTATGGACAAAGAGAAACAAACTTATGTTCAGTTAGATAAAGATCAGGTAAATCAATGTAAGGTAGTAACACCCAGTTGGAAACTATGTCATGTTAAATTCCCTATTAATACAGTGTACACTCAAAAGAGTTGTGCAGTCCAGCTTATCTTAGGAGTTAGTCAGATTCCAGATTATTGTGATAAAAGAGTACTTCCCGTTCAACAGCTCATGTGGATACCTATCAGAGCTAACAGATATATATACGTATCCCCAGAAGAAGTTAAAGTAACATGTATGTGTAAGGATACCACCAGTGATATCAGGTTAACAGGCACTGGTATTCTTGTTTTAAGTGCAGGTTGCACAGTATATGGGCCACATAGTAAAATACAAGGTGTAGGTGAAGTGAACACTACACAAAGTAAAGACTTTGTACCAGAAGTCACACTTGATTATGACTGTTGTGAACAAATAGGTAGTGAAATCAAGTTAGAACAGATACCCGAAATGAATAAGTTGTCCTTAAATAATTTGCTAAATCACATTAACGATTTACAATGGGCTACCCATAAGACACAAGAAGTGGAAGATATGGTGAGACAAAAAGAAGAAGAACTGCAAAGACAAATGGTCTATCAGCATATTAATGTATACAGATATATTGTGTGGATAGTTGTTGGTATCACAAGTTTAATTTTAATTTGTTATTGTTGTAATTGTTGCTGTCCAAAACTAGGGTTTTCAGCAAAGAGATGGTTTGATGATGCACGGGCTCATTGCCCTAATATATGTATAAAACAAACGGTAATCACGAAGGGAGATAAGGTTAAGACTTCAGATGAGGATTTAACTATATTCCAACGTCCCAGGCGGATCCGGGGACGCCCGGAGATGTCTGCGGAGATCATGGAATTACACTCCAGGTCTGCTGGGGGACGCCCTAGTACGCCTGTGAGATCTATAGAAGCAATAGAAATAGACGCAAGTGATAATCAGAGTAGAGAACAACCTTCCCCTTCACCACAGGGTCGCCGATCCTTACGTACCGGCAACATCAGAGTATAAATAGTGTAGGACAGAAATGGACGCAACGTATGGTTGCATCCATTTCTTCCCTAAGGGGGGAGATGTCGTGTACCGACCTCCCACGGACTCGAACCGGCGGACTGCCAGGTGGAAGGCAGCCGGGATTCGCAGCCGAGTCTAGAGCTCAAGGTGTCAGAGGAGATTAATTAGTGTTAGAATGATTATCAAAGACAGGAGACACCTTGTAGCATTAAGGTAATTGATTAATAATTATAGTCAGATTTAGTTACTGTAAGAAAAGGGAAATATTTCAAGAAGTTACATGTAGTGGAGAGAGCTTGCGAAGTGCGCTTACACAAGTGTTGACTAAGAGCGGGGACTTGTTGATCACAACAAGTTATTTACTGTGTATCGACAAACAGAGGTAGTATGTCGGCGAGCCAGGCGGCCGCCGAAACCGACAAAGAAACAAAGTCCAGTGCAAGGCCATTCAGGGTCAGTACAGATGCACTAGGGAAACAAGGAAAGATGAGGACAAAAGTAAGACAGAAGACAGTAGTGCCTAGGTAGCAGCACTTACTGTGACAACTATTGAGAATAGCCACTTGAGGGCGCTAGTGACTGGATGATCAGTTTAGCAATGCCCGTAAGACCCAAGGAGGTAGGGATAGAACTTTGAGTTCAGGAGCGGAGATATAACCCCTGGCCAAGATGGCGCGGGGCCTTCTTCCAGCCAGTAGTTCGTACTTGTCAGAACAAGATTCTTTTCGAGCATAGCCCAAGTGCCGCAGGGCAAGATTCAGATAGACGCGTAGTAGAACAGTAGGCGCGTGGAACAAGCTCGTTCTCTCTATAGATCATTACATTCAGACTTGTAAATATACTGTACATAGTAGTTTTAGTGTCCTCAGCAATAAAGGACAGGGAAACCATTTCATCTTTTATTTTGGGAGTTGCGGGACGAGTCATACCTACAAATTACCTTCCTACATTCCGCTCGGCAGGTCAGGTAATTCTTCAACATCCAACGGCCTGGTGACCAACCTACGAGATCGTCTCACAGGACAGGTAGGTCACGACACTGTATACAATGTAGAACACTGCAGCAGAGAATGGGTACATCACCTAGGGTAGCTTAAAAATATGAGCAACTGACTCACAAAACCTGGAGTGTTCCTAAACAGTAGGACACCAAGCACAGCTTTCTGATTTCACATTCACACAATGTTGACAATACGTGCACTGGTTTGTGAACAATATGAAAGTCTGAAAGAACTACCTGTTCAACATTATTAGTCCCCTTACCACTTTTTGGTTCTTTCAGAGTATTCCTACAATTACACAGCATGTGATGACACATCCTCTAGGCTAACATAAAACCATCCTGAGCGCTTCACAGTTTTACCACAGTTTATTATGGTCTAAATATGGTCAGCCACAAATTTCCATGAAGTGAAATTGTTATGCATATACACGACAACTAAGGATTCCTTTCATTTAGTGAATATATAACTAGCTTATTCAACATTCAATGGCATGTTGCCAACTAATTTCTTTTAATTTTGTAGAAAATAATCAAGCTATTAGCCTTCAGAACTAGAACATTAACCATTTGTTTTGTTAACTAATGTCATTTCCAAGGAGAAATGGTCTGGAAAAGTGGAATAATCTTGAGGTATTTTTAACTTCTTATACAATTTCAATAATTTAGGTCTAAACATTTTTGTTCTGAACATTTATATTTTCATCACTTCCAAGTTGGCATAATTACATTAAATTTAATGAACCACTCCATTCAATAAAACTTTCTGTTGAGTTGTTCTGAATTCAGATGGAATATGTATTAGGACATTTCGGTGCCTTCTTTCCAAAAACGTAGTGATCAATTGAAGACCTCGCTGCAAAGACCGGTCAAATCAACTGTTTTGAAAAATGATATTTTGTGTGTACTGGTTACATAAATAGATGCCACACGTTTGATAATAGAATCAGGCATGTTCATATTTAATTAATGTCTCTACTGGAGAGAAGAACTTCACTGTGTCACGAATTTGTATTTTTTTGTCAACCATGATTAAGGGGACAGTACAAATTCAATGCCATGTTGCACATGTGAAATAGCCTACGTGTTGTGTATTGAAATGTGAATTGCTACCATAGTCCAATGCTAACCAAGATAACTACATTTAAAGATGAGCAAAAGCTTTCACAACAGTATGTGCCAAAGTGTTAACAGGCTATAATATAAATATCAGTCATGCAGCATTACAGAACAAGAAAATAATTATTTAAGTAAATCAGACTGAAGGCCACAACAACTGCAAGAAACCTAGTTACAATATATATCAAGTAATGTTGTATACTATCAATCCTTTTACAAATCTGAACAAAGTGTTTGACGAAGATGAATTTAAGAAGTTAAATTCCCAGAAGGGAATCATTATTTAATTGAGAATATAATATATTCAAGCTCTTTGGGCTTTCTCAGTTGTGGAATTACCAGTCTGGCAGCAGACTCATTAGCTGTACTGTTCCACCCTTCAAGGTTGTTGGCGACCAGCATGGAGTTGAGACACCACTACAAGCGTCCTTTGAAGATGTAGCGAGTGTTCCAGGGGGGATATGTATCTCCACTTTCTATAGGCTAAATATCAGCCTTTGGCTTTTATATCAAAAGTTAAGTTTCTAGCTCCTAGTGTGAAAGACACTTGCAGTGGAATCTGAAAGGCCCATTGGCCACCAACATCTTTAAAGAGGTGTACCACACGACACAAAATGCTGCTAACTTATATTCCTGACTGAAAAGGTCTAAAGTAATTAAATCATTTATTTTACTGACTGTCATGAATGCTTCATGGAGTGACCATAAGCTCACAAGTGCTGCATCAGTTGTGGAACATTTTACATTAACAGAATCTCATGATCACAGAAGCTACAATGTTACCCACTCCTCTACCCTTACATGAATAGTCTGACAAAGGAGCTACATTAAATAAAAGAAATAATTTGACAAGAGGGTCCACCTTTCCAATATAGTATATCAGTACATCAGTCTTGGAACTAGTTTCAGCCACTTAGTGGCCATAATCAGCCAAACAGATCATGTGATAACTAAAACATATGTATACCAGACAAAGAATAATTATAACATTAAAATATATGATTTTGTCATAATATGATGTGTAAGTTGACTTAGGACTTCAAGCAAAGGCATAAATCTGGAAATTATAGCCAGAATTATGAATGAATAAACATAAGCTACATCAAATATGAAGCTTCATGTGCATCTTCAAGTTGACCAAGGTTACCATTATTTATGGACACTGACTGAAGACCTCTGAGCAAAGATTTTAAGTGTTAATATTTATCAAGTACAAAACTATTAAGACAACATTTTCATGACCATGAGGATGATTGTAGAACTTTGGCGAAGATAAAGCCATGCACAAGGTAAAATCTCCAACTATACGTATGTGGCACATTATGTGGACTTCACTTGCATAGCATACCAGTAGAGAACTTTAGTGCAGTCACAGTGTATACTGTGTGCGGGAAGATCTACACAGCAAAGCCACTATTGTGAAACAAATCGCTGAGAAACAGAATATTTAGTAGGGCAGAGGTAAGCAACCACATAGCACAAAAATATATTAGGTACATGAATACTGTACTGGGAGCCTGTTCCAGGCAAGTAGAGAGAGCTCAACCTAAGAAACAATGTCCGCAAGTGAAGTCTGCCTTAATGCCACCTGGATGTGAAAAGTCCTAAAACTCTTTTCACTTCCATGAAGAGACCTAACATTACATCACCGAATGACTCTAGGTACACTTTTCTCAGAATAATCAAACACTTCCTAATTGTCTATAAGCCACAAGGAAGATTTATTTTTGAGAGCCACTTAATAGGGCAATATCTTTTAGAAAAATCTTCAGTCTTCATTGTAGGTATAGTCTTATTAACTCGCACAAAAGAACTGTAACTCGAATTAATATCATCCATGAAAACCGTACTTAAAGTTGCTGCAGTAATGTGAGTTGCTCCTCTTGGCATCCCTGTTGTAGAACTGAGGGAGACTGGAGTTTTTTTTTTTTGCTAGCTGTTTTACGTCGCACCGACACAGATAGGTCTTACGGCGACGATGGGACAGGAAAGGGCTAGGAGTGGGAAGGAAGCGGCTGTGGCCTTAATTAAGGTACAGCCCCAGCATTGGCCTGGTGTGTGAACAAGAAACCACGGAAAACCAATTTCAGGGCTGCCGACAGTGGGGTTCGAACCTACTATCTCCCGAATACTGGATACTGGCCGCACTTAAGCAACTGCAGCTATCGAGCTCGGTGACTGGAAGTTTATGATAGTCTTAGAACACTGTTTCTTACATATGAACCTACAAAATGGGCCTTAGTAACATACAGGTTTCATATCCAGGTGACCTTAACAGAGAACTTAATATTCACAAACCTTTAATAACTTAACCTATGAATGTAATATTTACAAAATTTGCTACATCCACAATTCACATATTTTTGCTGACGTAGCACAACACTCTTCACATCATCTTTAACATATTTTGTGATATCTGAAGCCATCACTTCACACTGTTCATTTATAAGTTGTTTCTTTTTCATGTATAATTCTGTTACCACATATGTTTTCTTCTTTGGGCAGTTTATGAATTTATTTATTCAAAATTAGTTTTGGCAGACTGTTGGAATGTGTTTTTTTGATATGTAGCTTCTTCAGAGGTTTATAATTCCAGCCTAAGAATCCCAAAAGGAAGAGTTGTTCTGGATATTACAATTTGCTATTGCTCTAGTAAAAATGGACTGAGAATTTGCTACACCGTGATATAACCTAGAACATGTCATTCCAAACTTCTGCAAAGATATGAATACATTACCATCTACAGTTATTTTGCGTGTTATGTTTGGGAATAAAGCACCGCTAGCCCATCACACGCACATCTCCAACTTTTACAAAAATACAACCGAGGAGTGTCTGTTCGAAAGGGGCTAATTTCACTTTTATTATTTCATCCACCTGCATTGCAGTAGATGAATACTACTGAATGTCGTGAGCAATCTACACCACAAAAATGTTAATTCCTTAAAAGTGGTATCATACTCAATCGTGTACATTCACATGCTTTCTTGCAGTTTTCCATAACTTTCTTAGGGTGAAAATAGCTCCATGGCTCAATGGTTAGCACGCTGGACTTTGGTCACAAGGGTCTTGGGTTTGATTCCTGGCAGGGTCAGGAATAAAGTGGTTAATTGGTTAACAATATTACTTTCAAATCCACCTTCAAATGCACTATTTTCAATGCATCCTCTGGCACAGGGACTAGGTGTATGTCGTCATCACGACGTGCCTGTCTCTTACGGGTGTCAAATTAGAAAAACCTGCATCTGGCGAGCTGAACTTGTCCTCGAATACTCCCATCACTAAAAGCCATAAAGCCATATGCCATTTTGTTTCACCGCCAAATGAACGGACACTCCTCAACTGCAAATTACAAGTCACCATATACATTACAGGCCTATGACAAGACAAAGTTAACCATTTATACAGTCATCACCTAAGATACAAGTGGTAATCTTCCTGGCATTTTAATGGAGTCACTGCAGGCAGCCGTAACTCCAAGAATGGACACAGTCAAATTCTGATATTTACTTTGTTGAAAGTCATCACTGTGCATTAAGATCCAACAGACGTTAAATACAGGTTAAAATTAAAATTTGGTTATTAAACACTATAACAGCCTAAACAAATAGTATTGTTCTCACCCTCACAGGTATGGGAAGTGGAACAGAAGGACTGAGGAATGTAACATCTTCATGCCAACGAGGCCCATCGTGGCAACTCGGAAAGGAACAGGCCATGGGCAGGTTAACAACAAGAAAAGGAGATATACTAAGTGACAAAATTAACAGTACTTGCAATATTAAGAGGTGCTAGAGAAAAATATACCAGACAAACTGAGTGACCTCATGTGAATGAGAAGCACTGTCCTGGTTCTGAGTAACCATAAGATAATAGATTTATAATAATAATAATAATAATAATAATAATAATAATAATAATAATAATATGGCCTCAGCTACCGTGTGCAGACATTTCAATTTGACGCCATCTGGCTGTCTGCTCGTCAATTTTGACGTTCCGTTTTACTCTAGGCCCACTAGATGGCAGACAGAGTAAACCGGATCTCTCTTGGGCGTCTATGGCTGAGATTTAATGAATTTCGTCGGGTAAATACCAAATGTATCACCAGAGATCTTTTACATGCCAACATCGTACGACATGGAGTATCGAATGGATTTTTTCCGCCCTTCAAAAATCCGACAACCTCTGCCGGTTTGAACCCGCTATCTTGAGATCCGGAGGCCGACACTAAATTTGACAGTACATGTGAGAGAGAATATATTAAAGTACAATAACCATATACGTTTTGGTTGGATGCAAGGTCATTCTGCCATAAAAGGGGACGAAAGAGCTGACCAATTGGCCAAAGAAGCTTGTAATTCTAACTTGTCAGAGAGTTATACTAAATGCCCAATTTCTTTTGTCAAAAGAACCGTAAGGGATGAAATGCTCTCTCGTTGGAATAAACTGTGGTTAGCAAGCAAAAATGGCTTAGTAACCAAAGACTTGTTTTTCCAAATGTATATAGTAGGCTGGGATGTAAATATATAGTGTGCAACTTTTATTTAACACAAGTGCTTTCAGGTCATGGTAAATTCAATGCTTACTTTGAGCGATTCAATATTCCAACACAAAACGTCTCACAGTGCTTCTGCACTGGAGACATTCAAACAGCAGAACACATTCTTTTCAACTGTCCTGCTTTTGAGAGAGCACGTTTTGAACTTAAGATGCATTTGTTAACTTGCAGTTGCTAATTCGAAAAACCACTAAATTTCATATTTTATCAAAAATGCTGCCCTTTTCAGTTTTCAGAATTTATTGATTATGTATCAAACATATAATTTGATATTGTCTGCTTATTAGCTGTTTAACATATCTATTGTATATATTATGATCTGGTATTTTAAATATTAATAATCTTAGTGTTAAGGTTTTTACATATCATATTTTTATCTTTCCATTTCTGTTCATGTCTATTTTACTGTTTATGTATTGAATTTTATCAGAGAAATTGAATATTTTGTATAAACTACAACCCTAACATTTTTTTGTAGTAAAATAGGGTTCACAGCACTTTGGAGATTAAATAACAATACGACGGCATGTCTGCAAGATTCATGGTGCCAAGAACATGCCTCCAATCCTGTCCTTCAGTCATTTGCTTGATTTCTTTTAACTTGGTTGGATATGAACACATCCCATTGATCTTCTCTTTGAATTCATGCTAAGACCGTAGTTGCATCACTCCAAAATATTGTTTTAACACCAGGGATGTTGAAATCATGAACAATGTTAGAGTATATCCTAGAACCAATTGTTGCAGCTAATAATTCCAACCTCGGGACTGCCATTTTCTTGTTAGGCTTACTGATAGGAGGGACTCTTGCTTTAGCGAGGATGAGGTGGACATGAACCTGATCCTTATGTTCAACACGTAGGCAAGCCACAGCTGCATACGAGAGTTGACTTGCATCACAGAAGATATGAAGTGTCCAGTCCTCTTGTGCATCTGACCCTGGTAGCCATCTGGGAATTTTGACTTTTCCTAAGTATGGCAAATCCCTCATCCAGGTCAAGAATTGTGATTCACTTCCTGATCCCAACCTATATCTGATTTCCATGTCTGCTGCAAGCTACTCCAATGGGGTAAAAAATCCGATGTGCCACTGAGAGAATAATCTTCTTGGTTATTTTCTCCATGCAAAGGGAATTTATCTTTTCTGGATTTATATATAGGGTATCTCCTGACTTATCCTGCAGAAACCCTAAGACATTGGTACGCTTTAGTGATGGCAGAGAAGGGTTTGTGAACTCCCACCCTCGAAGCTCAAAGCTGCTCCGTCAATGAACTGCTGCAACTAGTTTATATCATCTACACTGGTCAAACAATCGTCAACATAAAAACTCTGAGCAAACAGTTCTAGCAAACAGTTCTACGATATCTTGAGAATAAGATGATGTACCTTCTTTACACTGGCCTGGTACAGTCTGCAGGTGGTACTTGATTACCGCTTCCAGAAGATATGGGCTACATGTCACTCCAAACACTACACGACAGTGTTGATAGAACTTCAAGATACCTTGACAGTCGATCCACAAGAATCTCAAAATGGCTGGTCCCCTTTAGAGATGCTGATCTGCAGGAAAGCACAATGGATATCAGCCATTACTCCAATTACATTGAACTGGAAATGAGACAATACTGAAGGAAGTAGTTCTATGAGATTTGGTCCCTTTTCAACACAAACGCTAACACTGGGATTCTTGTTTTCACATGCAGATGTATCAAACATAGGACGAACAGGCGTGGTACTATTCTGTTTCATGATGTGACGATGCACATCATGATTCAAGATGTCCTCCTGTTATTCCTGCAAACATTTATCATACGCGTAAATACGAAACTCAAAATGTGAAGATAACTCTTCTGTTACACCCTCCTGTATCCATTTGTCCAGTACAGACTGATATGCATCATAGTAACCTTCAGATTTTAATCTTTTAACTGTGGAATGAATTCTCTTTACAGCCATATTGTAGTTGTTAGGTAGTGGAGATGATACTTCCTCACTGATCTTTACTGTACCCAAGAAATGTTGATGAGCAGTCTCTTGAAAGTTCTACTTTACTTTCCTTCTCAACAGGGTCCATGGTGCCAAGGGCACCTAGAGTTGTTAACATAGCCATTCATTCCTCATTACTATGTCGTGAAGGTACTTTACCCAATAAAATCCATCCCAAACAAGTTTCCATGGCCACTAGTCCAGTACTTAGTATCTTGTGGCCTCCTGTCAACAATTTGCCAGCAACTTCAGCTCTAATTAATATTTCTATTGGTCCATAAGATTCAATATCACTCAAAACGATGGTCTGACTACTTAGTTCCTCAGTCTAAGGACCTTGATGTACTGAGGGTATGGCACCACAAATTCTTGTTTGGTTTAATACTTCAAAGTGACAACTGCAGCTACCATCCAGCTAGAGAGATAAACAGAGTACATACAATGATGGTATACTCCAGTGGTTGTACCTCCAAACAGCAAGTATTGGATATTTTCCTGTCTGCTGGCTTGATATCCCATTTCCATGGCTGTACTCTTCAAAATGTTGGAACGTTGCGATGCTGAATCAGTCAATGCTCTTACAGTCCCCATAACTCCTTGGCCCCAAACTTTGACAACTAGTGTTTGCATCAACACTCCACAATCGTTTGACAAACTAGCTAACGCCTCATCTTTCTGGACTTGCAAAGTAGAAGACATTTTGTCTCCTGTTATGTTTGGTCTCCCTCCCTGGCTTTGTGGCAACTTACCACACATAACCACAAAATGTCCTCAACCATAAATGATGTACCTAGACCTATTTCTACATTTCTTTGCTGGATGTTCAACCTTGAGACAAGAGAAACAGCATTTTTTAGTCTCAAGTGCAAGACTATGTTCTTGTATAAAGTCTTGAGATTTGTGATTAGATGAGCAAAATACACATCCTGTTGTTTCTCTATTAGATGCAGTAAGGAGACCTGCAGCTGTAGGAATGTTCTCAGTCAGATTAGTGGTGTAATTCAAACTCTTGTCCTTCTTTTTTCTACCTCCCTTGACAGTTACTAGGGAGCAAGAGCTGATGATGCGTAATACATAGCCTCTCTCAGCCAAATGTCAAACCCAACCTTCTCACGGTGCTCCCTGTTATTACAGACCGAGTACCGGCGGTATAACCGAAGTATACACTGTTAAGAAGAGGAGAGGAAATGCTCTTTCTTCAGTATATACACCAACATCCGTGTAAGGGCCATTGCCTTGGCCTTAAGGTGGCAGCCCCACCAAGGCACTCAGAGTTTATGGGCCAATAACTTGTAAGCTCTTAAAAAAACCTATTAAAGAAATAGAGATGAAAAATAGCCAGACGGACAAAAAACTGACGACCTTTAGTGCGAAACAGGTAACATGATTTGGATGTTGGAATGTTCATACAACGAGAGAACCTGGGAAGCTGAAACAGATCATCAGAGAAATGGATAATTACTGACTGGATTTTTTTGTTTTAATTGAAGTGAGGTGGGATGACTATAGAGAAATGAAGTGCCGGAATGGAATGACCCTCTTGTACTCAGGGCGAGAACATGGATAGGTTGCAAGGGACGGTGTTGGACTGTTACTGAGCAAGAGAGCAAAGCAGGGAGTTCTGAAATGGCACCCTATAACAGAGCGAATTATCATAGCTCGTTTTCAGAGTAACATACGCAATATCTGCGTAGTGCAGTGTTATGCCCCAACCAAGCCGTCTAAAGAGACAGTGAAGCAGGAATTCTATGCAGCATCATCAGGCGTTTTAAAGAAAATAAAACGGAAAAAAGTTGTCCTGCTCATGGGAGACTTTAACATAAAAGTGGGAAAAGATAATGAAGGAGTGGAACACATTGTGGGAAAACATGGGCTTGGTGAGCGGAACGAGAACAGCGAATTATTCATTAACTTGTGTGCAGAACATGATCTGGTTATTGGAGGGACGATTTTCCCACATAAGGAGTGTCATAAAGTCACATGGGTGTCATCCGATCATCGCACAGAGAATCAAATCGATCATGTGGCAGTAATGTAATAGATAAGAAAAATGTTCCACCGATCAATACATTTATTGTGGATGAATTATTACGCTAGTACCGGTTTCGACCTATCTTGGCCATCATCAGCTAGCACACAAATTTACAGTCAAGGGTTAAATTACAAAGAAGTTACTTAAGAGCATCCGGATGTCTGATAAAAAATAGAAGTAAAATATATTACAGTATGTTGCGTTAAAATAGCTCTGATTAAAAGTAGTGATGGTTAGAATAAACTAAAACCTATTGATTGAGCATGGACATGAGTACATAAACACATTAAAATATATATGCCACATCATAAGACATTAAAAATATAGCACATTAAACACATTAAAACATGGTATATTTTAAAAACGTCTATTAAAATTTGAGTTCATATTGCGTTGCATGACTGTAAATTTGTGTGCTAGCTGATGATGGCCAAGATAGGTCGAAACCGGTACTAGCGTAATAATTCATCCACAATAAATGTATTGATCGGTGGAACATTTTTCTTATCTATTACATTGAATCCAATCAATACGGAATATGAAACTTATAAATAATAAAACATGTGGCAGTAAGTCGTAAATGGAGGGGCTCGCTTCACGATGTGAGAAATAAGAGAGGAGCGGATTTTGGATCCGATCATCACTTGGTGATGGCTTGGTTTAAGTTTAAGATATCACCAAACACAAGAATTTTCCAGAGGCGAAGTAGACTTTATGAAATTGGCAAGCTGAAGAAGGAACCGATAGTAGAAAACTTTAAGTTACAGTTAAAAAATCAGTTTGAAGTCCTAGATCTAGAAGCAATTGAAGGAACAGAGGAAACATGGGAAGCCATTAAAAAGACTTTAACAGAGACCTGTGAAGAGGCATTAGGTCATAGAGAGTTGCTGAAGAAAGACTCAATGTCAGAAGAGACATGGGAAAAGATTAAACAGCGGAGGGAGACGAAGCAACTTATCCTCAACTCTAAGACACGGCACATTAAAAGAGAACTTGAGAAGAAATACAGTGAGTTAGACAAGTAAAGAGGAGTGCTCGCAATGATCGATGTAGGCAGGTCGAAGAATACGCAAGCCAAGCCAAAATAGCCGCAAGTAGAGGTGATGTGAAGGAACTGTATCAGATAACGAGGACATTATCCAAGAGGAGTTATAGGCAGAAGCATCCCAATCATACTAAAGGAGGGACTATGCTTCCTGGAGAACATTTACAATTAGCTAGATGGAAAGAGAATTTTGAGGAAATACCCAACCGAAGAAATGATCAGGTAGATGAAGTCGAAGAAGAGGAATGGGACGGTGAAGCTCGCATCCGTGTTGATGAGCCTTCGATAGAAGAGATTAGAAAAGCACTTAAACAGATTAAAAGCGGGAAGTCTCCTGGGCTAGACAACATTCCACCTGAAGCCTTAAAAGTTGAAATTGATGTAACAGCTGCAGCATTATATATCTTATTCAAGAAAATTTGTCAAGAGGAAAAGATGCCAAAGGAATAGAAGAACGGGCTCATAGTTAAGCTGCCTAAAAAGGGAGACATAAGTAACTGCAGCAACTGGAGAGGAATCACATTACTATCTATCCCCAGTAAGGTATCATCCTCAACCGCATTAAAACAACAACTGAGCAGAAGCTAAGGAAGGAGCAGGCTGGCTTCCGAGAGAGTCATAGTTGTGTAGACTTGATCAACACTCTTTGGATCTTCATTGAGCAGAGTTGTGAACGGAACTCTAATACGTATATGCTCTTTGTGGACTTTGAGAAGGCTTTCGACTCAGTCGACAGGGACGTCATGTGGCACCTGTTACTGAAGTATGCAATTCCACGGAAGATAGTCAACCTGATTAAGGAGACATACAATGGCTATGAGTGCCGGGTGGTTCATGAAGGCAAGCTAACAGAAGCATTTGGAGTGACCTCCGAAGTTAGACAAGGGTGTGTCCTGTCGCCTATCATCTTCCTTCTGGTGATAGATGATATCATGAGGAAGTGTACGCAGAAAAGAAGGGGTTTACAGTGGGGCTGCTAGAGAGACTTTCCAGTAAGACCAAAGACATGAGGCTGTTCTCAAATACCCAAGAACGATTTTGTCTAAATGGACAGGAAATTGAAAATGTAGATCAATTTTGCTACCTGGAAAGTATGGTAGATAATGGGGCATTTGTGCAGCTCTATCCACCGTGCCATATCTCAAGGAACTAAATTGAGGATCTTCGACAGTAACGTCAAGTCAGTCCTCCTCTGTGCATGTGAGACCTGGAAGATGCTGCAAACCTTTGTAAACCATTCATTGGCCAGACACGATTAGTAACGAAGTGACTGGGGAAACACCCATTGGAAATCAGATCAAACAGCAGAAGTGGAGGTGGATAGGACACACGTTGAGAAAGCAGGATGGAGCCATTGAGAAACAAGCCCTGGAATGGAATCCGCAGTGACAGCGAAAGCGGGGTTGACCACGGCAGACCTGGAAGAGATCCGTATTGGAGAAGACAAGTGAGGCAGGAAAACCCTGGGGAGAACTATGTCGGATGGCCTGCAGCAGAGTCTGCTGGCGAAAATTCATCGAAGCCCTATGCTCCTGAAGGAGCCACAGGAAATAAGTCAAGTGACAGTTACTGAAGGCAAAACACCAAAACCTGAAATAGCCAAAGCAATCTTCTGTTCCTGTTGTTCTACTTCACATTAAGAAATTACATCAAGCTATCTACATGATTCTTGGAATTCACACTCAGGTCACTGTCACCAGCGCCCCCTGGTTAAACAGCTCAACAACCTGTAGAGTGTGACTGAAGAAGTTCTCTCCCAAGTTCGTAAAATATCCTCAGGGAAACATGACTCTACTAGTGGTAAAAGCATGGAGTTACACTTGTCCGTTATGACAACTAACACTCCTACGGATCATATGTGGCTCTGGAGCTTATCATAGAGGGATGATAAATATACCTTACCAGCTGTAGTACCCGGCCTTGCCCGATTGGTTTTTGAATGTTTACTTTTAAGATTAGTATTAATAGTTAGTTATGTCCGAAGTGAATTTGTATAGAATTCCTTTTTGGGATATTGATTTTTAACACCTATTATGAAGCTTTAGAGTTATTTAGATGTGTTTGAATTCAAGTTTTCGATTATTTAATCATCAAGTAAAACTTTAACTTGGTGGAAGCTCGAATTGACTGGGAAGTATTTGATCCTTTCAAAAAATTAATAAGGGGTAACTACATGTATGTATTAGTTGGGCTATAGATATGATCTACACCATTTCAACTCTCTTTGAGACTGTCACCAATCAGCCTTGTGACTTCAAAAGCAGTGGATTCACACTAATCTCGGTCATTTTAGACTATTTACTATCAAACCTCATTCTTCCTCCCGTCTCAATGGAGGCTGAACGTGGACTTACACGGTATTCAGAAAGTCACAATTCATCTCAGCGACACATAAACATTGGATTAGACTTTAATATCGGTTATTTTCTATTATTTTCAAATGCCATCTCCTCCCATTACCCACCCCCAGCGGGGGTTGGTTTGTTTTATCTCCATAGTATTATTCTTCGAAATGGAAAGTCGTATGTGTACCAAGATTCGTTGAGAGCGATTCTGGAACATACCCACATACACCCATATGTAAGGCTTAACCATCCAGAGTATCACAGTTCAACTCAGCGACCTCGTAAATGATGGTATTCGACATTAATATCAGACATTTTTATTTATTTTCATATTTCACCACCTCCGCTAGGAGTGCTAGGGGTGTTTTACACAACAGTATTTTTTAGATAGGAAGAAATATGTGTACCAATATTTTATGAGGGCTATGTTGGAAGAAACACTTATACGTCCGTAACTTCAGTCGTTTTGGGCAATTTCCTTTCCATCCCTTCTCATCTCCAAGCCGATTGGGGCTGAAGATGGACTTCAGCAACGTCCAGAGTGTCACTATTCTTCTTAGCGACAACGAAAACTATGGATTCGATACTATTTTCGATTATTTTTACATCTCAGCCCCTCTCACCCCACCCCTAGGGGTGCTAGGGTTACCATACCTCCTCGCAGTTTGTCTCCTGGAAGTAAGTCGTAAGTGTGCCGTGTTTGGTTGAAATCTCTCCCGCAGTCCAGAGAAGTATGGATTCAACTCTAATATAGGTTTTTTTTAGTTATAATTATATTTTGCCCCTTCTTTAGGCCTTCTAGGGGTGCCTTGGCCCCACAGTATTTTTTCCAGATAGACGGTAATATTTTTACCAAGTTTTATGCCGGAACAACATATATTCATCCACAATATATGGTCATTTGGACATTTTTATTTCCTCGTCCCTTCTCTCTACCCTGCCGATTGGACCTTAACTTGGACTTATACGGCATCCGGAATGTCACTATTCATCTCTGTGACCCCGGAAACTGTGGATTCAAAACTATTTTTGACTATTTTCATATCACCCCCTTCGACCCCCACCTGTAAGTGACAAAAAGTCCAGAGTGACACTATTCATCTCAGCGACCCCGAGAACAATGGATTCGACACTATTTTTGATTATTTTTATATCTAGCTCCCCCTCTCGGTCCCAGCCCAAAGGGGGCTGAAATAGGACTTTAAGAATCCAGAGTGTCACTGTTCATCTCAGCGACCCCAAAAGCAATGGATTAAACACTATCTTCGATTTTTTCTATATCTCCCCCTCGACCCTCACCCCTAAGGATCACAAAATCCAGAGTGTCACTATTTATAACGGCGACCCCGAGAGGTATGGATTTGACGCTTCTTTCGATTATTTTATATTTCACTTCTCCTCCCCCACACCAAAGGGGGCTGAACTTGGACTTTCAAATACCCGGAGTGTCACTATTCATCGCAGCACCCCGAATATGGATTCGATGCTATTATCGATTATTTTTATAAATCAGCCCCTCTACCCCCCCCCCCCCCCACTCGCATTTAAGGGTGATTCTCGTGTCTTTACCCCACGAAATTTGTCTTCTGATACTAACAATAAGTTACAAGTGTACCAAGTTTGGTTGAAATCGCTGCAGTGGTTTAGGAGATGTAATACATAAATATCCACATACAATGACATTGATGTATATAGATCTGTAGATAGATTACATAGACTCGCCTTTGCTCGTTGGGAACCCCCAGTTGCTCTTTGTTAGGAGTGAGTCATTCCACTCTTGATATTCTATATGTTTCACAGTTTCTCACATCTAATAGAGAGCTACAGACCTATCATAGTTGGTCCTATATATTGAAAGTACGTCTCGATCACAACATGTTGGATTGCTATTTTCAAATAATAGCCACGGTCATTCATGAAGCTCCAAGCAAGGGATGGTACTTTATAAACCACGGTGACGTGTTCCCATCGTCCTATATACAGCATTTCTTAACGGACTATCGGGATATAGCATAAGCTGCTGTCGCCTAGCAACAATTTGTCCATCAATTCGATTCAATCTTGGTGCGGCTTTGCAATTTAATAAAATTACTCATAACAATAAAACTACCTATCCAATTTCATTTAAACCACTTCATAATCCCTCTTAGGTGTAATAAGAACGAACTGTGAAAATTACAGCTAAATCGGTCCAGTAGTTTTTGAGTCTGTTCATTACAAATATACCAACATCCAATTTTATATATATATATATCTTAGGGTTCACAGCATTCAGTAAAATTAAACTTAACAACACCCTACTGTACACTTCTACAAGCAAATCACCCTTCCCATAGCATGCTTTAAAACTTTACAATAATTTTATCCAGTAGCAGGAAAGCTCAACTAAAGCTATTGCTCTGGTTCCAGAAATGGTGGCCTATATGAGGTACTGGAATATATCACTAGGGTCTAAAATAAGGTTCTCATCAATTTTCTTAAACTGTGACCAGCCAATCCTTTAGTTCATCTCCAAACTTCAAATCCAACAAAGGCAATTTGTATGCAGTAGCATAGCCAGGATAGTATGGCGGGGGATTATAGTTACAAAATGCTGATAGAACGTCCATGTGTGGTGCGCGCATGTAAGACTTGTCTATGCAAGGACTCTTGATACTAGTGAATTATGTTGATATTTAGATTGCAGTACAGTAGGGACACTACGAAATCTCACATTAAAATACAGAACAAGAACAATACAATCAAGGTCAGTGGTTTCACAGCGAAATCTATGTTTAAAATACCATTTTCTAGGCTTCTTAGGAAATAGATTCAACAGGTGTGTTGATTTTTTTTTTTTTTTTTTTTTTGGCAATGGTAAACAAGTAGGGGACTGGAAATATTAACAATATTACCTTAAAAATTACTTACATGTGTTCAGTAGTCAATTTTAAATATTTTCAGGCCCCGAAATGTAGGATTTTTAACGATTTTATGGGAAATATTGGTAATAATTACTCATAATGAAGTAGGAGGATATATTTATTATAGCACTTTGTTTCCAGAGATGGTATGGGATAGACTGGTCACTTTGACGTTAGAACAAAGCATGGAACTTTCAGTAGATGAGGAAAGCATGGAAGTTACAAAGCAAATGATGGAAGTTACAAGTGCTGTTTGTGTTATTGATATGACAAAATATATTTTCATAGGTTATGGTTTAGTCAGGGCGAATAGAAATGAATAATGTTACGACTCCCTCTGAATCACATGTTAACAGACACGGTATAGATGTTCTCCGCCACCTGCAGCGCTGCCATCGATAAAAGTCCAAGTACGCGCGCTTTTTGTCGGCTTAATGTGGAAGTGTGTAAATAGTTTGTGTCTTTTTTCAGTAGTTTTATACGTTCTTCAGTTTTATAAGTGCAAATTATCTGATGTTAACTGAGGTAACAAGTGAAAAAGATTAAGCATTTGAGAAGTAGGACGTATACTTTGGCATGTGCACCAATTTAAACCTTTGTGAATTTGCCTGCAACTTGCTATGTCCCGGGTTGCAAGTAGGGTTACGATAACCATTCGAATGAAAAACGGCATTTTTTTTTCACACCCAAAAGATCCCACTCTATTCTCAAAGTGATCGAAGGCTATCCCACGTCAAGATCTGCATTTAAGTAATAGCAAATACTGTATAGACAATACGCGACACTCAGCGAAATATTGAGGCACAACTATTAGAGCTCTCTCTAGCGGGCAGACCTGAGAACTACTGATTCTGTCATAAGAGCACGTGTATTTGTGTGTGAAATTTTTGGTGTTATTTATGCGTTTTCAGTGTGTTGACATAATTAAATATTAGCATGTGTCATTCTTTGATATCTCCTCTCAACATGAAGGGAAAGGTATGTGCTGTGTTTGGCTGCAGTAACTTTGAGGTAGAGAAGAATGCGCGGTCTTTCTTTCGCTTCACTTGCGAGAAGAAAATGTAAGTAATATTGTGTTTGTATATATATCAAAAAGAGATTTTTATAGTACTTCATAATTTTCTGACCTGCTCGACCCATATTTTAACTGGCTTAAAATATAATACGCATATTTTATTGTATAGTGTACCAGTTAACTTTCAATACCGATGTGTTGTTGTAGGTGTGATCTGTGGGTTTTGAAATGTCACAGAAGTGATCTGGATAAGGTGTACAAGAAAGAAGAGACGTTACGCTTATATAAGAATTATAAGATCTGTTCAGATCATTTCCAGGCCAGTGACTTTAGAAATCCTCGACTATACAGCCAAGGGTATGTTACATTTTTACTCTAATTATATGTAAATATTCCTCAAAGTATCACTTTCGACAACATTTTCATACTTTTCTTTCTTTTATCCCTCTTCTCAGATTTAAGCTGGGATTTTATAGATTTTCTTTCTGTTAGTAGGCTTCATGTTAAGAGGAAAATGGTCCAGCTTTTAAATGTTAATTCATTGCATCATGTGTGTAAGGAATGTGCCGATATTTTTATTGACAAGTGTCTTAATGTGATGATACAATGTTTTTAAATGAGATAAAAGACAAATCTAACCGTAAAAGTTCAGGCAGGAATGCTAAAGCAAAGAAAGTAATGCATAAATGAAAGATCAAGCCATTTCACAGCAGTCCATTTCACATCTTGTTTATATGTCTAATTTCAGTCTTTAAATAATAACCTTTTAAATAATTCTTCATTCATTTATCCAGAATTGCTTTAGCAACTTCGAAGTTAATATCTCAATAATACTTTCTTTCTAGACGTAATTTATTTATCCATTTTCGTATATGCTTTTCCATTGATATTTGAATTTAGCACGACTTTTCAGGTCAAGTCACTAGGAGCGCCACCGTCGAATTGTCTCCCATTTTAGCAAGGCTAAATCCGTAAGTGTCGCGTATTGTCTCTGCTGTATTTGGTAATAGTACCCTTAACATAATTTTCAGTCAGATTAGAGCCATGGCACAAGCTGTTGTCAAAGTGAATGCCAAAATCATAAGTACAGTTTAGGAAAAAATTACAGCAAAATTACCTTTGATCAGCCACTATTATCAAGTTGAGAAGATGAACAAATAGTTTCTTTCACCAGTTCAAAAATGAATGTTATTCATGACTTCTGTAGGGATATTGTTAAACATGCAAGCAAAGTGACAGATTTTACAGCATGTATTGGTTCTCTGCAAAACAATACAGAGGAGTCAGGCTCCATGGCTAAATGGTTAGCGTGCTGGCCTTTAGTCACAGGGGTCCCGGGTTCGATTCCCGGCAGGGTATTAACCAGAATTGGTTAATTTCGCTGGAACGGGGACTGGGTGTATTCGTCGTCTTTTCATCCTCATCACGACGCGCAGGTCGCCTACGGAAGTTAAATCAAAATACCTGTATCTGGCGCGTCAACTTGTCCTCTTCTATTCGTCATGCTAGAAGCCAAAAGCTACTTCGCGGCTCTAACCTGGGGACTTCCCTTTGCTTCTTCTCACATGATTGGTCCAGATTCTATTCTAACCAGTCCAGACCAATGCTCTTGTCCAGATCCTATCCTATCCAGTCCAGACCAATGGTCTTGTCCAGATCCTATCCTAACCAGTCCAGACCAATGCTCTTGTCCATCCTATCCTAACCTGTCCGAACCAATGGTGCTTGCAGTGCAAACTAGAGGCCTAAAGCAACTTCGCGACTCTAACCTGGGGGCTTACGCCCCTAGACCCCCATTTGCTTGTCCCCACATGAGTGGTGTATCGAGACCAATTGTCTAGTCCGACCCCTACCCTAACCAGTCCAGACCAATGGTGCTTGCACTGCAAAGGAAGGGCCTTAATCCGCTTCGCAGCTCTAACCTGGGGGTTAATGCCCCCAGACCCCCCTTGTTTCTCACTACATCGTTCTTCTTCTCAACACCATACCCTAACCTTTGAAAATATATATTGCCTTATATCAATAACATAAACAAAACTTGTAACATCCATGCTTTGCATTGTAACTTCCGTGCAGTCCCCTACTTCTTTACCAGAGTCGACTGTATAATCATGTCACTGAATGTTTGTTTAGTTTATTTTCAGTTTCTGTTTATTTTCTTTTTTATAAAATTCCATGGTGGGGGTTCTAACCTCCAGTACACCCCCCCGCCCTCCCACCCGGCTAAGCCCTGTTTGTATGAACACATAACTTGGAGTGACGAGTTAGAATTATCTCATACTGCAGTTGCTTCTGAATTCCGATCTTCTTCATCTAATAATTTCGTTACAACAGTCTTAACCTTATAAAATTTGAACTTATATTCGTCAGCCGAAATTTATTTCTTTGTCTAACTCGTCATCCCTAACCTTCACGTTGTCAATCATATTATCGGTAGTGAATTATTGAAGATGAGTATCCATACCTGTTAATTAATGATATTTCGCTTCTAAAAGATCCATATGTGCACTAATACTTTCCGTGCCTTTCTCCAGCATCTGTAGTAACGCTCGTCGAGCTCATTGTAGCAGTGGCGTATACTGAGGGCTACCAAGGCTATCGGTGAAGCCCAAACCTCAATTGAGAACGATGGAAATCTAAAGCACATTATAACGTAAGCATCTGACACATTGTTCCATTTACAAAACTTCAAAGCAATGAGAAAAAACGTCGCACGTATTTCTGAGAGCAAGGCATTGGAGACTGATACTGCAACCCTGGCTCTGCGTCCCTCTCCCCTCGATCCCCCACGCACGGCTTGTTGATGTATACTCGACAGGCGCGGCGACCGGGGAGTGAGTGTGCTAGGCTTCGATCTATAACATCGCATATATTATTTTATACTCCCTCACTTCATACTCATAGATAACAGAGCGCTGGTATTTCACTCCCGTTTACTTCTACATCCTTGAAGGAAGACACTGCAGGGCTGCTGTTATAGGAGTAATATAGTTTTCTTTTTATAGGTAGATCGGCTAAAATGAAATGCAATTTTTCAGGTTTAGTTTTCTCTTTTGCTGGTTGAAATCGAACCCGTGATTATGGGTCGGATACCACCACTGATCTCCCGAGGAAGCTAATAAACCAGTGAACGATGCGTACGACCTCTGGTAATGCTGTAAAATTCAAAAAATGTATTTTATAATATTATTAATAATAAATTGTGATGGCATCTGCGTAGATTTGGTGGCGACCTAATGAGGATGAAATGAATGGCGAAGACGGCATAAATATCCAGTCCTCAAACGAAGGGAATTAACAGTACGGTACGTCGGGCAAGTTGGCCGTGCGGTTAGGGGCGCGCAGCTGTGGACTTGCATCCGGGAGATGGTGGGTTCGAACCCCACTGTCGGCAGCCCTGGAAATGTTTTTCCGTGGGTTCCCATTTTCACACCAGGCAAATGCTGGGGCTGTACCTTAATTAAGGCTACGGTCGCTTCCTTCTCATTCATAGGCCTTTCCTATCCCATCATCGCCATAAGTCGGTGCGACGTAAAGCAAAAAAAAAAAAAAAAAAAAAAAAACTGTACGGTATGAGGGGGTTGATTCTGAGAACTGAAACGGGGCCATCGGACCAAAGGTAAGCATTCTATCCACTTAGCTACAAAGCCGGACTTTAATTTGCTAAATCTTAGGCTACCATCTCCAGTGATCAGGTGTTATTTGCAGTAGCAGAGACCAGGGCAGTAACATGTGAAGCAGCGTTGACAACAAAGCAGGCTACTCCGATGGCTCAGAACGCTCAGGGCCTGACATTCACTAAACCAACTATCTAAAAGGGGTAACCTAAGTCTACTGGGTCTTGGACTCAGCTTACGCCACTGCATTGTAGATCTTGGTTATTGATCGTCGTAATACAGCTCTTGATTTCTTCGTCCATGCTTGAGATACTACTTATGACAGTGTTTCTATAATAATATGACACTCTAATATCCTGTCACGGGTACAATTCCTCAGTAGTCGAACACATTTATTTTTACACACACATATGGAAGACATCTTGTGAGAGATGGCTGGTAAATAATGTAACAGGTATTTTATAACCAGTACGCGTTAGTAACGATACAGCATGTAACGATTACTGCAGATATCCAGTTACTGAAATACTCGGGAGTACTGGTGTGTACTCGGCTAAGGCGCGGCCGTACTCGCTACCAGTAACTGCGTCCGGTAATTAACCAGTAGTTTACAAACAAGCATTATACTCAGTTATTGAGATAACAGCGGCTCGGCAATACTCGTGTTAACGAGCGCACCGCGCGGCCGTACTCGCTACCAGTAACTGCCTCCAGTAACCAGCATTTTACTAACCGATATAGAGTCCTTAATGCGTATTTTTAGCATTACAGAAGTTATGAAGAGGACAGAGTCGAGTTCTTTATGGCTATATTTTTCTATCATAGATAGCGAGTTTGTGAAGTGCGATATGTGTGGGGAGAAGTGCTCAATAAGTTATTTAAAGCTAGCAATTTACATTATTCTTTAATTATAAAAGAGGTTTTTTGTTTTGTTTTGTGCTACGTTTCTCATGTTCGCATGTTCCTTTTAAGCATTTGGCGTGGCATTTATTTATTTATTCTTGTATTATGTAGAGTTATTTTTATTTATTTTTCGTTATTTTTTAAACTGATCGGCTTTAAGTAATTTTCTGTGGGCTAACTATATGCCGGTAAAGTGAATTTTGCCGCGAAGTGTTATTGGCGTACCAAGCGACCGCTGCCCAGTCCGAAGAACTATAGACAAATACTTTAATACACCAATCCCGGACAGCGAGAAAGCCGATAGTGCAACTACCTTCATGGCTTGGTGAGACCAACTCTTAAATAACATATTATTCTTGGCGCACTGCCGTGTACTAGTGGACCCGTGCGCTGCTCCACAGAATTCCTTATAAATAGGACAGATAACTCATCTTGATATGCCTGTCGAAGTCATATTTTTTCCTGCTCATTTCAATAATTTTATGAACATTTAATAGCGATAATATAGTTTATGGATTTCCCAAAAATAAAAAAATGTGTTTATTTTTTAAGAAGATTCCAAATACCAATTTTAACGTCATAATATGTTTACCATACCGATTGGGAACGAACTGTGACTTAAACGCCGTTCAGAGTGTCGCAGTTCGTCTCTGCTACCCCAAAGACTATGAATTTGTCACTAATATAGTCATTTTCGGATTTTTAAGTTTCACCCCCTTCTTTAGGGGTGCTAGGGGTTTCTTGCCCCTACAGTAATTTTTCCAGATAAAAGCAGAAATAATTTTTAAGGAAAACATCATAATCTTCACATACTGTTGGGGAGGCAAACCCGTTGATCGGACTTGTCTTGCGGTTTGCTTCTCTTCCCCTATTTTATTATTCACCCCTAAGTGCCGAACTACCGATCAGATTTCGTTCACCGAGCTCGATAGCTGCAGTCGCTTAAGTGCGGCCAGTATCCAGTATTCGGGAGATAGTAGGTTCGAACCCCACTGTCGGCAGCCCTGAAAATGGTTTTCCGTGGTTTCCCATTTTCACACCAGGCAAATGCTGGAGCTGTACCTTAATTAAGGCCACGGCCGTTTCCTTCCCACTCCTAGCCATTTCCTGTCCCATCGTCGCCATAAGACCTATCTGTGTCGGTGCGACGTAAAGCAACTTAAAAAAAAAAAAAAAAGATTTCGTTCAAACCACTTCATAATCCCCCTCAGATGTAATAAGAACAAACTGTAAAAATTTCAGCGAAATCGGTCCAGTAGTTTTTGAGTCTATTACCTTCAAACATACCAACATCCAATTATATATATATATATATATAGAAGATAAGTGTTTGTCACTAAATAATCTTACATTGCACTTATATTCCGAGGAGGCCGGGGTGAGTGGCTCAGACCGTTGAGGCGCTGGCCTTGTGACCCTAGCTTGGCAGGTTCGATCCTGTCTTAGTCCAGTGGTATTTGAAGGTGCTCAAATACGTCAACCTCGTGTCTGTAGATTTACTGGCACGTAAGAAAACTCCTAAGGGACTAAATTCTGGCACCTCAGCGTCTCCGAAAACCGTAAAAAAAATTATGCAGCAACATAATGGCATGGGAACTGATGAGGACCGCAAGCATTAAAACAAAGTAACGACCTCGCATCTCTGTTGAGGTTACATCGATGCCCTTTATATTAAGATATCAATCAAATTACTGAAATGTTAGTAGGACGTAAAACCAATAATATTAACAAATTAAGAACTCTAGTACACTCAAACTTGGGGGTCCACATTGTTAAATAGTACCATAAATTTCACAGTTGAAAACTTGCAGGCCTCTGGCGTTATGGTTATCGCGGTAGTTTTGAAATTGAAGATTGAAAGCCATGAGTTTCGAATCCGGTCAGCTTTTTCTTTTACCGTAAGAAAATAATATTTGTCTCTACGTCCCACGAACTACTGTACTTTTACGGTTTTCGGAGACGCCGAGGTGCTGGAATTTAGTCCCGCAGGAATTCGTTTACATACCAGTAAATCTACCTACACTAGGCCGACGTATTTGAGCACCTTCAAATACCACCGGATTGAACCAGGATGGAACCTGCCAAATACGGATCAGAAGGCCGGTGCCTCAACCGCCTGAGCCACTCAGCCCGGCGTAAGAACGGTACGGTAAGTCTTCATGCATACATTTCTGGAAGAGATTTTAGGAAATTCTGAACACTTCTTCCTTGTCAGGAACATCGTAGTTCACTCACGTAACCCGATATGTATTACATATATAAATATCGATTACGTATTTCTGTCTTCAGAGGTAAAACAAAAAATTCAGAGTACAGCAAAAGCGAGATAGCAGCGTGAGATGAGTTCCCCTGTAGAGTTTGGGAAGATCAGCCGTACAGAAGAAGAAGAAGAAGAAGAAGAAGAAGAAGAAGAAGAAGAATAAGAAGTCAAAATAATGGACCAAAACTCCAGTTCCTTAATTACAGCTTCTCTTTCCCGAAATCCCAATAAATCACGGATGTCGTTAAGTTATCTGCCTCCTTTAGCGCTTCGTGGCCCTTCTCTTTCTTTTGATGACACCTGCATTCTTCGAAGTGGAACCTATTTCAAGGACAACCTGTATATGGTGTCAAGAAACAATAATTGGTAGAGAATCTGTCACCTGGGTGGAGATCAGTGGTAAATGAAATGTTCCGAATAGGACTTATTAATGTACAAACTCAGTCAGTAATTCCCGTTTCTTGATACGTGATGATGCTAGCTTCAGTTGAAGAGCTAACGAATGATAGTGAATAGACTTGGCTTGTGGCCTATATAGGAATTGTCCCTTCATTTGCCAGAGAAACCACAGTAAACCATTCTCAAGACAGCCGACGGTGGGTTTCGAACGCGCGCACCTCCCACGCGGTTCCTCACATCAACGAATGAATGAATGAATCAATCAATGAATGAATAAATGCATAAATGAATGAGCAGGATGTACGGAATGCCAGTTCAGCATAGGACGAGGTGATGGTAGTGATGATTAGAAAGTACAACTGGGCAATCATCCACTAATAACACTAATCAGAGAGGGGTCCGACACTTGAAGGTATCGGCCAAAGAAGGACGAGGACTTCAAAGACAAGACTCCCTATGATTCTCACACCTGATACCGTCGAGGTTGAAAGAAAACAAGAGTTGACCAAGAGAGGTCGGATAGGACAGGTGAATGTGAAGACCCTGGTACAAGAAAGTGGAAGCAATGATAGGACTCAGCTGAGGGCCCAGCTCACAAGTTGAGAGCCCCTTGGACCTCTCACAACAGGACTACAAGCCACAGGTAGAGTGAGCAATGTCAAACAATGCTTGCAGAACACTAGCCAGAACAAATGTGAAGAGATTGCGCCGCCATCTTGAGGTACTGAACTGCCGTGCTGCGCGGCTAACAACTGTTGTAGCATATCGTGTGAGGCGTCTCGGTGTCTCCAAAAACCGTGAAAGTAGTCAGTGGGACGTGAAAACTATAAAATTAAGTACTGTTTTCATTTTACGGCGCCCACTGCTTCCTCTTAAGTGTATTTGTGAATTTGCTGTTTTAAAATACGAGTTCTGCTATACATACAGGAACTGAACAATAAACTAAATAAACATTCAGAGACATGATTGTAGAAGCAACAATTCTGTAATTGACTTGTGTCAGTGTATTAGAAGTAAAGACATTATTTATCATTTGACAGTCCAGCTCCATGACTAAATGGTTAGCGCGCTGGCCTTTGGTCCAGTGGGTCCTGGGTTCGATTTCCGACCGGGTCGAAGATTTTAACCTCCATTGGTTTATTCCGATGGTTCGGGTGCTGGGTATGTATGCCGTCTTCATCATTAGAATTCATCACAGGTAGGACCCAATCCTCGCCTATACGGCGTCAACTCGAAAGACCTGCACCAGGCCTCTCCGGAGGTCACACGCAAAGCATCCCATGTTGACATCTTGTTGTAGTTCTCTGCCAGCACAATTGCCGCCTTGATAACTTCCGTGGAGAGTTTTCGGGGCTCCTTAAAAGGCCGGGGCCTAACGTTACGCCCCTGGTGAAAGTATAATACTCTACTATGAACCAGTGTGCCGTCTGTCGGAGCAGACAATTTCCATCACTAGAGTTTTAATTTCAGATTTGAATTCAATTTGCAACAGAGGTTTAAAAGATTTAACACCGGTTGGCCGTGCGGTTAGGGGCGCGCAGCTGTGATCTTGCATCCGGGAGATAGTGGGTTGGAACCCCACTGTCGGCAGTCCTGAAAATGGTTTTCCGTGGTTTCCCATGTTGACACCAGGCAAATGCTGGGGCTGTATCTTAATTAAGGCCACGGCCGCTTCCTTCACAGTCCTAGCCCTTTCCTATCCCATCGCCGCCATAAGACCTATCTGTGTTTCTGTGACGTAAAGCAAATCATAAAAAATCTAAGTTTCTTCCACGGCTTCAAAAAAAGTTTTTTTTTAGGGAATCCGTGGCTTTCTATCCACTTTTACATATTTGGAATTTAAAAAATTGTCCAGCACACCGCCTACAGAGGTATTTGACCTCTTTCTTCGCATAGAAGTCGTGGAAGGAGTAATTGCTGCCTCACTATTACTTCTTGTCGATTCACTTGATGTTGTCCTCGCCTTATCAGGATGTCTTTTCAAGACTTCGATCAGCAGTTTTTCCTTGATCGCACTCATTGAACTCACATGAAACTCTTGGCCGGAGGACTAAATGGACCCACGTTAACATAATATCCAAGGTCAACTGAACTGAACTTTAGACGTGCCAGCCCCGTGGTAGCCCCTCTCGGTACTTCCAGGAAGGGGCTGGCTCCCAGCCGGCCTTTCCGTGTATTGTTCTCATCGGCCGGCTTACCTGTGAGATTCAACGGAAATGTTCTGCCTCTAGTTACCTCGCGAAAATTCTGGCTCAAATCACTTGAGCTATAAAAAAGGGAGGCTAGCCGCGGACAGTCAGTCAGAGTTGGACTCCGTCAGTGTGACACTCAGTGAGTGGCTGGGCTGACCGAGGTCTGAACGAGGAGCTGTTGTTGTGGTGTCGGAGAGGGGACTGTGTGTTTGTGTATTTCTGTGGACTGAGGCTCGCTATCGTGTCTGTTAATGTTCGCTGTTGTGAGTATCGTCCTGCTGTTGAGCTGGTTGACTGTCTGTGGAATCGAACCAACGAACAGTCGTCGTGTGTTTAGATCGCGCGGTCTACACACAGCGGCTGTATGAGGTGATTGGACTTGGGGAAGTGAAAGTAAATATTAAGCGTCCCCAGGTAGAGCAACAGGTTGGACCACCTACTGTGCCGTAAGGACGAGGGACTTGTGGCTAGACTTGTAATTAGATAAGTGTGGCCATTCATGGTTAATTATAATTGTGTATATATATATATATATATATATGTGCTTGAGAGTGTGTGTGTGCATTTTTTGGATCATCCTGAAATAAATTAGAGTAATGAAACGGACGGAGTTTTATTCATAAGAGTACGATGCATGTTTCTATTAACAATCCTTGTGGCTATCTGTAAATGAAGGCATATTGCGAGAGGCATGTACCTGTTCATATCAGCTTCCCGTGATTGAAGCACTATGAGTTCTAACATCGGAATAAAGCGTTTCCCGAGCTATGACCATATAGCATACGTGTTTCCTGAAAGTTTGGCCGTATTGTTACCGAGCTAAAGGCTGACGCACCTATCAGCTTGCATTTGGGAGATAGTGGGCTCGAGTGTGAATATGGTTGTTTATTGCAATGTGTTCCTGTTTATAATTTACTTATACTTTACTCACTTTAGTTTATATAGTTAGTGATACTTTAATTGCTTTAGTTTTACTTTAGGTTGTAAAGATTTCATATGTTTAAATTTTATGTAAAATTTATATTGTATATACATGAAGTGGTTAAGTGTAAGAAAGGGCCGGGAGCCCTAACTTCGCCAAAATAAAGACGCTTTAATAATAATAATAATAATAATAATAATAATAATAATAATAATAATAATAATAATAATAATAATAATAATAATAATAATAATAATAATAATAATAATAATAACCCCACTGTCGGGAGCCCTGAATATGGTCATCTGACGTTTCCGATTTTCACACCAGGCAAATGCTGGGGCTGTATCTCAATTAAGGCCACGGCTGTTTCCTTCCCTATCCCATGGTCACCATAAGAGTTATCTGAATCGGTGCGACGTAAAGTAACTGGTAAAAAAATACTAAAAATGCCAAAGTTGTCCTCGTTTTTTTTCCTTCAGAATTACGGTAGCTCTAGTGCAGCTATAGTGAACCACGTTCATCGCTGGGTCAATTTCCCGCTGAAAGAAGTTCTTCTCTCGGCCCGATGGAGAGACAAGCTTGCTCTCAAGGTCAGCCTTCTCCGAGCGCGGTCATGTGCGCTAAGGTGTAAATAAGGTGTAGAAGACAAATGAAATGAAATGGCGTATGGCTTTTAGTGCCGGGAGATCCCAGGACGGGTGCGGCTCGCCAGGTGCAGGTCTTTTGATTTGACGCCAGTAGGCGACCTGCGCGTCCTGATGAGGATGAAATGATGATGAAGACAACACATACACCCAGCCCCAGTGCCAGGGAAATTAACCAATGATGGTTAAAATTCCCGACCCTGCCGGGAATCGAACCCGGAACCCCTGTGACCAAAGGCCAGCACGTTAACCAGTTAGCCATGAAGCCCGACAGAAGACAAATCATAAGTCAATGGTGATTGTTATAACAGAGTTCAAACCGTGTCAGAGGTCACTTGTCTAAGATACACACGAAGGCATGGAAGAAAGTTAGGATTACAATAAGACCCGAACAGGAAACAGATCATCCGTTCACCGTTACTTAACATCTGTTCCTTTCACTAGACATGGCATCTCTCTCCCTTTCTAAAACATCTCTAAACAAACGAGCTACAAACTGAGAGAACTCGCCGAACTGAATTCATTTTCTGACGGTCATCAGTCATCCAAGCGCACCAACCGACCTTATGAGCGCACATTTTCACACCATTACTAGCATCACTCATACCTCAGACACCTTCATACTGTCAAAACCAAGGATGAGGTCAATGAAAGTCACATCCCATACAGTGCACTAGGTATCCCCAGCAAAGCAGTCAGATCCAGGAATGAACTGGTCGGGAAATGAACCCGGGAATAGACAGACTGGCTACCCTGAGACCACGGGGCCAGCTGTAACATAAGACGCAAAGTATTTTATGAACATTGCTAAGGCCAAGGAACTTAATATAGTTCATGCAATTGCCATTTTGAAACTCTAGTTAAACATAACCTGTAATTAAATTTCGTTTTAGTTCGGTGTTAACTCACTTTTTTGTAATTATCATTAACGTGTTTTAGTGCATCTTTGGCCCACAGTCACGAGTTTCCGACCAACACGTTGTTCATATTGTTTATATGCATATATTTTGTGTGCCAAAGTCGATAAAATGCAAAATATAGGCTACGGACAGTTCTAAATTTATATATCCAGCATTGCAAAAATATTATAAAAATGAACGTTATTTTTTTAAAAGCTCGAATAACTTTCGTACACGGAAACAATGAATGCATTCTGCGGGTGGTCGGCGAGTACCGAAAGTTTGGTGACCGATTACATGATTTTGCCACAATATCAAAATGTAGAGAAGACACTTTATAATGTCGATTACCGGGCGAGTTGGCCGTGCGGTTAGGGGCGCACAGCCCTGACCTTGCATCCGTTTTCACACCAGGAAAATGCTGGCGCTGTACCTTAATTAAGGTCACGGCCCCTTTCTTCCCCCTCCTAGGCCCTTCCTATCCCATCGTCGCCGTAAGACCTATCTGTGTCGTGCGACGTTCAGCAAAATAGTAAAAAAACAAACACCAAAAAAAGAACAAGTCCATTATACTATGTTGAAATACTAGAGATTAAGGGTACTTAAATGCAGGAGATATGTGTCAGACATGTACCGTACGGTGCGGATTTCCTGTTAGTTCAAGAAATAAGAGAGAATTGGTCACACTAATTATTTATTATTAGTGCCGCGCCGAGTGGCTCAGACGGTTGAGGCCTGACCTTCTGACCCCAACTTGGCTCAGTCCGCTGGTATTTGAAGATGCTCAAATACGTCAGCCTACTGTCGGTGGATTTACTGGCACATTAAAGAACTGCGGGTCAAAATTCCGGCACCTCGGCGTCTAAAGTAGTTAGTGGGACGTAAAGCCAATGACATTGTTATTATTGTTATGCTCGTCGACAACATCATAATCTTTGTTATTTGATGGTGCTTCTCTTCTTCGTACTTAGCCATTTTAAACGCCGCGGCGTCGTTTGGCGCGGAGGATTCTACTTCAACAAACTGACGATGTGTAGCGCTGCTCAATAATTACGAGAGCTCTAAACTCGGCTGGTCGCTTCTCTTCAAGTAGAAGCAGGCCGTCACGTCGAAGCTATTAACAAGGGAGGGAGGTTCGGACGGACTGTCATCTGTCGGAAGAAGCAGGGAACAATATCAAGATTATCAGTGAATATTTCGGCATGATGGTCCTCTTACATGAATTTTGCTTCCCTGATGGTTCAGTCTTACTTTGTGTTTCGCCGTCTCTGGCATTCCCACTTGTTTCTTCTATCTTGAATATTTTCTTCTTTTCTGGCTCTTCACCTGCCTCTGAACTCCTTGATTTGTAGTCTAAAATCTCTCTCTGCAACGTCTTCTTTTACTTCAATCTTGGTCAAGTCAATTCCTACTTTTCGAACCATTTTGACTCAACTTTTTGTTGTCTGATTCTGAAGAACTCTAAGATTAGTTTCGTCGGCTTTTTCCTGTCTGTCCTCATTCATTGTCCATACAACACTCTTCCTGGTAAGTTCTGACACAATTATTTTTTGGGTCTTAAGTCCCCTCTCCGCATTTCTCATCTTCGGATTTTCTGTACCACAAATGCACGGTGTCACAAAATTTAAGTTTTCCAAAAGTAAATGCCACCTTTTTCAGACTTCACTGGATTTCGGTATAAATCGCAAATCTCGCTTGACATTACTGCTGAACACATAATTTACCATCTCAAATTTCATCCTGAAGTGAATGTTATTATTATTATTATTATTATTATTATTATTAATAATGTGATATTTGACTTTATCACGCTCACGACTATTTATCGTTATCATTATTGTAACTTTTACCATCCCGAACATTATTTCATTGATTTTCATGACAATATTTAAAACTTCCCTATTACATTTTTCTAGAGAAATTTAAACGTATTTTAAAGTTTCGCGCACTGACATAAATAATTGATACTTCGCCTCACTATTCAAATACACTTAATTTTTACACACGCCACATAGTAATTTAACGGGACAACCATTTACATTCTGACTACAAAACATGATGTGTAGATAAGACAGACCTGTGACTGCGTCGTAAAGGCTATATTTAAGATTAAATTTAGAATAGTTGATAATTTTTAGTAAGAAATTTTGGAGTTAATCTTGGCTCCATTTTTGGCCAGCTCGCCTCAAACTTAACCCTTCATATTTGGAGAGTACATTTTTCTCTTATTATAACTTATGATTACACAGATTCTACACTTTAATTGATCTAACACACGTAAATAATAACTTATTCTAGACACACACAATATGGACGATTGCCCCATTTTGTGTCGAGGACGTAACTCTCGTCTGTGAGAACCTTCAACTCCCCTTACGGCAGGTGTTTAAAAGATATGAAACCCGAAGGTTATCTCTGCTAGTCTACAACTCCCTTTACAGATTACAAAAATACACCGTCTCACAGTAATTCATGAAAGCTATCTATGAATTCGCTGTTTCCATTTGAGAAGTTCAGGAAGCCTACACTAATTCAATTAATACTTTTCTCTTGCAATTTACCACTTGATAAAAAATAATCTCGAGCCAACTAACTGTGTACATCTGACAAGTTTATTGAAGGAACATTTCAAGACCTCTACTTGCTGTTGTCGCCACGCGAGTACGTGCTGTCCTGAGGTGGGGTATTTTAACACTTCCTAGGGACGCCTTACTTGTCGTCATGTATTGTGGTGTAATCATACAATTTGATAACCACTGAACCGATTTCTTCGAGACTTACCTCAAAAAATTCCACCTAATTTTCAAGTCATGATGGTGTTGTTTGCTGATTTTTCCAGTTCCTTTAACGGGCGTAATTAATTTCGTGCAGGTGATTTCGCGCGCATTTTGATGGCGTGACCTTGACACGCGCTTCCCTAACGCACAACATAGATGCCAATTTCTCTCCAGGCCTAATTAAACACGTTTCCACCCTGTGGACTTTAGCTTCACTAAATATTTCTTACAATTCTTAATATCTTGTTTCTTTGTTAATGATAGTGCCGAAATCTCTAGCAATGAGGGTTATTATCTAGAAGCTCATTATTAATTACCCGAGGTCAGCCGAAGTGTTCCGACCTCGCCCGAATGGGTGGGCCGCTTGCTCCCCACGGTGAGTTCTCATGTCACGGAACGTGAGATAAGCTTGCAATAAAGAATTACGGTTGCACTCGTAGTTGCATCTTGTAATTGTAAAATAATAGTTGCAATATTTAGCAAGGTAGAATTATGGGTTCATTATATCCAATACAGTCCACCGGACTGAAAGGGGATTGAGCACGCTAACTTTAGCTCAGAGGACAGGCCTTCAGCCCTAAAAAACAGACAAAGAATGTTGAACTGAACCTACTTTGGAATTTGTAAACCTAATGAAATATGAAGCATATTTGAAGCAAATAGACAAAATAATTATACTTTTATTTACAGGAATATGAATTGAGGAATGGTGTCCTATGGGTCACTTCTATAACGAAAGCAACGAGAAATACCTCAAGTTACTTTTCATAATTTCATGGTAATGAAGAAACTATTAAAATTGTCCGACTCGTTGGCTGAATGGTCAGCGTACTGGCCTTCGGTTCAGAAGGTCCCGGGTTCGATTCCCGGCCGGGTCGGGGATTTTAATCGCTTCTGATTAATTCTTCTGGCTCGGGGACTGGGTGTATATGTCCGTCCCAACACTCTCCTCATCATATTCAGACAACACACTACACTACCAACCACTACAGAAACACGCAATAGTGCTTACATCCCTCCATAGAGGGTTGGCGTCAGGAAGGGCATCCGGCCGTAAAAACAGGGCCAAATCCACATGTGCGACGCAGTTCGCACCCGCGACCCCCCAGGTGTGGGAAAAAGCGGCAGGAAAAGAAGAAGAAGAAGAAGAAGAAGAAGAAACTATTAAAATTACTTCCATCTCGAGGACAAAGATAATGAAATCGTTCCACTCAGTTACTTGCCTAGTTTTACGTAATAAAACACAAAACTCTCATCGATGTAGCCAAGATTTATGTTGTATGCGGATACAGTATATGCATTCCGTAATTAAGTGGAGTCTCTTTCTCTTGACTGCCAATTTATTTCCTGTTTGTTGTCGTAATGCGCTCCGTCAGTTGCTTTCATAATGTGCAATACTACGTGATTTAAGTTGTTGATTTTGCACCCAGCGAAGTGAAAATAAAAATTATAAGGTGGACTCTTTGCTTCCAACGTGAAATATCCATGAAGTAAATAAAACTAAAGAAAGTGGTTTGTGATTTTCTGTGTAGAGAATTCGTGAGTCATTTGTGACATGTAAGAATGACATTAGTGAAGTTATAGGAGGACAGCAGTGGCTACTCATCGCTGGGTTGCATGGTTCAAATCCCTGTCACTCGATGTGACATTTGTGCTGGACAAAATGGAGGCGTGGCCGGTTTTTCTCCGGGTAATAATTTTTAATTGCACCAATACTGTGCAATATCATTTCATTCCATCTGTCAATCATTAATCATTGCCCCAGAGGAGTACGACAGTGTTCGACAGCCGGCACAGTTCCTATCCTCGCCGCTAGAGTCATTCCATTCCTGACCCGGTCACTGGGCTTTTATAAGAGGCCGGCATTATGCTAGCTACGAACACGTGTATAAAATACTGTGTGTACTACCGACGGAACTCTTAGTGATACTTCGGCTCCCTAGTAGGACGCGGTTGTCTTCCAGCCAACCACTACATCAAAATTGAATGGCATCTGGCGGCACAATAGCAAAACATTTTGAATAATATAATTATTTGTAAAGCAAGGCAAAGAAAAATGAGTGAAAAGGGATCGCACTGGTACACGGAAAAGCTGAGCTTAGAAGACGAGCAGTGCTGTAGAGTCTCATCAAGTTCCGCAGCTTGTCCCTGTTACCCGATTATAACGTATTGCAACTTCCTCGGAGTAAAGTTTACAGAAGATGACCGGAGAACTGTTCCTGGAGTCTCCTGTCTCCTTCTCAGACAAGGCCGGACACATGGAGAAACGTAGCTCTCTAGTGACGGGAAGATCCGTTGCCTAGCAACACGAGTATTATTAATGCAACAATTACTATTGTACTGCTACTGAAGAAATGAAGTCAATAAGTGGATTTCGAAACACAAAATTAAAACAACAGCAATGCAGCTTCAGTAAGCAAAAACCGGGTACAACCTGAGACATATCTTACACCAAATCATTCGGAAAGGGGACTCTGTGCAGTGATAGAAAAAAAAAACAAGATTTTAATGAACGTAGGTTTTCGTGACTCATTTTATTAACATAAAGAAATAAATGAACTGGATTAAAGCCACTAAATACACATTTATTCAGTAATAAAGCCAAGCTTTCAGCCAAATTGCATTGGCCTTCATCAGGGAATGTGGAGTTTTGCCTCCGACAGTGAGCAAAGAAATTCTCCGAAGGAACGTGGAAGTCATGCCGTACTATCCACGACCTACCCCACTAACTGCACTCAAGGATCGTGGCGCTGTGCTGTGGTGGTTGAGAGGGAAGTTACTGATTCACAGCCCTCTGTCGACATTTGAGTGCGTCTCGCTGTATGCATGTATTTCTGCAGTACAGGTCTCCATGTATTTGATAACTTGAAGCCGTCTTCCCTGTTGATGTTATTTGCGCGCAGCTCTATCTCTATGGCTTACCTCACAAGACGACCATAGAAGTCTTTTACATGCGCGATGACCTTCGCCTGCTCAAAGAAGATTTCATGGATTTCATGGAAGTGGCTCGGTCGTTGTTTAGTACGTATCACGTGCACACTTACTACTGCTGCTAGTGGAAGTGGCTCGGTCGTTGTTTAGTACACACTTACTACTGCTGCTGCTAGAAGTGGCTCGGTCGTTGTTTAGTGCACACTTACTACTGCTGCTAGTGGAAGTGGCTCGGTCGTTGTTTAGTACACACTTACTACTGCTCCTAGTGAAAGTGGCTCGGTCGTTGTTTAGTGCACACTTACTACTGCTCCTAGTGGAAGTGGCTCGGTCGTTGTTTGGTGCACACTTACTACTGCTGCTAGTGGAAGTGGCTCGGTCGTTGTTTAGTATACACTTACTACTGCTCCTGCTAGAAGTGGCTCGGTCGTTGTTTGGTGCACACTTACTACTGCTGCTAGTGGAAGTGGCTCGGTCGTTGTTTAGTATACACTTACTACTGCTCCTGCTAGAAGTGGCTCGGTCGTTGTTTGGTACACACTTACTACTGCTCCTAGTGGCTCGGTCGTTGTTTAGTGCACACTTACTACTGCTCCTAGTGGAAGTGGCTCGGTCGTTGTTTAGTGCACACTTACTACTGCTGCTAGTGGAAGTGGCTCGGTCGTTGTTTAGTACACACTTACTACTGCTCCTAGTGAAAGTGGCTCGGTCGTTGTTTAGTGCACACTTACTACTGCTGCTAGTGGAAGTGGCTCGGTCGTTGTTTAGTGCACACTTACTACTGCTCCTAGTGGAAGTGGCTCGGTCGTTGTTTAGTGCACACTTACTACTGCTCCTAGTGGCTCGGTCGTTGTTTAGTGCACACTTACTACTGCTCCTAGTGGAAGTGGGTCGGTCGTTGTTTAGTGCACACTTACTACTGCTGCTAGTGGAAGTGGCTCGGTCGTTGTTTAGTACACACTTACTACTGCTCCTAGTGGAAGTGGGTCGGTCGTTGTTTGGTACACACTTACTACTGCTCCTAGTGGAAGTGGCTCGGTCGTTGTTTAGTGCACACTTACTACTGCTCCTGCTAGAAGTGGCTCGGTCGTTGTTTAGTACACACTTACTACTGCTCCTGCTAGAAGTGGCTCGGTCGTTGTTTAGTACACACTTACTACTGCTCCTGCTAGAAGTGGCTCGGTCGTTGTTTAGTACACACTTACTACTGCTCCTAGTGGAAGTGGCTCGGTCGTTGTTTAGTGCACACTTACTACTGCTCCTAGTGGAAGTGGCTCGGTCGTTGTTTAGTACACACTTACTACTGCTCCTAGTGGAGGTGGCTCGGTCGTTGTTTAGTACACACTTACTACTGCTCCTGCTAGAAGTGGCTCGGTCGTTGTTTAGTGCACACTTACTACTGCTCCTGCTAGAAGTGGCTCGGTCGTTGTTTAGTGCACACTTACTACTGCTCCTAGTGGAAGTAGCTCGGTCGTTGTTTAGTGCACACTTACTACTGCTCCTAGTGGAAGTGGCTCGGTCGTTGTTTAGTACACACTTACTACTGCTCCTGCTAGAAGTGGCTCGGTCGTTGTTTAGTACACACTTACTACTGCTCCTGCTAGAAGTGGCTCGGTCGTTGTTTAGTACACACTTACTACTGCTCCTGCTAGAAGTGGCTCGGTCGTTGTTTAGTACACACTTACTACTGCTCCTAGTGGAAGTAGCTCGGTCGTTGTTTAGTACACACTTACTACTGCTCCTGCTAGAAGTGGCTCGGTCGTTGTTTAGTACACACTTACAACTGCTCCTAGTGGAAGTAGCTCGGTCGTTGTTTAGTACACACTTACTACTGCTCCTAGCGGAAGTAGCTCGGTCGTTGTTTGGTACACACTTACTACTGCTCCTAGTGGAAGTAGCTCGGTCGTTGTTTGGTACACACTTACTACTGCTCCTAGTGGAAGTAGCTCGGTCGTTGTTTAGTACACACTTACTACTGCTCCTAGTGGAAGTAGCTCGGTCGTTGTTTAGTACACACTTACTACTGCTCCTAGTGGAAGTAGCTCGGTCGTTGTTTAGTACACACTTACTACTGCTCCTAGTGGAAGTGGGTCGGTCGTTGTTTAGTACACACTTACTACTGCTCGTAGTGGAAGTGGCTCGGTCGTTGTTTAGTACACACTTACTACTGCTCCTAGTGGAAGTGGCTCGGTCGTTGTTTAGTACACACTTACTACTGCTCCTAGTGGAAGTGGCTCGGTCGTTGTTTAGTACACACTTACTACTGCTCCTGCTAGAAGTGGCTCGGTCGTTGTTTAGTACACACTTACTACTGCTCCTAGTGGAAGTAGCTCGGTCGTTGTTTAGTACACACTTACTACTGCTCCTGCTAGAAGTAGCTCGGTCGTTGTTTAGTGCACACTTACTACTGCTCCTGCTAGAAGTGGCTCGGTCGTTGTTTAGTGCACACTTACTACTGCTCCTGCTAGAAGTGGCTCGGTCGTTGTTTAGTGCACACTTACTACTGCTCCTAGTGGAAGTGGCTCGGTCGTTGTTTAGTACACACTTACTACTGTTCCTAGTGGAAGTAGCTCGGTCGTTGTTTAGTACACACTTATTACTGCTCCTGCTAGAAGTGGCTCGGTCGTTGTTTAGTACACACTTACTACTGCTCCTAGTGGAAGTGGCTCGGTCGCTGTTTAGTACACACTTACTACTGCTCCTAGTGGAAGTGGCTCGGTCGTTGTTTAGTACACACTTACTACTGCTCCTGCTAGAAGTGGCTCGGTCGTTGTTTAGTACACACTTACTACTGCTGCTAGTGGAAGTGGCTCGGTCGTTGTTTAGTACACACTTACTACTGCTCCTGCTAGAAGTGGCTCGGTCGTTGTTTAGTACACACTTACTACTGCTCCTAGTGGAAGTGGCTCGGTCGTTGTTTAGTGCACACTTACTACTGCTCCTGCTAGAAGTGGCTCGGTCGTTGTTTAGTACACACTTACTACTGCTGCTAGTGGAAGTGGCTCGGTCGTTGTTTAGTACACACTTACTACTGCTCCTGCTAGAAGTGGCTCGGTCGTTGTTTAGTACACACTTACTACTGCTCCTAGTGGAAGTGGCTCGGTCGTTGTTTAGTACACACTTACTACTGCTCCTGCTAGAAGTGGCTCGGTCGTTGTTTAGTGCACACTTACTACTGCTCCTAGTGGAAGTGGCTCGGTCGTTGTTTAGTACACACTTACTACTGCTCCTGCTAGAAGTGGCTCGGTCGTTGTTTAGTACACACTTACTACTGCTCCTAGTGGAAGTGGCTCGGTCGTTGTTTAGTGCACACTTACTACTGCTCCTGCTAGAAGTGGCTCGGTCGTTGTTTAGTACACACTTACTACTGCTGCTAGTGGAAGTGGCTCGGTCGTTGTTTAGTACACACTTACTACTGCTCCTAGTGGAAGTGGCTCGGTCGTTGTTTAGTACACACTTACTACTGCTCCTGCTAGAAGTGGCTCGGTCGTTGTTTAGTACACACTTACTACTGCTCCTAGTGGAAGTGGCTCGGTCGTTTTTTAGTACGTATCACGTCCACACTTACTACTGCTCCTAGTGGAAGTGGCTCGGTCGTTGTTTAGTACACACTTACTACTGCTCCTAGTGGAAGTGGCTCGGTCGTTGTTTAGTACACACTTACTACTGCTCCTAGTGGAAGTAGCTCGGTCGTTGTTTAGTACACACTTACTACTGCTCCTGCTAGAAGTAGCTCGGTCGTTGTTTAGTGCACACTTACTACTGCTCCTGCTAGAAGTGGCTCGGTCGTTGTTTAGTGCACACTTACTACTGCTCCTGCTAGAAGTGGCTCGGTCGTTGTTTAGTGCACACTTACTACTGCTCCTAGTGGAAGTGGCTCGGTCGTTGTTTAGTACACACTTACTACTGTTCCTAGTGGAAGTAGCTCGGTCGTTGTTTAGTACAGACTTACTACTGCTCCTAGTGGAAGTGGCTCGGTCGTTGTTTAGTACACACTTACTACTGCTCCTGCTAGAAGTGGCTCGGTCGTTGTTTAGTACACACTTACTACTGCTCCTAGTGGAAGTGGCTCGGTCGTTGTTTAGTACACACTTACTACTGCTCCTAGTGGAAGTGGCTCGGTCGTTGTTTAGTGCACACTTACTACTGCTCCTGCTAGAAGTGGCTCGGTCGTTGTTTAGTACACACTTACTACTGCTCCTAGTGGAAGTAGCTCGGTCGTTGTTTAGTACACACTTACTACTGCTGCTAGTGGAAGTGGCTCGGTCGTTGTTTAGTACACACTTACTACTGCTCCTAGTGGAAGTGGCTCGGTCGTTGTTTAGTACAGACTTACTACTGCTCCTAGTGGAAGTGGCTCGGTCGTTGTTTAGTACACACTTACTACTGCTCCTGCTAGAAGTGGCTCGGTCGTTGTTTAGTACACACTTACTACTGCTCCTAGTGGAAGTGGCTCGGTCGTTGTTTAGTACACACTTACTACTGCTCCTAGTGGAAGTGGCTCGGTCGTTGTTTAGTGCACACTTACTACTGCTCCTGCTAGAAGTGGCTCGGTCGTTGTTTAGTACACACTTACTACTGCTCCTAGTGGAAGTGGCTCGGTCGTTGTTTAGTACACACTTACTACTGCTCCTAGTGGAAGTGGCTCGGTCGTTGTTTAGTACACACTTACTACTGCTGCTGCTAGAAGTGGCTCGGTCGTTGTTTAGTGCACACTTACTACTGCTCCTAGTGGAAGTGGCTCGGTCGTTGTTTAGTACACACTTACTACTGCTCCTGCTAGAAGTGGCTCGGTCGTTGTTTAGTACACACTTACTACTGCTCCTAGTGGAAGTAGCTCGGTCGTTGTTTAGTACACACTTACTACTGCTCCTGCTAGAAGTAGCTCGGTCGTTGTTTAGTGCACACTTACTACTGCTCCTGCTAGAAGTGGCTCGGTCGTTGTTTAGTGCACACTTACTACTGCTCCTGCTAGAAGTGGCTCGGTCGTTGTTTAGTGCACACTTACTACTGCTCCTAGTGGAAGTGGCTCGGTCGTTGTTTAGTACACACTTACTACTGTTCCTAGTGGAAGTAGCTCGGTCGTTGTTTAGTACAGACTTACTACTGCTCCTAGTGGAAGTGGCTCGGTCGTTGTTTAGTACACACTTACTACTGCTCCTGCTAGAAGTGGCTCGGTCGTTGTTTAGTACACACTTACTACTGCTCCTAGTGGAAGTGGCTCGGTCGTTGTTTAGTACACACTTACTACTGCTCCTAGTGGAAGTGGCTCGGTCGTTGTTTAGTGCACACTTACTACTGCTCCTGCTAGAAGTGGCTCGGTCGTTGTTTAGTACACACTTACTACTGCTCCTAGTGGAAGTAGCTCGGTCGTTGTTTAGTACACACTTACTACTGCTGCTAGTGGAAGTGGCTCGGTCGTTGTTTAGTACACACTTACTACTGCTCCTAGTGGAAGTGGCTCGGTCGTTGTTTAGTACAGACTTACTACTGCTCCTAGTGGAAGTGGCTCGGTCGTTGTTTAGTACACACTTACTACTGCTCCTGCTAGAAGTGGCTCGGTCGTTGTTTAGTACACACTTACTACTGCTCCTAGTGGAAGTGGCTCGGTCGTTGTTTAGTACACACTTACTACTGCTCCTAGTGGAAGTGGCTCGGTCGTTGTTTAGTGCACACTTACTACTGCTCCTGCTAGAAGTGGCTCGGTCGTTGTTTAGTACACACTTACTACTGCTCCTAGTGGAAGTAGCTCGGTCGTTGTTTAGTACACACTTACTACTGCTGCTAGTGGAAGTGGCTCGGTCGTTGTTTGGTACACACTTACTACTGCTCCTAGTGGAAGTGGCTCGGTCGTTGTTTAGTACACACTTACTACTGCTCCTAGTGGAAGTGGCTCGGTCGTTGTTTAGTGCACACTTACTACTGCTGCTGCTAGAAGTGGCTCGGTCTTTGTTTAGTACACACTTACTACTGCTCCTGCTAGAAGTGGCTCGGTCGTTGTTTAGTACACACTTACTACTGCTCCTGCTAGAAGTGGCTCGGTCGTTGTTTAGTACACACTTACTACTGCTCCTAGTGGAAGTGGCTCGGTCGTTGTTTAGTACACACTTACTACTGCTCCTAGTGGAAGTGGCTCGGTCGTTGTTTAGTGCACACTTACTACTGCTGCTGCTAGAAGTGGCTCGGTCGTTGTTTAGTACACACTTACTACTGCTCCTGCTAGAAGTGGCTCGGTCGTTGTTTAGTACACACTTACTACTGCTCCTAGTGGAAGTGGCTCGGTCGTTGTTTAGTACACACTTACTACTGCTCCTAGTGGAAGTGGCTCGGTCGTTGTTTAGTACACACTTACTACTGCTCCTAGTGGAAGTGGCTCGGTCGTTGTTTAGTACGTATCACGTGCACACTTACTACTGCTCCTAGTGGAAGTGGCTCGGTCGTTGTTTAGTACACACTTACTACTGCTCCTGCTAGAAGTGGCTCGGTCGTTGTTTAGTGCACACTTACTACTGCTCCTGCTAGAAGTAGCTCGGTCGTTGTTTAGTACACACTTACTACTGCTGCTAGTGGAAGTAGCTCGGTCGTTGTTTAGTGCACACTTACTACTGCTCCTGCTAGAAGTGGCTCGGTCGTTGTTTAGTACACACTTACTACTGCTCCTGCTAGAAGTGGCTCGGTCGTTGTTTAGTACACACTTACTACTGCTCCTGCTAGAAGTGGCTCGGTCGTTGTTTAGTACACACTTACTACTGCTCCTAGTGGAAGTGGCTCGGTCGTTGTTTAGTGCACACTTACTACTGCTGCTAGTGGAAGTGGCTCGGTCGTTGTTTGGTACACACTTACTACTGCTGCTAGTGGAAGTAGCTCGGTCGTTGTTTGGTACACACTTACTACTGCTGCTAGTGGAAGTAGCTCGGTCGTTGTTTAGTGCACACTTACTACTGCTGCTAGTGGAAGTAGCTCGGTCGTTGTTTGGTACACACTTACTACTGCTGCTAGTGGAAGTAGCTCGGTCGTTGTTTAGTACACACTTACTACTGCTGCTAGTGGAAGTAGCTCGGTCGTTGTTTAGTGCACACTTACTACTGCTGCTAGTGGAAGTAGCTCGGTCGTTGTTTGGTACACACTTACTACTGCTCCTAGTGGAAGTGGCTCGGTCGTTGTTTAGTGCACACTTACTACTGCTGCTAGTGGAAGTGGCTCGGTCGTTGTTTGGTGCACACTTACTACTGCTCCTAGTGGAAGTGGCTCGGTCGTTGTTTGGTACACACTTACTACTGCTGCTAGTGGAAGTAGCTCGGTCGTTGTTTAGTGCACACTTACTACTGCTCCTGCTAGAAGTGGCTCGGTCGTTGTTTAGTGCACACTTACTACTGCTCCTGCTAGAAGTGGCTCGGTCGTTGTTTAGTACACACTTACTACTGCTGCTAGTGGAAGTGGCTCGGTCGTTGTTTGGTGCACACTTACTACTGCTCCTGCTAGAAGTGGCTCGGTCGTTGTTTAGTGCACACTTACTACTGGTCCTGCTAGAAGTGGCTCGGTCGTTGTTTGGTACACACTTACTACTGCTCCTAGTGGAAGTGGCTCGGTCGTTGTTTAGTACACACTTACTACTGCTGCTAGTGGAAGTGGCTCGGTCGTTGTTTAGTACACACTTACTACTGCTCCTAGTGGAAGTGGCTCGGTCGTTGTTTAGTACACACTTACTACTGCTCCTGCTAGAAGTGGCTCGGTCGTTGTTTAGTGCACACTTACTACTGCTCCTGCTAGAAGTTGCTCGGTCGTTGTTTAGTACACACTTACTACTGTTCCTAGTGGAAGTGGCTCGGTCGTTGTTTAGTACACACTTACTACTGCTCCTAGTGCAAGTAGCTCGGTCGTTGTTTAGTGCACACTTACTACTGCTCCTAGTGGAAGTAGCTCGGTCGTTGTTTAGTACACACTTACTACTGCTCCTGCTAGAAGTGGCTCGGTCGTTGTTTAGTGCACACTTACTACTGGTCCTGCTAGAAGTGGCTCGGTCGTTGTTTGGTACACACTTACTACTGCTCCTAGTGGAAGTGGCTCGGTCGTTGTTTAGTACACACTTACTACTGCTGCTAGTGGAAGTGGCTCGGTCGTTGTTTAGTACACACTTACTACTGCTCCTAGTGGAAGTGGCTCGGTCGTTGTTTAGTACACACTTACTACTGCTCCTGCTAGAAGTGGCTCGGTCGTTGTTTAGTGCACACTTACTACTGCTCCTGCTAGAAGTTGCTCGGTCGTTGTTTAGTACACACTTACTACTGTTCCTAGTGGAAGTGGCTCGGTCGTTGTTTAGTACACACTTACTACTGCTCCTAGTGCAAGTAGCTCGGTCGTTGTTTAGTGCACACTTACTACTGCTCCTAGTGGAAGTAGCTCGGTCGTTGTTTAGTACACACTTACTACTGCTCCTAGTGGAAGTGGCTCGGTCGTTGTTTAGTACACACTTACTACTGCTCCTAGTGGAAGTAGCTCGGTCGTTGTTTAGTGCACACTTACTACTGCTCCTAGTGGAAGTGGCTCGGTCGTTGTTTAGTACACACTTACTACTGCTCCTAGTGGAAGTGGCTCGGTCGTTGTTTAGTACACACTTACTACTGCTCCTAGTGGAAGTGGCTCGGTCGTTGTTTAGTACACACTGACTACTGCTCCTGCTAGAAGTGGCTCGGTCGTTGTTTAGTACACACTTACTACTGCTCCTAGTGGAAGTGGCTCGGTCGTTGTTTAGTGCACACTTACTACTGCTCCTAGTGGAAGTAGCTCGGTCGTTGTTTAGTACACACTTACTACTGCTCCTAGTGGAAGTGGCTCGGTCGTTGTTTAGTACACACTTACTACTGCTCCTAGTGGAAGTAGCTCGGTCGTTGTTTAGTGCACACTTACTACTGCTCCTAGTGGAAGTGGCTCGGTCGTTGTTTAGTGCACACTTACTACTGCTGCTAGTGGAAGTGGCTCGGTCGTTGTTTAGTACACACTTACTACTGCTCCTGCTAGAAGTGGCTCGGTCGTTGTTTAGTACACACTTACTACTGCTGCTAGTGGAAGTGGCTCGGTCGTTGTTTAGTACACACTTACTACTGCTCCTGCTAGAAGTGGCTCGGTCGTTGTTTAGTACACACTTACTACTGCTCCTAGTGGAAGTGTTTCGGTCGTTTTTTAGTACGTATCACGTCCACACTTACTACTGCTCCTAGTGGAAGTGGCTCGGTCGTTGTTTAGTACACACTTACTACTGCTCCTAGTGGAAGTGGCTCGGTCGTTGTTTAGTACACACTTACTACTGCTCCTAGCGGAAGTAGCTCGGTCGTTGTTTAGTACACACTTACTACTGCTCCTAGTGGAAGTGGCTCGGTCGTTGTTTAGTACACACTTACTACTGCTCCTAGTGGAAGTGGCTCGGTCGTTGTTTAGTACACACTTACTACTGCTGCTAGTGGAAGTGGCTCGGTCGTTGTTTGGTGCACACTTACTACTGCTCCTAGTGGAAATAGCTCGGTCGTTGTTTAGTACACTCTTACTACTGCTCCTAGTGGAAGTGGCTCGGTCGTTGTTTGGTGCACACTTACTACTGCTGCTAGTGGAAGTGGCTCGGTCTTTGTTTAGTACACACTTACTACTGCTGCTAGTGGAAGTGGCTCGGTCGTTGTTTAGTGCACACTTACTACTGCTGCTAGTGGAAGTGGCTCGGTGGTTGTTTAGTGCACACTTACTACTGCTCCTAGTGGAAGTGGCTCGGTCGTTGTTTAGTACACACTTACTACTGCTCCTAGTGGAAGTGGCTCGGTCGTTGTTTGGTACACACTTACTACTGCTGCTAGTGGAAGTGGCTCGGTCGTTGTTTAGTACACACTTACTACTGCTGCTAGTGGAAGTGGCTCGGTCGTTGTTTGGTACACACTTACTACTGCTGCTAGTGGAAGTGGCTCGGTCGTTGTTTGGTGCACACTTACTACTGCTCCTGCTAGAAGTGGCTCGGTCGTTGTTTAGTGCACACTTACTACTGCTCCTGCTAGAAGTGGCTCGGTCGTTGTTTGGTACACACTTACTACTGCTCCTAGTGGAAGTGGCTCGGTCGTTGTTTAGTACACACTTACTACTGCTGCTAGTGGAAGTGGCTCGGTCGTTGTTTGGTACACACTTACTACTGCTGCTAGTGGAAGTGGCTCGGTCGTTGTTTAGTACACACTTACTACTGCTGCTAGTGGAAGTGGCTCGGTCGTTGCTTGGTGCACACTTACTACTGCTCCTGCTAGAAGTGGCTCGGTCGTTGTTTAGTGCACACTTACTACTGCTGCTAGTGGAAGTGGCTCGGTCGTTGTTTGGTGCACACTTACTACTGCTCCTAGTGGAAGTGGCTCGGTCGTTGTTTAGTGCACACTTACTACTGCTGCTAGTGGAAGTGGCTCGGTCGTTGTTTAGTGCACACTTACTACTGCTCCTAGTGGAAGTGGCTCGGTCGTTGTTTAGTACACACTTACTACTGCTCCTAGTGGAAGTGGCTCGGTCGTTGTTTAGTACACACTTACTACTGCTGCTAGTGGAAGTGGCTCGGTCGTTGTTTAGTACACACTTACTACTGCTGCTAGTGGAAGTGGCTCGGTCGTTGTTTAGTGCACACTTACTACTGCTGCTAGTGGAAGTAGCTTGGTCGTTGTTTAGTGCACACTTACTACTGCTCCTAGTGGAAGTGGCTCGGTCGTTGTTTGGTGCACACTTACTACTGCTCCTAGTGGAAGTGGCTCGGTCGTTGTTTAGTACACACTTACTACTGCTCCTAGTGGAAGTGGCTCGGTCGTTGTTTAGTACACACTTACTACTGCTCCTGCTAGAAGTGGCTCGGTCGTTGTTTAGTGCACACTTACTACTGCTCGTAGTGGAAGTGGCTCGGTCGTTGTTTAGTACACACTTACTACTGCTCCTGCTAGAAGTGGCTCGGTCGTTGTTTAGTGCACACTTACTACTGCTCCTAGTGGAAGTGGCTCGGTCGTTGTTTAGTACACACTTACTACTGCTCCTGCTAGAAGTGGCTCGGTCGTTGTTTAGTACACAGTTACTACTGCTCCTGCTAGAAGTGGCTCGGTCGTTGTTTGGTACACACTTACTACTGCTCCTGCTAGAAGTGGCTCGGTCGTTGTTTAGTACACACTTACTACTGCTCCTAGTGGAAGTAGCTCGGTCGTTGTTTAGTACACACTTACTACTGCTCCTGCTAGAAGTGGCTCGGTCGTTGTTTAGTACACACTTACTACTGCTCCTGCTAGAAGTGGCTCGGTCGTTGTTTGGTACACACTTACTACTGCTCCTGCTAGAAGTGGCTCGGTCGTTGTTTGGTGCACACTTACTACTGCTCCTAGTGGAAGTGGCTCGGTCGTTGTTTAGTACACACTTACTACTGCTAGTGGAAGTGGCTCGGTCGTTGTTTAGTGCACACTTACTACTGCTCCTAGTGGAAGTGGCTCGGTCGTTGTTTAGTACACACTTACTACTGCTCCTGCTAGAAGTGGCTCTGTCGTTGTTTAGTGCACACTTACTACTGCTCCTAGTGGAAGTGGCTCGGTCGTTGTTTAGTACACACTTACTACTGCTCCTAGTGGAAGTGGCTCGGTCGTTGTTTAGTACACACTTACTACTGCTCCTAGTGGAAGTGGCTCGGTCGTTGTTTAGTACACACTTACTACTGCTCCTAGTGGAAGTGGCTCGGTCGTTGTTTAGTGCACACTTACTACTGCTGCTAGTGGAAGTGGCTCGGTCGTTGTTTAGTGCACACTTACTACTGCTCCTAGTGGAAGTGGCTCGGTCGTTGTTTAGTGCACACTTACTACTGCTGCTAGTGGAAGTGGCTCGGTCGTTGTTTAGTGCACACTTACTACTGCTCCTAGTGGAAGTGGCTCGGTCGTTTTTTAGTACACACTTACTACTGCTCCTGCTAGAAGTGGCTCGGTCGTTGTTTAGTACACACTTACTACTGCTCCTGCTAGAAGTGGCTCGGTCGTTGTTTAGTGCACACTTACTACTGCTCCTAGTGGAAGTGGCTCGGTCGTTGTTTAGTGCACACTTACTACTGCTGCTAGTGGAAGTGGCTCGGTCGTTGTTTAGTGCACACTTACTACTGCTCCTAGTGGAAGTGGCTCGGTCGTTGTTTAGTGCACACTTACTACTGCTGCTAGTGGAAGTGGCTCGGTCGTTGTTTAGTGCACACTTACTACTGCTGCTAGTGGAAGTGGCTCGGTCGTTGTTTGGTACACACTTACTACTGCTCCTGCTAGAAGTTGCTCGGTCGTTGTTTAGTGCACACTTACTACTGCTCCTGCTAGAAGTGGCTCGGTCGTTGTTTAGTACACACTTACTACTGCTCCTGCTAGAAGTGGCTCGGTCGTTGTTTAGTACACACTTACTACTGCTCCTAGTGGAAGTGGCTCGGTCGTTGTTTGGTACACAGTTACTACTGCTCCTGCTAGAAGTGGCTCGGTCGTTGTTTAGTACACACTTACTACTGCTCCTAGTGGAAGTGGCTCGGTCGTTGTTTAGTACACACTTACTACTGCTCCTGCTAGAAGTGGCTCGGTCGTTGTTTAGTGCACACTTACTACTGCTCCTAGTGGAAGTGGCTCGGTCGTTGTTTGGTACACACTTACTACTGCTGCTAGTGGAAGTGGCTCGGTCGTTGTTTAGTGCACACTTACTACTGCTCCTAGTGGAAGTAGCTCGGTCGGTGTTTAGTACACACTTACTACTGCTCCTGCTAGAAGAGGCTCGGTCGTTGTTTGGTACACACTTACTACTGCTCCTGCTAGAAGTGGCTCGGTCGTTGTTTAGTACACACTTACTACTGCTCCTAGTGGAAGTAGCTCGGTCGTTGTTTAGTACACACTTACTACTGCTCCTAGTGGAAGTGGGTCGGTCGTTGTTTAGTACACACTTACTACTGCTCCTAGTGGAAGTGGCTCGGTCGTTGTTTAGTACACACTTACTACTGCTCCTGCTAGAAGTGGCTCGGTCGTTGTTTAGTACACACTTACTACTGCTCCTGCTAGAAGTGGCTCGGTCGTTGTTTAGTACACACTTACTACTGCTCCTGCTAGAAGTGGCTCGGTCGTTGTTTAGTGCACACTTACTACTGCTCCTAGTGGAAGTGGCTCGGTCGTTGTTTAGTACACACTTACTACTGCTCCTGCTAGAAGTGGCTCGGTCGTTGTTTAGTGCACACTTACTACTGCTCCTAGTGGAAGTGGCTCGGTCGTTGTTTAGTACACACTTACTACTGCTCCTGCTAGAAGTGGCTCGGTCGTTGTTTAGTACACACTTACTACTGCTCCTAGTGGAAGTAGCTCGGTCGTTGTTTAGTACACACTTACTACTGCTCCTGCTAGAAGTAGCTCGGTCGTTGTTTAGTGCACACTTACTACTGCTCCTGCTAGAAGTGGCTCGGTCGTTGTTTAGTGCACACTTACTACTGCTCCTGCTAGAAGTGGCTCGGTCGTTGTTTAGTGCACACTTACTACTGCTCCTAGTGGAAGTGGCTCGGTCGTTGTTTGGTACACACTTACTACTGTTCCTAGTGGAAGTAGCTCGGTCGTTGTTTAGTACACACTTACTACTGCTCCTAGTGGAAGTGGCTCGGTCGTTGTTTAGTACACACTTACTACTGCTCCTAGTGGAAGTGGCTCGGTCGTTGTTTAGTGCACACTTACTACTGCTCCTGCTAGAAGTGGCTCGGTCGTTGTTTAGTACACACTTACTACTGCTCCTAGTGGAAGTAGCTCGGTCGTTGTTTAGTACACACTTACTACTGCTGCTAGTGGAAGTGGCTCGGTCGTTGTTTGGTACACACTTACTACTGCTCCTAGTGGAAGTGGCTCGGTCGTTGTTTAGTACACACTTACTACTGCTCCTAGTGGAAGTGGCTCGGTCGTTGTTTAGTGCACACTTACTACTGCTGCTGCTAGAAGTGGCTCGGTCGTTGTTTAGTACACACTTACTACTGCTCCTGCTAGAAGTGGCTCGGTCGTTGTTTAGTACACACTTACTACTGCTCCTGCTAGAAGTGGCTCGGTCGTTGTTTAGTACACACTTACTACTGCTCCTAGTGGAAGTGGCTCGGTCGTTGTTTAGTACACACTTACTACTGCTCCTAGTGGAAGTGGCTCGGTCGTTGTTTAGTGCACACTTACTACTGCTGCTGCTAGAAGTGGCTCGGTCGTTGTTTAGTACACACTTACTACTGCTCCTGCTAGAAGTGGCTCGGTCGTTGTTTAGTACACACTTACTACTGCTCCTAGTGGAAGTGGCTCGGTCGTTGTTTAGTACACACTTACTACTGCTCCTAGTGGAAGTGGCTCGGTCGTTGTTTAGTACACACTTACTACTGCTCCTAGTGGAAGTGGCTCGGTCGTTGTTTAGTACGTATCACGTGCACACTTACTACTGCTCCTAGTGGAAGTGGCTCGGTCGTTGTTTAGTACACACTTACTACTGCTCCTGCTAGAAGTGGCTCGGTCGTTGTTTAGTGCACACTTACTACTGCTCCTGCTAGAAGTAGCTCGGTCGTTGTTTAGTACACACTTACTACTGCTGCTAGTGGAAGTAGCTCGGTCGTTGTTTAGTGCACACTTACTACTGCTCCTGCTAGAAGTGGCTCGGTCGTTGTTTAGTACACACTTACTACTGCTCCTGCTAGAAGTGGCTCGGTCGTTGTTTAGTACACACTTACTACTGCTCCTGCTAGAAGTGGCTCGGTCGTTGTTTAGTACACACTTACTACTGCTCCTAGTGGAAGTGGCTCGGTCGTTGTTTAGTGCACACTTACTACTGCTGCTAGTGGAAGTGGCTCGGTCGTTGTTTGGTACACACTTACTACTGCTGCTAGTGGAAGTAGCTCGGTCGTTGTTTGGTACACACTTACTACTGCTGCTAGTGGAAGTAGCTCGGTCGTTGTTTAGTGCACACTTACTACTGCTGCTAGTGGAAGTAGCTCGGTCGTTGTTTGGTACACACTTACTACTGCTGCTAGTGGAAGTAGCTCGGTCGTTGTTTAGTACACACTTACTACTGCTGCTAGTGGAAGTAGCTCGGTCGTTGTTTAGTGCACACTTACTACTGCTGCTAGTGGAAGTAGCTCGGTCGTTGTTTGGTACACACTTACTACTGCTCCTAGTGGAAGTGGCTCGGTCGTTGTTTAGTGCACACTTACTACTGCTCCTGCTAGAAGTGGCTCGGTCGTTGTTTAGTGCACACTTACTACTGCTCCTGCTAGAAGTGGCTCGGTCGTTGTTTAGTACACACTTACTACTGCTGCTAGTGGAAGTGGCTCGGTCGTTGTTTGGTGCACACTTACTACTGCTCCTGCTAGAAGTGGCTCGGTCGTTGTTTAGTGCACACTTACTACTGGTCCTGCTAGAAGTGGCTCGGTCGTTGTTTGGTACACACTTACTACTGCTCCTAGTGGAAGTGGCTCGGTCGTTGTTTAGTACACACTTACTACTGCTGCTAGTGGAAGTGGCTCGGTCGTTGTTTAGTACACACTTACTACTGCTCCTAGTGGAAGTGGCTCGGTCGTTGTTTAGTACACACTTACTACTGCTCCTGCTAGAAGTGGCTCGGTCGTTGTTTAGTGCACACTTACTACTGCTCCTGCTAGAAGTTGCTCGGTCGTTGTTTAGTACACACTTACTACTGTTCCTAGTGGAAGTGGCTCGGTCGTTGTTTAGTACACACTTACTACTGCTCCTAGTGCAAGTAGCTCGGTCGTTGTTTAGTGCACACTTACTACTGCTCCTAGTGGAAGTAGCTCGGTCGTTGTTTAGTACACACTTACTACTGCTCCTGCTAGAAGTGGCTCGGTCGTTGTTTAGTGCACACTTACTACTGGTCCTGCTAGAAGTGGCTCGGTCGTTGTTTGGTACACACTTACTACTGCTCCTAGTGGAAGTGGCTCGGTCGTTGTTTAGTACACACTTACTACTGCTGCTAGTGGAAGTGGCTCGGTCGTTGTTTAGTACACACTTACTACTGCTCCTAGTGGAAGTGGCTCGGTCGTTGTTTAGTACACACTTACTACTGCTCCTGCTAGAAGTGGCTCGGTCGTTGTTTAGTGCACACTTACTACTGCTCCTGCTAGAAGTTGCTCGGTCGTTGTTTAGTACACACTTACTACTGTTCCTAGTGGAAGTGGCTCGGTCGTTGTTTAGTACACACTTACTACTGCTCCTAGTGCAAGTAGCTCGGTCGTTGTTTAGTGCACACTTACTACTGCTCCTAGTGGAAGTAGCTCGGTCGTTGTTTAGTACACACTTACTACTGCTCCTAGTGGAAGTGGCTCGGTCGTTGTTTAGTACACACTTACTACTGCTCCTAGTGGAAGTAGCTCGGTCGTTGTTTAGTGCACACTTACTACTGCTCCTAGTGGAAGTGGCTCGGTCGTTGTTTAGTACACACTTACTACTGCTCCTAGTGGAAGTGGCTCGGTCGTTGTTTAGTACACACTTACTACTGCTCCTAGTGGAAGTGGCTCGGTCGTTGTTTAGTACACACTGACTACTGCTCCTGCTAGAAGTGGCTCGGTCGTTGTTTAGTACACACTTACTACTGCTCCTAGTGGAAGTGGCTCGGTCGTTGTTTAGTGCACACTTACTACTGCTCCTAGTGGAAGTAGCTCGGTCGTTGTTTAGTACACACTTACTACTGCTCCTAGTGGAAGTGGCTCGGTCGTTGTTTAGTACACACTTACTACTGCTCCTAGTGGAAGTAGCTCGGTCGTTGTTTAGTGCACACTTACTACTGCTCCTAGTGGAAGTGGCTCGGTCGTTGTTTAGTGCACACTTACTACTGCTGCTAGTGGAAGTGGCTCGGTCGTTGTTTAGTACACACTTACTACTGCTCCTGCTAGAAGTGGCTCGGTCGTTGTTTAGTACACACTTACTACTGCTGCTAGTGGAAGTGGCTCGGTCGTTGTTTAGTACACACTTACTACTGCTCCTGCTAGAAGTGGCTCGGTCGTTGTTTAGTACACACTTACTACTGCTCCTAGTGGAAGTGTTTCGGTCGTTTTTTAGTACGTATCACGTCCACACTTACTACTGCTCCTAGTGGAAGTGGCTCGGTCGTTGTTTAGTACACACTTACTACTGCTCCTAGTGGAAGTGGCTCGGTCGTTGTTTAGTACACACTTACTACTGCTCCTAGCGGAAGTAGCTCGGTCGTTGTTTAGTACACACTTACTACTGCTCCTAGTGGAAGTGGCTCGGTCGTTGTTTAGTACACACTTACTACTGCTCCTAGTGGAAGTGGCTCGGTCGTTGTTTAGTACACACTTACTACTGCTGCTAGTGGAAGTGGCTCGGTCGTTGTTTGGTGCACACTTACTACTGCTCCTAGTGGAAATAGCTCGGTCGTTGTTTAGTACACTCTTACTACTGCTCCTAGTGGAAGTGGCTCGGTCGTTGTTTGGTGCACACTTACTACTGCTGCTAGTGGAAGTGGCTCGGTCTTTGTTTAGTACACACTTACTACTGCTGCTAGTGGAAGTGGCTCGGTCGTTGTTTAGTGCACACTTACTACTGCTGCTAGTGGAAGTGGCTCGGTGGTTGTTTAGTACACACTTACTACTGCTCCTAGTGGAAGTGGCTCGGTCGTTGTTTAGTACACACTTACTACTGCTGCTAGTGGAAGTGGCTCGGTCGTTGTTTGGTGCACACTTACTACTGCTCCTGCTAGAAGTGGCTCGGTCGTTGTTTAGTGCACACTTACTACTGCTCCTGCTAGAAGTGGCTCGGTCGTTGTTTGGTACACACTTACTACTGCTCCTAGTGGAAGTGGCTCGGTCGTTGTTTAGTACACACTTACTACTGCTGCTAGTGGAAGTGGCTCGGTCGTTGTTTGGTACACACTTACTACTGCTGCTAGTGGAAGTGGCTCGGTCGTTGTTTAGTACACACTTACTACTGCTGCTAGTGGAAGTGGCTCGGTCGTTGCTTGGTGCACACTTACTACTGCTCCTGCTAGAAGTGGCTCGGTCGTTGTTTAGTGCACACTTACTACTGCTGCTAGTGGAAGTGGCTCGGTCGTTGTTTGGTGCACACTTACTACTGCTCCTAGTGGAAGTGGCTCGGTCGTTGTTTAGTGCACACTTACTACTGCTGCTAGTGGAAGTGGCTCGGTCGTTGTTTAGTGCACACTTACTACTGCTCCTAGTGGAAGTGGCTCGGTCGTTGTTTAGTACACACTTACTACTGCTCCTAGTGGAAGTGGCTCGGTCGTTGTTTAGTACACACTTACTACTGCTGCTAGTGGAAGTGGCTCGGTCGTTGTTTAGTACACACTTACTACTGCTGCTAGTGGAAGTGGCTCGGTCGTTGTTTAGTGCACACTTACTACTGCTGCTAGTGGAAGTAGCTTGGTCGTTGTTTAGTGCACACTTACTACTGCTCCTAGTGGAAGTGGCTCGGTCGTTGTTTGGTGCACACTTACTACTGCTCCTAGTGGAAGTGGCTCGGTCGTTGTTTAGTACACACTTACTACTGCTCCTAGTGGAAGTGGCTCGGTCGTTGTTTAGTACACACTTACTACTGCTCCTGCTAGAAGTGGCTCGGTCGTTGTTTAGTGCACACTTACTACTGCTCGTAGTGGAAGTGGCTCGGTCGTTGTTTAGTACACACTTACTACTGCTCCTGCTAGAAGTGGCTCGGTCGTTGTTTAGTGCACACTTACTACTGCTCCTAGTGGAAGTGGCTCGGTCGTTGTTTAGTACACACTTACTACTGCTCCTGCTAGAAGTGGCTCGGTCGTTGTTTAGTACACAGTTACTACTGCTCCTGCTAGAAGTGGCTCGGTCGTTGTTTGGTACACACTTACTACTGCTCCTGCTAGAAGTGGCTCGGTCGTTGTTTAGTACACACTTACTACTGCTCCTAGTGGAAGTAGCTCGGTCGTTGTTTAGTACACACTTACTACTGCTCCTGCTAGAAGTGGCTCGGTCGTTGTTTAGTACACACTTACTACTGCTCCTGCTAGAAGTGGCTCGGTCGTTGTTTGGTACACACTTACTACTGCTCCTGCTAGAAGTGGCTCGGTCGTTGTTTGGTGCACACTTACTACTGCTCCTAGTGGAAGTGGCTCGGTCGTTGTTTAGTACACACTTACTACTGCTAGTGGAAGTGGCTCGGTCGTTGTTTAGTGCACACTTACTACTGCTCCTAGTGGAAGTGGCTCGGTCGTTGTTTAGTACACACTTACTACTGCTCCTGCTAGAAGTGGCTCTGTCGTTGTTTAGTGCACACTTACTACTGCTCCTAGTGGAAGTGGCTCGGTCGTTGTTTAGTACACACTTACTACTGCTCCTAGTGGAAGTGGCTCGGTCGTTGTTTAGTACACACTTACTACTGCTCCTAGTGGAAGTGGCTCGGTCGTTGTTTAGTACACACTTACTACTGCTCCTGCTAGAAGTGGCTCGGTCGTTGTTTAGTGCACACTTACTACTGCTCCTAGTGGAAGTGGCTCGGTCGTTGTTTAGTGCACACTTACTACTGCTCCTAGTGGAAGTGGCTGGGTCGTTGTTTAGTGCACACTTACTACTGCTCCTAGTGGAAGTGGCTCGGTCGTTGTTTAGTGCACACTTACTACTGCTCCTAGTGGAAGTGGCTCGGTCGTTGTTTAGTACACACTTACTACTGCTCCTAGTGGAAGTGGCTCGGTCGTTGTTTAGTACACACTTACTACTGCTCCTAGTGGAAGTGGCTCGGTCGTTGTTTAGTACACACTTACTACTGCTCCTAGTGGAAGTAGCTCGGTCGTTGTTTAATTCAGGGGCGAACGTATCACGAGCTCACCAGCATCTCAAGAAAATCAGGGAATCTCCGGTGTTCTCTGCAGCATTTACATTTTCGGCTGGAAATTTTCGTCTATCATGAATGTTTCGTGTTTCATGTAGTCCTCATTTGAAGCCAATGAAAATAATGGTGTGTTGTGACTTTGATAATTGAATTTTCGTCGTGGGACGCACAACTTGTTGTCCATGTGGTAGTTACGAACGTTCACACACTGTATTTAAACTTGCAACACGTTATATTTCCACAAAAACGTGCTATACGGTAACGATTGAAATGAGAAGCATTATGTCCCTTACTTGCCACGTGAAGATAATATACCTTGCATGAACTATGAAGTCTCATTATCTCACTAAGAGCTGTTTATGTAAATCCTGATGTGATAAATTTAAAGAACAGCCATGCAACTTGTTTTTCAGCAGCCACAGTTATTCAAAGAATGCTCTCAGTCATTCGCCTGGACCGGTTCAGTCGATCAGCTTGGCCTGTGATTATTGTAACACTATTGACGTGGGGCGTCTCACGGAGCATCTCTGCGCTGTAGTCTCTCTGGCCTTTAAAGTTGTTGATAGTCACAATAAACTTCCGTCGATTTGGCATCACAAGATATCCATATTTTAATGAACTAGTTTGAAAATCTTTTGCTTACACAGTAGTTTTCTCTGCTGGACAGTTTTTTGAAGAGCAATCCAAAGTGCGTCCTTTGATTTGCGATCACACTTTCCACTGGAAGAAACTCTTGAGTTGATGTGTGTTGCAGTACGGTGGTTTTGCAGCCACGTCTTCTTATATTTTTTGGTAAACTGGTCAGGCATGTGAACATAAGGGTGGAGACGTAAGCAACCTGATCAAGCTGAACCTTTGACGTTCAAGATTACGAGCGTAGCTGGAGAGGTAAAACCACTGAATGAATGGCGAAATTGAAAAGAAAATTCGATTCAATGGCGTCCACATTTTTTCTGGGTAGGTTGAAACGAAGAAGACGGCGTAGTTTGTCTCGGTTTGAAGAGAACCACACGTTATATTCTTCTTGTACCGGTCTCTCACCTAGTACCCATGATGGTTTCCTTGATATGAGCAGTCCTGATGTATTGGCAGGAGGGAATTTTCACGGCATTTAAGACATTCTTTTTTCAGTGCCATTTGTCTTCTAGGATGAAGGGGAGGAATGTTTGAATGTACTGGTCCCTGGGTCATTCAGCTGATTCAGTCGACTTTCTTTGTGTGAGCACTATCAAGCCATATTGGACTGCAATATTCAGCTACTGGGTAAACTAAAGCAAGAGCTGTAGTTGCTTCACGTCCATAGGTTTAACCTTATACGTGGTGCTATGGCTGCTCGTCGTAAAGCGCTGCTTTAGAGAATACATTACTATGAGAAGTAAGGTACAAGGTATACGTAAGAAATCAGAAGGCATACTCTAAGGACTGGAGTTGAGCCGCGAATACCCTCGACTACAGCCTTAGCTCCTTTTTTTTTTTTTTACTTTATGGCTATTTGCGGGCAAGCCAGACAAGGTTTACAGGGGCTGAGAAACAATTTCGCGTTCGTTTCTCGTTCGCTGAAGATGAACAACTCAATGATTATATTTCGTAAAAAGATGATCTCAAATATTAATCTGGGAGTGAAACTGTTGCAGTAGAACAATTAGTAAGAGTCGATATTGCTAGAGGAATGAGAAAGATGGTTCGCAGATTGCTGTGAGAATTGGCTTTGTTCTCCACAGCTGGAAGTTGTACTTCCGTACCCTGGGTTCCGGTTCTCAGCGCACGCCATGTTATTGCGTCACTGAGGGCGAGGGGTGGCCAACCTTCCATTAAAATAAAATAATCTAATGATGGGTGTGTATTGACGAAGACAGAGAAATTAACTGAGCCGCTTAGATGTGGAAGACATTCAGTAAGGATTTTCAACCTTTCTATAAAATAATCCGCTTATCACCACCACTACCACTACAACAAGGGGTTCCAAAGCAGCCAATCACAATAATAACATTCGCAGCTTTTAAAAGCCTCAAACACACGCGTATGGGGTGGAATCCACCCCAGGTCATTTTATTTCCTAGTGAAATGTTCAAATAACTTTTCTGTGCTCTCCCCGCTCTTGTACCTTTCTGGCTGGATCCCCGCAGAAAGAGTCATTCTTACATAATCTCCAAGTAATACAATGATATGTGGGGTGGAAAGCGTGTGTCCGCGTCCGAGAGAGTTGACTACGCGGTTTGGACCACGTAGCTGTGAGCTTACTTACATTCGGGAGATTGTGGGTTCGAACTCCTCTGTTAACAGCCCTGAGTATGGTTTTCCCTGGTGTGCCATTTCCGCAGTCAAATGCTGGGGTTGAACCCCGATTAAGGCCATGGTCGCTTCCTTGGCACGACGTGAAGGGCCGGGGATCCGAAACTAACTTTGCTGTGATGATATCCGGAGAAAAGGCAAACTTTACTTTTTATAGTGAAACAAGCTCTAGTCTTCTGATATAGGCGAGACACTGACCTGTCTCAGATTTACCCTTGCCAGTCCCTGTTATTAATGGTGTGAAAATATCGCTCATAGGGGCGGTTGGTGCGTGCATTTCAGTGGGCTTGGCAGACTGATATGTAATAGCAACTTCTGGCTCCGTGAGGAAAGCAACGGGAAACTACCTCAGTGACGCTCAGGCCATCTATAGCAGTTTTAGGCATGGCTGCTTTCGGCCTGAATAAAAAACATACACATGAGATCTATTTTTAGAAGTATTTACTCTTATAATCTGCAATATTGTCAGTTTACTTGAGGTATTTTTATCCGTTACTTTCTGATGTGTTCTTAGAGTACGGAGACCACGAAGAGGTGAGATAAACTTCAAGTGGAACGTTTCTCCATGTCCAGAGATGCGTTGATTACAAGTCGTGCCGACACAGATAGGTCTTACGCCAACGATAGGATAGGAAAGTGGGAAGGTAGCGGTCGTGGTCTTAATGAAGGTACAGCCCTAGCTTTTGCCTGGTGTGAAAATGGGAAACCAAGGAAAATCATCTTGAGGGCTGTCGACAAAGGGGTTCGACCCCACCATCTCACAGCAGCGTGACCCTATCCGAACGACCAACTCACTTGGTGGAAAGATAATGTCTTCTGCTTCTTCAAATGAAACTCTAATAATTATTTAAAGAAGAATGCTCTTCACGATTACAATACAAGAAGTGGAAATAAATGTCGCGTACCCGAGCATCGACGATGAGAAGGTAGTTTCTTACTCCCAGCGGTGAATTAAATTATTATTTGTTTACTTAATTATTTACAGTTTTACAGTACCGCTTTATTGAGGAGAGACCAATTGGAGGATTAAAGCTATGATCATCAGTGAAAATCAGGTGCAAGTGAGTAACTGCCATAATCACCTAAACCAGTATATTTCATAGCTTACGACTACTAAAAAGGGAAGGACCTGTAACTTGTGATCATAAGAGCCATAGTCTCGTGGAAGTGTAGTTTCCCGACTTTGGTTTATTGGACTCGTACAAGTCAATGCTTACTTTAGTCACATCATTTCGAAACTTGTCATATCCGTTTTTCATGTTTTCAGGAAGTGGGAAAAACGTTTTATTCTTCAATTTTGGCATTTCAGCGAGTTGAACAATTATTTCTACATCAATCGACAGTGTTAAACAAACTTCGAGCATAAAATGTACAGCGATATAATAAATGAGGAAAAAATTCGAGTTTAAATGCAGGAGAAGACCAGCTTTGATCTATTAAATAGACACAACATTTTGCAATGCACAGCATACCTTGTTTTAATTTAAGAGTAGAAATTTATTTATCACTATTTTTATCTCCTTTAGAACAGTTGATTAAATATTCAAAGCATAATAATATTATAACTAATTACCAAAACTAGTATGTAAGCAAAAGAGAAGCACTACGTCCTTCATCCTAATGCAACAGGCGAGTTCTGCTGAGTCAGTAGGGGAGGTAGTTTCTATTAACACTAGTCAGGGTCGAAGGCATCGTCCAGGGAGAGACGAGTGCCAGGAAAATGAAACACAACAAGAGTTGACCAGTGGAGGTCGGAAGTGAGGAGCCTCCTACTCCAGGCGATACAGGACAGTTTGTTTGAACATACTAACTCGTAACAAGTCGAAAACGGACTTCAACGAAGATTTCAGATTTAACGAGCACATTCAAAAAAATACGAATAAAGCTCTGAAAATATTCGGCTTTGTTGTACGGAATTCATTATCATTTCGTCCAATTTTATTTAACTCATTTTTAAGATCCAGACTCTAGTTCGGAGCAATTATTTGGAGCCCAATGGTCACAAAGAACTTCAGTCTTATCGAGGGTGTTTCTAAAATCCATGCCTTATAAAATATTGATAAATTATTCAAGAATACTCAAGAAACATGGTGTGAATAGTTAATGCCACAGACTGGTTTGGACTGCCTGCATTTCGTATGTAAAATCCCTAATTCATTGACAGCGACAGAAAATGTTTCAACAGCTAAAGTTGGTACCACACCGAAACTCTGACGACTTTGTGGTTGCCGTGATGACGCAGAGGAGTCACCATCACACTTGAACTGTATCTTTCACTGAAATGAATATTTTTTCTATTCTCGGTTTGATCTGTATAGAGGTGGCCGTGGTCTTACACCCTGGTTATCCAGTTCGAGTCCCGTTCGTTGGAAATCAGAATGTTGGTCGGTGGGATAGGGGAGGTGGTGTTCTAATGGAGTGAGATGGCGATTCATTTTGGACAGTTAAAAATGCAGCTTTCTCAAGAGTACGCGGTCCAACTCCGAGCTACAGCGCCATTGCAAAACATGGGAAGTGTAAGAACTTCTAAATAATTTATAGATAGTAATTTCGAGTGTCAAAGACAGGCTTATGCACTAGTTAATTATAAAATTGATGACTCAACTATACTGCAGTCGATCTCTTTCTATACACCACAGAAAGATCTTCCTTCTTTCAATGGCTAAGACTGACATTCATTGGAACTCCCCAATTGACAGAGCTATGAGGCTTTACAATAATATTCATCCATACGTTGATATTTTTAGTGTGAGGGAAGCTACGTTCACGCCTTCATGTAACAATGAGCTTATCGACGTAAGTGAATACATATAAAGAAGTTAAAGAAACAGTGTAAACCTTGTGAATCGAAATAATCAGTTTATTATATCCCAAGTGAAATATCCTGTGCTAATAATCATTTTGTGTACTAAATATTAATTAGTATTGTAATGTAATATTTGTCATGTTATGCTTCGAGTTGTTTTTAATCTGACTTTTGTGTCACTGGAAAGTAATTCTAAGAATACTCTAGTTATCTTTTTTAAGTAATAACTACCTTAAAGAATGACCTGTTATGTTCAATATAAATAAATAAATAAATAAATAAATAAATAAATAAATAAATAAATAAATAAATAAATAAATAAATAAATAAATAAATAAATAAATAAATAAATAAATAAATAAATCCATAAATAAATGAATAAATAAATAAATAAATAAATAAATAAATAAATAAATAAATAAATAAATAAATAAATAAAGTAATTAATTAATTTGGTGGCGAAGGGTAGATCATTAATTGTCCTGAATCAAATTTCGATGGATGAAGGCAGACTGTATATGAAATTCACACAATATGTAGTGAGCAAAAGACGCAATACATGTTTCACTTTCTCCGATGAGTAAAAAGTGGTATTCCGACACGGCGCAGTGTCCCGAAGAGCTGAAGGTCGCTTTACGGCAAGACTACCATCCTGTTAGCTGCCACAACACCCACATTCCGGCCTTGCGAAGAGAAGAAAGTTGGACATAACGACGTGCTCAATTGTTGACTGGAAACATCGCAGGCCGCTAATATTTTATCCTCTAGTCTCACGATTTTACAAAGCATAGTATTGAAAGAGTCGCAGTATTTGAAATTCAATGCAAGGCTAGTGAAATGTATGGTAGAGAAAAAGTCATACGTTGCTGTATCTGGAGAGATGGTTACAGGTACACCGTGTTAGATACTTAACAACCGAACGAGTTGACCGTGCGGTTAGGGGCGCGCTGCTGTGAGGTTGCATTCAGGAGACAGTGGGATCGAAACTCAATATCGACAGCCCTGAACATGGTTTTCCGTGGTTTCCCATTTACACACCAGGCAAATGCTGACGCTGTGCCTTAATTCAGGCCACGGCCACTTCCTTCCCAGTCTGAGCCCTTTCCCATCTCATCGTCGCCTTAAGACCTATCTGTGTGGGTGAGACGTGAAAAAAGAAACTTACGAAATGTGCTCATCTTCAAGAAAAAGTCAATGTTCAATAACTCTGTGATATGAGAAGTAATTACCAAAACGTTACTTGGTTTTTGATTGGAAGACAATGTCAAGCAAAGCTGGAGAGGACTACCAATTCAATTCTTTGGGTGAGAAATTCAGTTGGAATTAAATAAAATAATTGGAAGTTCCTGAAGAAGCGCTCAGTCAGATCTACTACAAGAACAGCAACAGCCATGAAGACACTGACTACAGACACCATGAAAACGTAAGGGCATACATTAGACAGTTCTACCTTCCTTCTCCTATGATCTGAAAAAATAAAAGGGCAGGCTTAATGTCACTTTGTGATAGTAACCACATCCCTAAGTTACACCAGCATTTTTATGGCAACCTGAAGTGTCAAGGGTAATTCTTTATAATAATAAGAAGCATTGCTGTGGCTTACACTTGCGACTCAGTGTTGGAATATTGATATGTAGAGCTGCTCTCCCTTTAATGCATTTGTTTCACGAATAATCTTAGCTATTCAAGGCAGTCATCTTGGCTACTTACTATTTATATCTTATCCATTGTGTTACTTTAAGTAAAATAATATTCTAGTGGTTGAGCCTCCGTGGTTGACGCGTCAGGGCGCCGGCCTCTCGCCGTTGGGTTACATGGTTCAAATCTCGGTCAGTCCATGTGGGATTTGTGCTGAACAAAAGGGAGGTTTGCCTGTCAGTCTCCAATATCATTTAATCATTGCTTCGGCTGGCCCTCCTTGGATATTTATCAAATATTGCTCTCGATAAATTATCGTATTCCGTAATTCCTCTTCCTATTTGCCCCAATTCACTTCATCTGTGCTACTTCACTCTCTCTACACGGAACTCGTCTTACTCCAAGCCCAACATTTCCTTCGTCCCCCAAGTGTGGGTCCCAGTCCTCCAGCGGATTTAGTTTCATCACTTGGACATTTTCAAAAATGTTCCATTGTGGACACCCCTAGTACCAAGAGAATGTAATTAGGTAGTGAATACTAAACGGTTAGCGTGATGCAAGCTGTCCCGGGTTCGATTCCCAGCCGGTTAGAGGATGTTAATTGATCTGGCTCGGGGGCTGGGTCGTGATGACTTCAGGGCCCATCCCTACAGACATGCAGGTCGGCTAAAGGCAGTCTACTAGAAAAATACCTGCAACAGGCCTCTCTGGAGAAAAAGCATAGACAAACAGAAAAGTGAGTTATTATTTCAATGTGTTTCTTTAAGGAAATGGACTTCTCTTCCAGAATTAAAGGAGTGTCTTCGGGATCTGTTGCAGTAGCTGACTGGGAACCACTTTTTAAATACCTTGAAGACTACATTAAAATAGATGTTCTTTTGTTTTGTGCTTTTTCTTATAGTTGAAACCTGAAAGGGGTCGTCAGATGTTTGAAGGGCTGGAAAAAGTCCATTCGACGCTCTATGTCGTACGACGTCCACATGAAAAAATATCTCCGTTCCCCCGACAAAACTCAGCCAAAGAAACCCAGGTTTACTCTGCCATCTAGTAACCGGGAACGGAACGACGATCAAGCAGCCAGACGGCGTCCCGCGGTAGGTTTGCTACTTTTTAACGTCGAAGGTTTTGAGCGACGGACGAACAGGAAAGGAGTACGATTGGGAAGGAAGCAGCCCAGCATTTGCCTGCTGTGAAACAATGGCAAACTGTTTTTAGGATTCGAGTCCACTATCTCCCGCATGCAAGCTCACGGTCAAATCGCCCCGTCATAAGAGATACACAGTAGAAGAAGCTCTTACGGCAAGCAGCACATATTGTGGATGTATCAAAGAATCTCGAAAGCTAACATTGGTCTCGAGTTGGGGAGGGCGACACGAAGTGAAGGTGGAATGAGACAAGAAGACGAGCCAGCTGACAGAGAAAGGATCCGTTAGGTACTTTCATTGAAAACCTGTCTTATTCGTAGAGTGTCAGGCAGATAAGGGCTCCGTTTCTAAACTCATTATTAATAATCCATGACGTAACAGTGAAGTGGCACGTGTTTGACTTCGTGATATTTATTTACGAGATGCCATAGCGAAAATTTTAGTACATTGGATGGTATTAATAAACACGAGATAGGTTTTTTTAAGTTTATAAAGAATTGTAGGAACACGTGAACCAATCCTGACTTTACGTCTGATATTAGAGGGCCGAATTAACGACAAGCCCACGTACACGGCACTCGTAGATCTAGAAAAGGCGTCCCGATAATATTGATTGGAGCAAGCTATTCGAGATTCTGAAGATACCGAGAAAGAAGGATTATCTGCAATCTGCACAAACATCCGTCTGCAGTAGTAAGAATCGATAGCTTTGAAAAAGAAGCAGCAATCCAGAAAAGAGTGGGGCGAGGCTGCAGTTTGTCCACCCTCATTTTAAATGTTTATATAGAACAGGCGGTACAGGAAATCAAAGAGTTATGAAAGGGAAAGAAGAGGATATCAAAACCCTGAGATGATATTGCTATTGTATCTGAATCTGCAGAAGATATGGAGAAATTGCTGAATGGTAGGCTTGGGGGAGGAGTACAAGATTAAAATAAGAAAGTCCAAAACAAAAGTAATGGAGTGCAGTCAGGCGATGCAGGAAATATTAGATTAAGCAATGAAGTCTTAAGGGAAGTAGATGAACTTGGGTAACAACGACTAACGATGGAAAACGTAAGGAGGACAAAAATGCAGAGTAGCTCAAGCAACGAAGGTCTTTCCTAAGAAAAGAAATTTGCTCACTTCGAACATTGTTATAGGAATTAGAAAGATGTTTTTTGAAGATTTCACTCTGGAGCGTGGCATTGTAAATAAGTGCAACATTGACGATAACTGGCTCAAAAAGAGAGAGAATAGAAGCTTTTGAAATGTGGTGTTACAGAATAATTCTGAATGTGAGACGGGAGGATGGAATCACGAATAAAGAGAGACTGAATGGAATTGATAAGAGGAAAACTATTTAGCTAAATTTGGCGAGAATAAGAGATAGAATGATAGGACACACCAGGACTTGTACATTCGGTTTCTTAGAAGTGTAGGTGGTAAGAACTGTAGAGGTGGACCGATATATGAATATTGCAAGCAGATTAGAGCTAATGTAGGATGTCGTCACTTGGAAGTGAAAAGGTTAGCAGAAGATAGGATGCCATGGAGGACTGCATCAAACCAGTCTATAGCCTGATGACTTAAACAACAACAGGTGAGCATATGCTCATGTTATTCTCGTAGCCTGAGGGTATTGTAAGAGATATTACCTCCTCAGATCGATGGATATATGCTCACTTTATGCGGTATTCGTTCCCCTTACCAGCAAGAAGTTAAAAAGAAAGAATGAGTTTAGGAGGCTTGCAGAAAAACAAAAGGCACGATCTAAACTCAATACAGATTTTCAAAAGTGAATGTAGAATGATTAAACCAGTACTTTATTAGACCAGAACAGAGGAAACAAGAGGAGTTGCTGTTAAAGACGGAGCTGAATTTAAAACATGAATTACTGATCATCGATGTGCATTCAGGGCAGTTACCTGGTCTTTGATAAATTATTCCAGTCCATATTTCCTGTAAAGAAGTATTTACGTAGTTTATCTTCATTTTGTGATCTTTCCTACTTTTACAAACTCCACTCAAGGTTATTCGGCTCTCTACATTCCGCTATGGGTGGGCGACTAAAAAGGACCCCAGGGGCTCTTAACTTGGGTATGTGGGCCCTTAGCATTGCTTCCACTTACTTGTGCCAGGCTCCTCCTATCTGACCTCCCTTGGTGAACTCTTTTTCTTTTCCGACCCCGCCGGTATTACGTATGGAGGGCTAAGGTGTCTTTCATTTCAACGGTTTTCATGGCCTTTGTCTTTCTTCGGCCAATACCTTCATTTTCTGAAGTGTTGGACCCTATCTCTGATTAGTGTTGTATAGAGGGTGGAACCAAGAAGCTTGGGCTTCGCAAACGACTTAGAGTTACTAGCTAACAACGTTGAAGAAGTCAGAAATATAGCACTAAAATAAGATTCCAGATATCATTCGAAAAGACTGAGATAATGGTAGAAGATCCGCTAGTAATAAACCACTTAACAG